>NW_024881567.1:695000-1240308 GCF_019059575.1 Amphibalanus amphitrite
GGGACCGGTTAGTAGGGTGCAGTGCACAAGTTAGTTGGAGGTTCCCTCTCGCAATATCGCACGTGCAAGGCCCACCCTCTCGCTCGCTCCGTTGCACAGTGGGGATTTTTCCGATCTAGCACGTATTTATTCGTAGAGGGCAAACCATAGGTAGAATTGTAGCCAGATTGTGCACAGATGTTGGCTGGTGTGTCCTGGTGAGAATTTTACCTGTAAATGTGCATAATCAACATAGTATAGGGGGTTCAATTGGACCCCCCGCTCAGCCGTTTGGCCCCTGATCAAGCTAGAGCTTCGCGGAAAAGTCAAGCGTGCTGCCTATGACGAAATTAGGCCGAATATATCCAATTTTAAAGTCCAAGGTCATAAGCTGACTTTCCAAGTCAGTTTAATGACCCAACTAAAGTTGGGAAATCGAGACCTCTTGAAACTTCGCAAAGTTAGGGTGTTACGGGGTATTTTGGGGTGCTGATCACGAATTTCATGTTAGTCTTGATCACAGACGATGTCTTTATGCATTTAGGCCAGGTCGAGTCAGGTCAGGTTAGATCAATTAGTAGGCGTCCTGCCGGCCATCCATAGAAGTGTCACCTACTACTGATAGCTTCGTAACATGGAAAGAAGGCACTAGAACTACTTCGTAAATATTCAAATGGCTGCTAAAATCGAAATCAGCACCAAAAACTACCCTAGAAACAAGTAAAACTCGAAAAAGTGAACCAAGGTCATCAAAAGGTCAATGACCTTGACTTGACCTTCACGTGACCTTGACTCCCACCATTATGCATGGCACCAACATCATTTCACATATTTGAACGTTTAAAACCACAAAAAGACTGGAAACCGCGGATAATGTGAGCTGGCATACGCCGAATCGCGATTCCGGCCAAACATGGTCTCGAGAAATATGCCACAGGTCAAAGGTCAGTTGGGTCAGAGTCATGAAATTTTTAGGTTAGATGTAAAATTGATGATCTCGAGGGTACCGAAAGTTTCGGCGCGATCGGCCGCTTTTTGCGCGAGTAATTTGCGGAAAACCATGGGGTTTTATCCGACCCCTTCCCCCTCCCCCTCCCCACAAGTGCGATGGTTAATAAGGTTACGGTATGTATAATTTACGCTTGTCATCCTATTCCGATAGGCGTTATCACAAGTGTATTCGCGGCCATTAGGGCGACGTAAGAAAAGAAGAAAACAACTGGCCCCAAGAACCTTAAATTATCAGTTAGCATGCACATTTTCCTTGATGTGTAGAGAATTTACCATAAATTGTTAGAGAAAATTGCATATAATATCTTCCATTTATGCTTTTTTCATCGTTTGCACAATGTGTTCTTTTACTTAGCTAGAAACACTAATAAGAAATAGTTCCCGCATCCGTCAAGAACAATAGGGAAGGCTTGAAGTTAATACAATAATCTAAACGGTTTTGTAATCTATGTGAAGACACTTCTAAAATTGCCTGTAGAAATATTGAAGGCAAAAAGTCAACTTCTTCACAAAACTGTTGTCTATAAACCTATTCAACGTGTGACAACTCAGCCGGTATTTCTTCGCCTACAGCCCAGCTTTCCCTAGTGACCGATAGAGGCGCTGCTATCGATGTCCGCCCGTGCCGCCTAACGCCTAATGAATGTGTGTCAGAAAATATGCATCATATAAATGACGAAGTAAAATTATTCGCCTATGTCCGGAACATACCTATATCGTGCTCTTTGCCCTAGCGCTCCTCGAGTGGGGTGTTAAGATACTCTAATGTGAATATTCCGTGTTCAGGCAAGTTTCGGCAGCCAAACTAGGCGTTGTCTTGTGCAGAAGAAAGTGGCGAATTCGATAGGATATATTTCGGAGTGGAAAAGTGTGGAGAACATTGTTGATTTCCTACATTTATTTAGAATACCATTCCTTCAATATGGTGCCTGTAAGGGTTTTTTGTAAAGGGCATTTTTGTGACCTTAGTAAGGTTGTGGCATACTTTCTGTTTGCCATTCCATTCCTAATAAAGGTGCCTTTCAGACGATATGCAACTTTAAGACCTCGCAAGATTAAAACCAACAGGACAGGACAATGAAATTGAGCTATACTTTCGGGCCTTGCTGAGCCCATTGAGTAATCACGCATGAGTGTGAACTTTGGGCGCATTTTTCCTAGTTTTGCTGTGGACGTACAGATAAAACAATGCCATATATGAAAAATTCAGACATTTCTTAGCCCTACTGACACAAAAAATAAACAAAAATCCAAAAAAAATATTTTTTGAATTAATAGGCGCTAGATCGAAAAAATCCCCACTGTGCGTTGGTCGCCCCAAAAGGCGTTATACTGGTATTATCGATCCTCACTTATGTATAAGGGGCCGTGAATTCGGTAAAAAGGTGGTATTTTCCTGGTATTCCCAAGTTGGTTTGATTTCGGTATTTTTCCATGATTTCAGTTGGTGTTTGGATTGATATCGGTTTCCCGATTTTCTGTAATTGACATCATTAGTACATACCAAATGGCAATTATTGGATGTCATTTTGGTACCTATGTGACAAGGTAGCGGCTGGCGGGGACGACTCTTTAGTGCCCTGGCGGGGACAAGAACGCGTGCCCCAAACTCTCGGCAGCTGGCCGCCGAATACATTATGCAAATCAGGCGAATTACCTATTCGGTTTTGCGTTCGAGGGCCAAAGGTCGTCGCCCGGTGCTGGCCTCGGTGGTTGCTTCAGCCTCTCGCTAACACTGCAGTTGACCACGAACACACTGGAAGCATCAGGCCGCCAGCGTTGACCACTGCTGCTGCAGACTGCAGCCCAGCTGGAGTGGCGTGCAGTGCCGCCGCCGCCGACTTGCTGCGGTATCGGCATTTACCACTTCAATCTGTGTGACTGTATCGGTCTCCTTCGCAACACGCGCCGTATCGTCTGCCACCACTGGCGACCTTCCGAAACGGCTGCGCAGCGCGGCCAGTGGCGGGGAGGGGACCGGTCAGCCACCAGCGGCCGGGCGTCAGCCGTGGGCCGGCCCGGCCGCAAATTCCCAATAATGCTACACGCTACGCACCTCCAGCGCTGAGTGGCTGGTTGTCGCGGGAGATGACGTCATAGCCTGACGCCACGCTCATTGGCGTGCGGGTTATGTGACGTCACATCTATCAGCCAAGCAATAGTTGGACGAGGTGGGGTCTATTCGCTAGTCCAGATACAGGTTAAGGAAACTTACGAGGACAGTATACGAGTCTATGCACGAACCACACGCGAACCATGGATAATTACCTTGTTAGTTATCCAAGCGCGGACCTAAGGCGCGAATTCAAGGGGGCTATTGCTGCCTGCTGGCGTTTGTTGGGTGCGCTGACTTAATCCATCGTCTGTATGAAGATAGGCCCCTCTTGCTCGGAGACTCATCCCGAATTCGCAGTCTCCTTGGACGAATATGTCTATAATCTTGGTAACGTATTTAGATTGAGATTCATATTCGATATTGATGGTCTGCGGAGTGCGGAGTGCGGACCATTTAGAATCACTTGAAAACGATTGTTGTTTCTGCACCTGTGGTGTTCGATGGAAAAGGATGTTTTTTTTCGGAAAAAAATGAATCTTCAGGCATTTTGAACATCCACGTGAACTGCAAAGATTTGGCTTTGAGATGTAACGTCAAAACCCGAGAAGAGTTCAGAAACTGGCTGGAAATTTGCTGTTCTTCTACCTCAACTTACCTAAACCCAGGGGCCAGGGACTAGTGATGTCAATTATGGAAACTCGTAATACCGATACCAAACCAAATACCAACAGTATCCATGGAAAAATACCGATACCGAACCGACTTGGGAATATGAGGAAAATATCAACTTTTTACCAAATTCTCAGCCTCTTTTACATTAGTGAAGATTCATAATACCAACAAAATACCAAATGCACTCGCCTTGAAATACCAAATACCAAGTTGGTATCGGTTTGGTATCGGTATACCAAAAAGTTGGTATCCGATTGACACCTCTACCAGGGACACCGCCGAACACTATGTATAAACGTTCTATAGCCTTGGTATAAACGGATCAGCTACAGCTGCCGTCAAACTCGTAATTGATGCGAGTGCATCTCGTTCACCTACGTTGCAATAACTTATAACGTAGCATCTCGCTATTCGGTGTCACTTGTTTGAGGTCATTTGCTTTGTCAAACATCTGGTGCGTAAATCATTCACGACGGATACGCTTACTTGAGCCGTGGTGGAATGTTGGTCCTCAAAACCTGCCACCAGCCGTGCACAGCTCGCCCTACCACCGAGCCAACACTCCAACTCGCACCGCACGAGCAGAGTACATTTCGATTACCGTAATGCTGCATGACGCAACAACCTCAGGTTCTTTCGCCGCAACTTCCCTTGCGTCGGATAAACCCGATAAATCGTTCGCAGTGTAGTTGACTACTAAGCATCAGAGCAGTGGTCTTCGAGCCCTCCCATCGGCCGTGCACATCTCGGAACCCCTCCCATCGACCGTGCAGACGCCTGCCGCCGGCGCCTCCAGAGCCGAGCGGGCCCCCATGCGCATGCCCCGGACGCGAGTGACGACACCATGACGTCACCCGCCCGGGCTGTGCGTAGCGTGTAGCACTATTGGGAATTTGCGGCCCGGCCGCGAGGTCACTGATCCCGGCCGCGCCGTGCTGCTGGCAGCGGACGCCAGCGGCGCGGCGCCGGGGTAGGCCGCTGACCGGGCCAGCCGGCCTTGGCCAGCCCTCTGGGTGCAAGGCCGGCTCGCGCCAGCTTTGGGTCAGATGAGACATTGTCACAGGAATGGCGATCGGCCATTGTACGAGTATATAGTACGGTCTGCACCGGCCGGCTGCAGCCGCGGCTGTGGGCCGGGGCGGCTGCAAATATCTCCAAGAACACGGCTACGGCTGTGGCCACGGCTGTGAGATTTCAAGCTCAATCTAAAGTACTCAAATATAAAATTTTAAATCCTTAATCTTACATTCTGATAAGCAGTCTAGCCTGTAAAAATCATGCAAAGGATGCCCAGCAACATTGAAAGTGGTGAAGCCTTTGAAAACCTGTAATGGTTTTATCATTTGCCGTAGGGGAGTTTGCACTCTGGTACTGAATACCAATTATAGGTACCAATTGTTCCTTCATCATCAAGAGCTTGACAGTTTCAGAAAATGCAACATGTTGCATTGTCACCTCACATCCCTCTCAAATCAATCTCACCTGGTCATTAGGAGAGCACCTTACAGCTATTGAAGACAAGCGTTCAATAATTCTTTCAGGTAAAAGAAAAAGAAATAACGCCTAGGTAAAGGCAGGTAAAGACTTCATAAAATATTATCTAAAATAACTCTCAGATGTATTTCTGGATTTTCGGCAAGTCCAATTACATAATATAAAACTGGCGCTTTATGATCTAACTGGTGTGTGAGTGACCGCTAACAGAAAATGCTGATCAAAGAAGCCAATGGAATTAGATTATAAGGGAGAATAAACTTTACTTACGGTTAATTCACATGACTGTGAAAATCCTGAACACGATATTTCTTACGCAAGCTGTTGACTTTACTAATAAAATGACGTCTTTTTCTGAAAATGTAAAAAGTTGATACTGAATCTTTGTTTGAGAGCAAGTTTTTAACTGTATAGCCTTATTATTTGTTAATTATAATTTTTATGGCTGTTTGTAGTGACACAAAAAATTATTGCCACTTCTTTGCTATTGACGTCATTAAAAACTCAAATAAAATTTTTGATTGAAAGAGGCAATTGTGGCTCGCACGTCCTTGGTGATTTGAGCGAAGATTGAAGAAAAATGAAAATCAAATTGGAAAAATCAAAATAGATGAATGTTTTTCTTTCTTGGATGCTCACTAGTGTTTTGATGCCTTGCATATCAAATTAGTTTGAGACTTGCTCAGAAGGCTGCTTCAAGCCTGGCATATCACACCCCAGAAAATATGCAAGGTAAGAAAGAAGCAAGAGTTTTGACTAGATAATCACTGTTTGACAGTTCATCAACTTCAGTTTCATTTTCCATAACATTGATAATGAAAAGCAGCAGGGTCTGTTGTTCTGTCCCACAACCATGCTTCAGGATTTGGCATTAGATGTCCACACTGCTAGTGCTTCCATTCTGGTTCGTTGTTTATGTCAAGGCCATCTATAGAAGGTACAGTCCAGGGTTGTGCTCGACTAAAAAAAATTTGCCGACTCGACTCATCATTCAACTTCAGAAAGCCCTGACTCAACTCTGACTCAAACAAGGAGCTGATTTTTTCCCTTGACTCGACTCATGACTCAAGCGGCTCAATGAAAATATGAGCTGACTCAAACTTGACTCAAATTTTTTGTTGAGTCAAGTGTGTTGACTCAAAATTGACTCAGATAAAAAAGTTGTTGAGCGGGGGGGGGGGGGGGTGAAAAAAAAAATCCGGCAGCAGGGCCAAGCCTAAGTTGTTAAGCGGGGGAGAATGAAACGCTTATATATATTGTTTCTAAAAAGATGAGTCAGCCGACTCATGTTCCTAAATGTTTTTGACTCAACTCAATGTCAAAAATTATTTTACTGACTCAACTCTGACTCAACTCAACACCTTAATATTTTTGTCTGACTCAACTCTGACTCAACTCAACAGCTTAACATTTTACCTGACTCGACTCAAACCTGACTCATTTGAGTCAGAGTTGAGTCAAATTTCTGACTCGACTCATGAGTCAAGCACAACCCTGGTACAGTCACTCCTTCGCCGACCAATCAGAGACAGATCCTGAGTGACGTCACCCCTGATGCTCGCAAGGGGTGCTCCATTCCTTTACAAAGTAAAAATGACTAACTTCAATTGAAGATTGTTGGTGACACTCTACAGATAACACATATCGCTCAACCGTTGATGTCATTGGAAAGTTTAACTAATTTTCTAGCGATAAAAAAGAGCAGCAATATGCTAAGAAATGGCCGGTTTTGAAGACATAGACGATTTCAGGCTGGCACGGTCCGCCGACATCAAAACAACGGTGCGTCAGCTGATTATTGGTCCTCCGATTCAGGAGAAATTATTAACGCGGGAACGCCGGCGTTAAATAAAGGCGGTAGGATTCACGGCTTCGCATGATCGTGTGCAATATTTTTTTTTATAGTATCAAGCGAGGGGTATTGCTGGAGTTTTGCAAATAAATATTTTGTTCTCAGTTTGGCTATGCGATCGTGAACACTTTATTTTCATAGATACGATATGAAACAGGATAAACAGGCCAACCCAAGGCTTATGTAGGCCAACCTTAGACTTCGCATAGCCATGGACATTGCGTAGGAAGATACTCGCCGATCGTACCACGATACCACGGGCAAGATATCAGAATTTTGGGAGTTTTGTGTCGCTGAAATGTATTTTAAGTGCTAAGAAGGAAAATAATTCAATTTAATGATGTCATCATGGACAATGGTCACCAATGGACAATGGACAATGGTCACCATTCCAAGCATATGGTTTGCCTGGCTTCGACAACCAGATAGCCAGGTTTATTTCGAGAGCTTCTAAAGAGGTAGTGGATTTAATATCGTTTCTATTACCTACATTTATTTGATAATCCTGCATATCAGTACCTAAACCTGCCACGCTATCATTCTCGGCGAGCGAAGCGATTACCGGCACATCGTACCAATGCCAATGCAGCGTCGAGCGTCCGATGGTTTACGATAGGAATTCATAACAATAATTTTAAACTAGCGCTTTTTAGAACCATGGTCCGAAATGGTAATTCAAAGAACCTCTTCCCCTTTCAACTCACCTGAAAAAGCTGCTTTCGTGTACCACCCAGCACCCGTTTCGTAGATATATCAAAATGATAACCGGAGGCGAAGATTATCTTTATGATCTACCACGATTCGTGGGGCTGACTAGTACCGACGGGGATCCCACAAACACGACGGTCACATTCATTAAGCATGATGTACAGTCTGTCTTAAAAGTACCGCGCAAAGTGACGATGGATCCATCAAGCCTGACCGAGCAAGGGCCTGCTAAATTTGAGTCGCCGAAGCAATTGACATCCTCGTCCATTGCCCAGGTCAATTGGTTCGGTGACTTTCAAACTATAGCAGGCCCTTCCTCGGTCAGGCTTGATGGATCCACCGTCACTTTGCGTGGTACTTTTAAGACAGACTGTACGGCGTAAAGCACCACAACTCGGACCCAAAAGCGCAACCTTCTGAGATATCTTATATTTAGTTTCAATGCTGGTACTGGTGCAGTTTCAATGCTGGTACTCTGCTCATTTCTGTTCAATGAAGTTATTTCTCGCTTAAATGCGCCTCACATTAATCGCGTGCTGTGCTCCACAATCATTGCGCCGCGCGCTCTTCCTTGTTATCGGCCCCCTTGAGATCGTATCCATCAATATCTATTTACTTCTAAGTTCTAATGACTTGTAGAGAAACAACTTTAGAGCGTTTAACAAAATAATTGCATAACGAGCGATGGGAAAAGCCCAATCGTCCAACTCATAAAAAACATTGGGACACAAACAACTGGAAACTGTTGGTAGTTGGTACTTTCGCGCATAGGCGGCGGAACGGGGAGGGCACCGGGGCACCGTGCCCCCCTTTGATTTTGGCATTTTAACATGGGCTCTATGGGCGTTACATGGAAAAAATGGGACCAAAAGTCGGCAGTGCCCCCCCCCCCTTCCCCAGTTGAGCTGGGCGCAGGTACTAAATAGCATCAAAGGAAATCCTATATTATATAAATAAATAAAGGAAACTTATATTATTTAAGGAAAATTAAAATATTATTTATATATATATATTAAGGAAAGGAAATATTATATAAACTATATAAAGGAAATCCGCATTTAAGCGCACCAATCGAAAGACGACAGCGTGACCGCGCTGATAGGCAATCAACCTGGCCACATAAAACTAGCTAATGCAAGGAAGATGTCTATATAAACCACTGGACCATGCAAAGCGTTCAGTAAATAAAATACGAGTAAAGATGACGCGTTTGAGGGCAGACTGGCCAAACAGTGACGTTACACGCGGATCTCAACACTGCACAACACATTCATCAAAAAAGATCTCGTGGGTCCCTATAAACGTCATAACTAGCCCTAGTACGGGGGTATATAGCCATGGACGTAAATGGCCGGCTTAAGGCACAGGATCCCAATTGTCATCCCCATTACGTGGTCCCCAGAAGTCGCCAGGCCGAGAGCCAATGGCAGTTAAGCACATCTTACACGTGCCGACAAACGTGACACAATGAATCCAATAATGAGTCCGCTAATAAGCCTGCCTAATTCTGCATGTAGGCTGTTATTTACCACCACGGCGGAAGGCTAAAACGCATCCATACAGCTCAACATAGGTGTCAATTTCCGCCGGGTTGGGGGTGCTCAAGCTCTTTAAATTCCCCGCCGGCTCGGCTGGCTTGGCTTTGGAGCCCCAACAGACGGTGCGGGTCAAGGTCACCGCTAAGGCAGCGGCGGATTTGCTGCGCCCGGGCAGTGGGCACCCTCAATTCGGTGAAAATCGACACCCATGCAGCTCAACATGACAAAACGCTGCATACAAGCGCACGTCCTCGCATTTAATTGACGCATTTAACTGCGTCACTAACCTCGTACACTGTACAACACTGGTGAGATGACTGTCCGAAGGAAACTGCCGACTTTGGCTGGCAACATTCAGGGTTGGTGACTCATGTACTGAGTTCGGCTGGCTGACAGCGATGTGACTTCAGGACCGGTTGATGAACGGGCCATCCTAGCCCCATACTACAGGAGCCCAGCTGGTCTTGGCGAGCGGCGGCGACTGGACGAAGCTGGACCCCTACTACAGGAGCCCAGCTGGTGCTGACGAGCGGCGGTTACTGGACGAACGGGTCAGCCTGGACCCCTATTGCAGGAGTCCGGCTGGTCTTGGCGAGCGGCGACGACTGGACGAGGCTGGACTCCTACTGCAGGAGTCGAGCTGGTCCTGTCGAGGAAATAGTTCACCTTTAACATGGGATTTTAAACTGAGATAGCAGTCTGATAGAGCAGATTTGTGTATGCCTTATATTTGAACCGTTTGAGATATTCACCTTTTATCAGTGAATATTGGTGCTTAAATTCATGTTCTAGTGCTCATTTACAGCAAGCAGAAACCTCTTCAACACACACAGTGGCCAATCAGCGATGAGAGAGAGAGCACTTACAGGAGCAGAATCCCTTGCAGCTGATAGGTTGTTCAGCTGTTAGTGTTCACTCTAATCATTAAAATAATGAAATCCCTTTAGAAGAAGTGTGTAATTCCAAGTTAGAATACATTTCATTTTATTCATCACATTTTTTTAACACACCTTTTTAAATTTTATTCATCAAGTTACTCACAGAAGGTGAACAATTTCTTTTAACACTTACCTTGCTTCAATGGTGACATGTAGCTCCTGCAGCAGAGAAGGCACAGCATTTGGCTGCAACTTCAAATATTTACTTGTTGCTATCAATTATTCAGTTTTGAAATGCATACAGGTAGGTACAGTGAATCTTGGGTTCTCCTGTAAGAATGCCGACCGCAGAAGCAGAAGTTCATCCAAAGCTTGCGCCTGAAAAAGGGCCAGGTTTAATTATCATTATACCATAATCACATTTTTGCCTAATTTGTAAGAAATAGGTTTAGGTTAGCAGAAATAGGTAAGGTTTTGACTAGACCCCCTGGGTCACAACAGGAGATGACCCCCGTGATTGGTGGGACCACCAGGCACCAGCACTGGCACAGTCCGTCCTGACCACCGCACACCTATCAGCCACATTTAAAATGCACTACACTACATCCCCCACCACCTGACCACACCAGACCAAAGCTGCACCGCGCTACACAAAATCCGCACTGCACCAAGCTAAATCCACGCCACACCAAAGCCTCACCAGCCGGACAAGCCAGCACAGACGAGATCTTGTCGAAATTGCCATGCTTTGCAGAGTGCATACTGGCCTACCTGAACCTGACCTTACCCAACATATGAGCCTGACTGTCCTTAGCACTGGGAGCTCATTGAGACCAGGCCCCACAAGCCGAGTGGCCTCCTGAAACCTGATTTCCATATGGGGTGAGCTATTTATGAATGGTGATCGGATATCGAACGTGAGACAAGACAGCAATGAGCAGTGGGGGGTTCATGCAACCATAATCATGTTTCCTTACCACAAGTATCAAAGCAAAATCAAAAATAGCTACCTATCGAATTCAAATTTCACTTGAACCTCACCTGCATGGATCTAAGTGAAAGGATCTTGATACATCTGCACGAAAGATACATCTTGATCCACTCATCTCAATCTTGTTTTTCTGCATCCAGGGCATGCAAAACTTCTGGTCAAGGCCGTATATAGGATATCACTTCTGGTATTTTTGGCACCACACTCGACTGCTGAGCTCAAATGCAAATTGCAATCACGGTCATAAAATACTGAATATTGAATCGCAATGTATATTCAGTCGATGTACCCCTCGTTCGATGTCTCTCAGACGACGAAGATTGTACGTCGTCCGGCCAATCCCGTTCTAGATCAACGGGGGCTCGGCTGCAATTATGGAATGTGATTGGCCAAATGGCGTAGAATCTTTGTCGTCCGAAAAACATCGAACAAGAGTAATGTCGCTACTGCGCCATTGTTGCATCGAATTCGCCCCATAGAAGCACGTGTTAACTCTCTCCCATAGGGCCCTGGGTAAACTCTCTCCATAGGGTCCTGGGTAAACTCTCCCCTTGTCTATTTTCTTTAAACGGGGATAGTTTGGACAACAAAATATTTTCGACCTCATAAAAAATAAAACTTAATTTTTGATGTACCTCATTGATGCAAAACATCAGAAAAACATTAGAAATTAAGTCAAAGAAACCGATTGTTTATAAATGGACAGCTGACGGCATGCCTCCCGTGTCCCCTGGCTTGAAGCTTCGGCTCCGTGTTACCTTAGTATTCTATGACCGTGGACGATTTAAAAATCTTCTGCAGTTGCAGGAAAGCAACGTAAAAACGCATCGAGCTTATATTTTTACTATGAATAAATCATTTTTCAGTAAGTTTTTAGATATGGTATCGATTTAATTAACAACTTTATTACAATATTTTTATTACTTGTAACTTTATTTCAAAATAATATTTTCAAAAATGGAAACTGTTGCCGACAAATTGCACCTATGCAAGGCGAGAAAAAAAAGGCGAGAGACTCGGCGCTGCCGAGCCGAACCGCCACTATGGTTGGAAACGACCTCACGGATGGCCATGGGCAATTTCGGAATATATGTATATTTGGGGTGTCATTTTGTTGGAAATTGATGAAATGTTTTGAATTGGGCAGAAAAAAATACTTAGTTGCGCATTAAGTCTCCATTATCGTACGTGGAATCGGGAGTTTCTGATAGTGGCTTTTTTGGTGCGCCGTCAAAGGTTTAAACAACCGCGCCGGTGATAGCATGTGGAGTACCTCCATGACATTGTAAAACTGGATTATTATATATCAAAATAATCCTTGTTATGTTGGCTATCGAGTGGAGTGACTCTTTTTCCCATGCGTGTACAAAATCAGGAACGGCATTGCATTCTGTTTGCAGTGTCACCACAGCAACATTTGCAAAATTACGTTTATGTTTCATTGGACATACAAAAAGTTCTCCATCGACCTCCATTGAGCTTTTTGGCAGAAAAAATCTCTGTTCAATTCTGCGTAAGGGGAACGTAAAAGCAAACTGCGCACTTGTGCGCAAAATTGTCCGTGAAGCTTCATCTCCCGAGGCGTACCTACCCGTCGCTTCGTTAGCACCAGGTCGGCTCGTCAGTCGTGCAATCGCTTATCCTAATAATTGATGGTAAGAAGAAGGGTTGCGGAGTCGTGGTGGCGCCAAATCCGACTCCGACTCCTGACTCGTAGCCATGACTCCGGGCGACTCTGTCTCCGACTCCGGACCCCTGCCAGTGTTTCGGAGTCGTGATGGAGCTGTTCCGATTCGGACCAACTCCGACTTCCACTGCGGGCTCCTGACCGACCCTGACTCCGACTTCGACTCCTGGCTCGTTGCCACGACTCTGGGCGACTGTGAATCCGACTCCGACTCTGACTCCGACTCTGACTTCGACTCCGCACCCCTCGTAAGAAGTAACTGCTCTCCCCTGCACCTGGAGTATGGATATCGTGCAAACGTGTATGGATATCCTGGAGTATGGATATATGGATATCCACTGACAGAACAGACATACAGACATGCTGTAAACGCCATTACACTGCCAATACCATGGCAAATCAAATGGCTATCTATGGTTTTTGATCATCGTTCTACATTTTCCAAAATCTTGAACTGAATGTTGGCAGTTTCTCGTGACTACTTCACGACCATGCATTTCTGAAATTGATCTTTTTTTCAACCAACTACGTACTCGTATGATAAAATGAATGTCACCATCGTGTTCTACGCCCAAAAGTACCCATAAAACATGTGTCATGGGCTGCGAATAGGTACCAGTTTTAATTTTCGGGGTTATGTGCTTACCTGATTGACCTGACTTTGATCCTGGCCAGTGGCCTATGTTTGACGAACCCCTACATTGATCTGACACTCTTTTAGCACTTATATGAAGGGTTGTGACAGTTGTGACAGATTGTTTAGGACCAACTGATGACTGAATTTATTTAGGACCAACTGATGACGATGTAATCGAAACGCATTTTGGTTTGAATGTAAATTATTTTGAATAATTGACTTTTGCCATAGTGACAAAGTTTATGACGAGAGGCACCGATTGCGAGGTTCTTAAGTCCATGCTACTGAAAGCCCGATTTCAAGTGTTTGACCTGACCTTGACCCGACCTGTGACTTCGAAATTCAACTTTCAAGTATTCATGTGAATCGTCTCGTCGCGTTCTTCTTTCGTTTGCCGCCTCGTGCGTTTCGCTGCGCCTATTTGTTCGCGAGTTATCGGCTGGGGGCGTTGAACGCCGCCCCCCGGCAAACGGCGGGTGGGGAAATACCCCAGCAACTGCCGGGTTAATCTGACGCATTTTTTGTCGTTTGATCGTCATTTTATTTCTTATTTTTTGCCCAATCTAAAAAAAAATCATTAATACTTTTTCTCCAAATTTTTGACTCTTTATGACCAATAGTAAGACACTGTGCGTCACTACGTTGATATTTCTCGCCCTAAAGCATAACAACAATATCCATTCAGTAATAGCAGTATTCAAAACATGTCCAAAATGCCTCGAAATATCGATAACATTACGAAAGACAAAGGCGACTTATAACATACTTGCAATGATGACGTCACACACGCGTGACGTGACGTGACCTCGTCATTTCTGAGTTACTGTATGATGCACGAAAGACACTGGTATACCTATGCAAAGTTTCATCGCAGTCGGTCTACGCATTAACAAGTTATGGGCAAAACATTTTTTCGCGTTGACCCCCGGCCATCCGTGAGGCCGTTTCCAACCATAGTGCGCGCCGCCGCGCCGCCGAGCCGAGCGCCGCACAGTGATGCAAATGGGGTTCACGAGTGGCCATAAATACCAAAAAGTCAAGTTTACCAAACCGAGTAAATCGCGATCGATATGGCTAACCAAAGAAATGTTTGGTGCATCTGAAATCACATAGCTTTCATGTTTTTGTCAAAACCGGCCTCGTGTATGATTGTCAGAAGTCGTGACATTTTCTATGTCGTAAAATGACTGTCGGATACTTGCAAGTTCAAATGCCGCTAGCGTGCGCTCATTTAATAGAAACTACAAAAATTATGCATGGCAATGATCCCTAAAGCCTGCTGCTTCTCTTGCTGGGTGACAAAAAGCCGTAGCTCTTTTGGTTAGACGATGATCTAATCATCTGTCATCATGTTTCAATAACAATATTTTAGTGAAAAATATTTGTTTTCGTTTCACCTACAGCAGCTAACACAGTGTGTGCCGGTTAGTGCACCATACCATAGCATTCCCATCATTTCTGAGCCACACCGTGAAAGAATTAAGGCGCTAGCACAGGGCAGACCAGCGCTATTAAAGTTTTTGTCCGGCGCGGTCGGGTGCCGCGGTCGGGGCGGATTGCTTTCACCGCGGATTGCAATTTCGACAGGCGTTTGACTTTGACCTGCTATTAATAGGTCAAATATTGACTTTAAGTCAAAAGTAATATGCTCACTCACGAGATCTTGTCAAGGGCAATCCATTGGTTTTTGTTGCGAGGCGCTAGGACACTTCGTTTAGGAATAGGAGAGGGATGCACCGGCGAACCCCCGCTGTGGCCGCCCGCCCGCAGCGCGGCCGCCCTCCCACCGCGGCACCCGACCGCAACGGACGAAAACTTTAGTAGCGCCGGTCCGCCCTGTGCTAGCGCCTTAATTCTTTCACAGTGCGGCTCAGAAATGATTAGGGAATGCTGTGGTATGGTGCACTAACGGGCACACAATGTGTAAACTGCTGTAGGTGAAACGAAAGCAAATACTTTATAGTAAAAAGCTGCGATTGCAACATGATGACAAATAGTTAGATCAACGCCAAACCAAAAAAGATACGGCTTTTTGGGACCCTGCATTAGAAGCAGCAGACTTTGGGGATCATTGCCATACAAAAATTTTGCCATTTGTACCAAATGAACGCACGCTAGCGGCCTTTGAACTTGCGAGTATCTGAGTCATTTTACGACAAAGAAAATGTCACGACTTCTGACAATCATACACGAGCCCGGTTTTGACAAAAATATGAAAATCATATATTTTCAGACACCTCAAACATTTGCTTGACTGGCCAGATTACGATTTATTGGATTAGGTGCACTTGAAATTTGGGCCTTTTCGGTATTTATGGCCACTCGTGGACCCCATTTGCATCACTGTGCGCCGTCCACGGTCGCGGGACGCTGGCGTCCCCTCTGACCCGGCTGGCCGGCCGGCGCGGCAGGGCGGCTCCCTGTTTGCGTAGGACCGGCCCAGGTCCGGGCCATTGTGTGGGGCACGCACGTGCGCGCCCAGCGTGTGTGTCTTCCGGGTGGAGCGCTGGACGCCCGGGCCATTATTAGCCTTTTCTGGGTGCTCTGACCGTCCTCAACGCGTCTTATTTTCACCCCCTGTCGCTGTATATAAACTAGTTGTAAACACCCCCGGCCCTCTCTTCACCTTTCGACTTCGACGGGGACACTGCGCTGCCCCTAGGTCTCTTCCCGGTACGTTTCGCTGCCTTGTCCGCCAAATATAGTGAACTAGAAGACAAAGTGAGTGTGGAGCCCGAATGAGAAGTGAAATAGTGCGCGGTCTACACACAGATGAGATATTCGACGGAAATGCGGCAGGCGTATCGGTTCCGGTGACCAGGTCTACTGACTATCCTTTTTTATCCTAAAACATTCCTAAAACTCTCTGAGAAGGGGGTTCCTTTGTCGTCGGTATCCGGCGCTCTCATATTTTAGGCCCTAACATACTCCCTGAGAAGGGGGATCCTATCCTTTGACGTCGGTATCCGGCGCTCTCTTATTTAGGCCCTAACATACGTCCTGAGAAGGGGGTTCCTTTGCCGTCGGTATCCGGCGCTCTTTTATTAGGTCCAAATATACTTCCTAAGAAGGAGGTTCCTTAGTCGTCGGCATCCGGCGCTCTATCCTGTATCCAATATTTAGTTGTATCTTAAAGGTAGTGTGCCACCTTTGAAAGATTTCCCATTTTATTTTTCCTAGGATAAGAAGCTTCTGTTTTTACCTAATATCGCAAAAAAAAATCAAAAATGGGCCTGGAATAGTGCCTTTTTCGCCTAAAAGTTTATCGGTTTTTAGATATGTATAACAACTGTAGTGGGCTCACCTGCAAACAGGCGTCGGCAACAATCGCGAATGCGGCGCACATGTGACAATAAGCAAAGGTCATTATAGTGTTACGACCATACGACGTACGGGAATGAGTTATCAGCTGTCTAATCGTAGACAACACAATGTCGAGCCTTAAACTGTAAGCCTGTATTGGTATTGTTTCTTTTATTTGGCTGTCGAACATTATGGTTTGAAATATGATTTTATGTAAAATAATTGATATGAAAAAGCCGTCTCATAAGTTATGACCCCATTTCACCACACGCAAGTGGCAGAAAGGACAATGATCAGCTGACGCATTTTTCTTGGCCGAAGTCAGAGCGCGCAGCCCGACGCACCACCACCGCACCACAAAGTATGAGCAGAAGCCGCGCCCAAAGCCAGGGCCCCGGTAACGTGAGGTAGCCGAGTCGGGGCAGCGTGCGCTGACCCAAGCCGGGGCCGCAGCTTTGGGAGCGGTCTACCGCATCCCCGCGGGCAGCCCCGGGCTATCACATGACACCGGGAGGACGCGCGGCTCGGGCTTGGGTCAGCGCACGCTGCCCTGACTCGGCTACCTCACGTTACCGGGGCCCTGGCTTTGGGCGCGGTCTACCGCACCACCTAACAGGCGTGTTCGAAACCGCAGGAGCTGATGATGAACGGGTTTATCGAAACTTGATTGGATGAGCATATCGGTAATAGCGATTTCAGTGTGTGCATTTATTGTTCATAGTGGTGTGAAATGTGGTTGGGGTACGACCGACAACCCGTCGGGGCGAATTTCGCACTGGGGTACTCAAAATTTGAAGAATTTAAGACGTTTCCATGAGTTTTGAAGGTATGGATAAGTTCTAAAAATCCGGTTCTCCTTATCTGGGCCATTAACTCCATACGGTCCAGGAAAGCTGGCACACTACCTTTAACTAGGCTAACGTGATAGGTTATAACATTTATTTTCCCAATTTTCCAATTAAACCATTTTCCTCCTAGATCTCGGCCACCAAACAACCAAATGCTGTGCGATGCGCGATTAACCCACGAGCCGCTGGGGGGCATAAAGTTGCCCCCCCCCTTTACGTTTTGTGGAATATCTCCGAAACCTGATGAGCTACGAACGTGAAACTTGGCATAGCTTCAAATGAATACCTAGGCAATGTTTGAGGAAAGTTTGGTGGTTGTAGCACCTAAGATGACGTCACAGTGACGTCATAAAGTTTTGCCGTTCTGCGATATGGACCGTTTCTGATGACGCTGAGCATGAAAATCAACTGTAAATGAACTAGACAGCACCTGCTGTCATCCTAAAACATCTAACTACACTTCCATCTAGTTCCTAACCAATAATCGGTCCTTTATATTCGGTCCCGTATATCTGATGTATCGTGAGGAATATGAGAGTCGGATATCTATAATTTCACTTATGACGTCACTGTGACGTCATTTCAAATGGGATCAACACCAAATTTGAACACAACCTCGGCTAGGTATTCAGGAAGATGTGTGCAAAGTTTCGCTTCTCTATCTCTTCGCGTTGCGACGATATCGTCGCAGAAGTAAAGGGGGGGGGGGCAACTATATGCCCCCCCCCCAGCGGCCGGCGGGTGGCGCGGAGGCCCAGCGGCCGCCGGGTTAAATACAGTCCACACCATGAAAGGAGATTCATGGTGTGGACTGGTGTGGACTGGTGTGGGACTGGTGTGGATTCATGGTCCACACCTTAAGAGCAGGAACAAGCCAAATCCGACAACTTAGTGACAGATGCCAACAGACTGACAGAGCGGGGTGAGACTCCCCCCTACAAACCACTGGCTTTATCACCTAGATTCAGTGACACTGACACTAGAATGGCTCCGACCTCTGACCCCCCTACAGAACGATCGCTTAGGTACTTAAGCAAAAGATAATGACCTACTTCAAAAATCACAAAACCAACAACGCAAACCACTCCAAAGAAGACAACTTCTAGATAATCTACGTTCAGAATCAGACATTGTCATTAAGCGCTCTGATAAAAGCAAAGGGTTTGTAATCATGTCAAAAGATACCTACATACAGAAAGCAGACACGATCACATTGCAATATGAGCCAGTTGACAAAAATCCCACCCCCCGTCTAGAAGCAGCTACTAAGAAAGTCATAGTAGAAAACCTAGGGGGCAAGGTATCGGACAAAATGGTCAATGCCCTTAAGCCCACTTCTTCCAGGACTGCAGAACTCTACGGCCTACCAAAAAGTCACAAGACCGATATCCCACTCAGGCCTATCGTCTCAGCCTGTGGTGACCCGCTAGATAAGTTGACCTGGTTTCTAGAGAGGATCATCACACAACTCCTAGTCTTCGTCCCCGCACATCTCAAAAATACTTACGAGTTTCTCTCCAAACTCAACCAGACCTTCCCGAAGGGATTGCCAGCTGATTCGATTCTGTTCACTGTGGATGTAGCAAACCTATATGGAAACATCCCGATTCAGGAGGCACTAGACGCTACTCTAAATTTGATAAAGAAGTACATTGACAGAATTGACCTATTGGGGCTTGACCTAGACACGATTAAAAAATTACTCAATCACTGCTTAACGAACAACTATGTCAGATTTGGACACTGCTTCTTCAAACAGACTAATGGGATAGCTATGGGAAGCCGGATAGCCCCGCCCTTAGCAATTATCTTCATGAATGCCATCGAAAGCATGATTCGTCTAGTGATAGGAAGCCAGCAATCTATATGAGATATATAGACGATATCTTTGGAGTATGGACTCACGGTCCAGATGCCTTGGACGACTTTCTAGACTTCTTGAATAGCTTCCATCCCAAACTGAAATTTTCCGTAGAGCGTAGCGATCACTCCGACAAAAAGCAAGTACACCCTCATAACCCTTACCAAAAACGGTTCTCTCATAACTGAACTTTATATCAAACCCATGGCGGCTCCCATTATCCTTCCCTTTTCCTCGGCACATCCCATCCAAACCAAAAGATCAGTGCTATATGCACAGCTACTAAGAGCAAAACGTCTCGGCAGCTCAACAGCAGCACAAAACCGAGGGATGGCCAAGATAGAGTTACTGTTTAAAAATAACGGCTACCCTAACAAAATGATCCAAAAGACAAAGTCTCGGGTCAAACTCCAACGCCCTCAGAAAACCGATCCGACCAAGGGACCTACTAAATCCCCAGACGAAATTACATACCTGAGTCTCCCATACATTGATGATAGCATTTCGGGCAAAATCGAGAGCATTGTCAAAAAGTCAAAGCTACCAATTCGGATTGCTTGGAAGCAGACATGTGCTTGGATCCGAGAGCTGGATCTATGATCTCAGTGGATCTCTCGACAAAATAGAGGGGTTGGATCTATGATCCGGGTGGATCTCTCGACAAAATTCAGGGGTTGGATCTATGATCCGAATGGATCTCTCGACAAAATTTAGGGGTCGGATCTATGATCTCTGTGGATCCAGCGGGCAAAAATTTGTGGAGGACCTATGATCTGTATGGATCTCACGACAACATGTAGCCAATGAAACCCTTATCCTACATAATTGTACACCTTACAGTGCAATACAATTGAGAATTATCACTTGTGGACATGGTTATTGGTTAAGACCACTTGTAATCATTAGGTATCATCATTAAATTTGAATTTAAATAAACAACATTTGTACTACATTTAAAGTAAACCAAGAACATGCATATTGCTACTTTTTGTGACCAATTGTAACTTTTTCATGACAGCACTGATGACAATCTTATCAACAAGCTACAGCCACTTAAATTCAATGAACAAGCAGTACAGACAGATGCAGTGGCAGCAGGGCACTGCAGATTTTCATTTTGGTCCCATTCTTTCCATGCAACGCCAGTAGGGCCAATGTTAAAATGCCAAAATCTATGGGGGGCACTGTACCCTGGTGCCACCCCCCCCCCCCTGTTCTGCCGCCTATGGACAGATGTTAGGGAATCAAACCTGGAAGCCAAATAGGTCAGTTTTGTTAAAATAATCCAACAATCCACTTCTGCCAGGTATGAAATCCCAATCCAGAATGTTCGTATGAGCTATTAGTATGTGCAACACAATTTCGATTTAGTAAGAATAGCAACCAACCTCTAATACTTTCCTAATAAAATTACAAGTTCAAAAATGGCATCAACTTCTTCAGATTGCCTACTTTTGGCATCGTGCCACGTGTAGTGCCATGCTGTGCTTTTGTTATGAGAGAGCCTCCCAAAAAAAGACAAACGAAATTCACAGCTCACGTTTTGGTAATATGGTTTTATTACGTCATTATCGTTTGACCAATGAAAAATCTTGATTTGTCCAAAACCGTAATGATTCCAAAAGATTCCCGTAATAGGCCCTTTAAACTAATGACGTAAGATATTGTTATTCTTTTGAAAAATGAATAAAACAAAGATGCAAGGCGCACACCGCTCTGGGTCATATAATACCGTTTCAGCTGATGTTTATGTCATTAAATTCAACGCTACAAAGATGATATTCACAAACAATCGTATCGTAAAATTATGTGAGGCAGAAAAAATGAACATTCTTTAAAAAAAACTCCAGACTTTTGAATTTCCAGTTTGATTTTTTATTTATTGTCATTATACTCGAAGGTAGAACGCCTAGCTCATTTGTTATTTGAAATGACGTCACGAGTTCTATTTAGATACTGAATAATCATTCTACGGTAAATATCCAAGGCCATTACAATTGATATTTCGGTTCCCATCAATTCCGCAGGCTGTTGAATGTTTTTATAATTTTGTTTATATCTCAGTTTATTTTATCAAATATTTCTTTCAATAGATTGAAATACCTTTACCTAACCAAGCCACATGTGTCAGTATCATCTTTTATTGTTTATCAATCAATTGTGGTAGCTGGAAAGTGGAAAGTGGAAAGCCTCATGGTTGTCTAATGCAAGATTGTCTTATCAATATCATTATGTACAGGGTGTCTCAAAAGTTCGTTTACACATTTCCCATGTCAATAAAGCATACAAGAACCGGCCAAAAATCTAACACGCGCAGTGGAAGGGGGGGGCGGATTTCGCCCACCCCTCCTGTTTTTCGCCAATAACTCGCGCCGCAAACATAATATTAATGTGAAATTTTGGCTACCTGTCCAGAATTGAATTGCGGATCTTCTCGTGCAAGAAATAAGAAAATCGGTTCACAACTTTTCTAGTAATCGCGGTGTAAAGTCAAACATCCTGCCGCGGCGGCGGCGCGGCGGCGCGGCGGCCGGCGCTAGCCGTTACGCGCCGCCTGAATTGTAGACTGTGCCGGGGCGGGACGGTTCCGTCTTTACATCGCGCTCCTTACCGCTGATTAAATTAGATTCGCGTCAAATTTGGTAAGAAGACTGAGAAATGTACAGGCAATCATATGGTCAAAGAATTTTGAAAATCGGCCGGTAACAACTTGAGTTATGAGTGTGTAAACACAAAATTGTGATTGCCGCGTTTCCCGCGTCGGCCGATGCCGCTTCAGCCGGCGACATCTTACCCTTAGCAGGCTTTTAAATGCCATATTCATTGTTGGATTAACTTGAAATTCACCATACATACTCACAAATGTTTGGTCTTTCGTATAGTGAAAGAAAAAAGAAAATCGGCCGGTAACTTTTCGAGTTATCGGCGTGTAAACGCAAAAAAGTCGCAAATATGGCAGATTTGACCATATTTGACCTCATTTGACCTTGAAGATATTGACCTAGGGTCATGAAATTCACACACAACAGAGTTCCCCATGGCCTCCACCTACCCTCCAAATTTCGTCTTTCTAGCTCCAGTGGGAGCTGAGATCTTAGGGGGGGGCGACATCCGCCCCCCCCTTCCACTGGGCGTAGTACTCGCAACCCTTCCACTGCGCGTGCTAAGGTTTTGGTGTCCGTGTGTACACTAGACAAATATGCATGCTTTGACAACTGATTCGGAAGGTTGGAAACCAAACCCTTTGCTGTATCTCCAAAAATATTTGCCCATACCGATTTTCGTCACTCCGTCAGCTGCCGGAGGCTGATAAAAGGTTACCAGCTTTCAAGCTCTTGTAGGGGAATCCCCCGCAGTTTCTGCGTCGGATTTAGGTTTGACGAGCTCCCCGGCAACATCCGCTTCTCCCTGAAAGCCGATAGCTTGCATCGACACCATTCGTGAGTATTTTGTAGGTCTTCTCTGGCGCTAACTCCTTCATGAATGACTGGCGCCGACCTCCCAAGCACCATTTTCCTTTTCAAAACAACCCCATTCCTGAACAAATGGGAAGTGCCAGGCGCAAATTTTTCGCAGCATATCGTAGCAGAATGTGTCGGCCATCTGTTTCTTAGACACATTTTGCAAAATTTGCAAATCCCGAACGCTCGTCATTCCCAATGCCAAGACCTTCGCTGGGTTCCGGAGTGTTTTCCTCAGGAGAGGTTCTGCTTTGTAAACGGCCAAAACCTGTCCATCGTGCGGTCTTGTCCGGATTTTGTGTGTAAAAGAAAGCTATTTGCTCCAGATCTGCCTCTTAAAACTTCGTTAGATAAAACTTTACATTAATTGACACTTTTGGAGGGTCACTTGTCCTCGGCATTGACGATTTTCGCATTATTTTCCCTCAAAATTAACGTTATAGATATTATAAACAATTTTAAATGATATTTTGTCTTTATTTTATGATGACCTGCAATTTTTGAAACTGGGTAACCTCTGTCTGTGAGCTTCTAGTCAGTTTTCAATAGTTAGGACTGCATTTTCAGCTGCTTTCCGGAGCACGAGTCTGCTGCGGTACAAGGGTCGTTCAAAGCGCTGTTAGTCTCGCATGGTTTTGTCCTTCAAAAATTTTAGCCACCGTTTTTATTAGATGACCATCATGTTGTACTCATCCTCGCCGACACTTTGCCATGTGTCATTTCCGACCTAACCATTCCCATTACTCGTGAAGCAGAGAGTTTCTCAGCCGACCCGAGTATGCTACCTCCATTTTCATGCCTGATCCATGGTCAGAGGTGAACCCTTTTTGTGAGCTCATGAAGGGTCGAATGCGCTTGAAAACAATGAAGCTGCTTGAGGAAGGTTGTTACCAATGCCCATGCAAAATTTCGACTGTTAATTTCATGTTGATTCAGAATTATTGACAAAAAAGCATGGCTGGTACCTGTAAGCGAACTTTTGAGACACCCTGTAGATTCTAACATGAATTGTGATGTGGTAGGTACCAAGTTATGTATTGTTCATTAGTCATTACTTTGACTTACCTCTATGTTAATTGTTAATGCAAACTTTTCTGTTGGTAGGTACCTATGTGAACTGTGAACAATCTTCATGTCACTCAATTCTCTCAAGTTGTGACCGTCATGAGCCTCCTTTATTTTGTATTCTGTATAATGTAACTGGATGCCTTTACTAATATGTCCTTTGTATAAGATTGTTTGTTTCTAACCATACTTTGGTATTCATAACTTCTTATGAAAGAAAGTTGTTAACATTTTGAGCACCTATGAGCTATGATCCCAATGGATCTCACGACAAAATTGGGGAGCCAGATCTATGATCCGAGTGGATCTAGCGACAAAATTGAAGGGTCAGATCTATGATCCCAGTAGATCTCTCGACAAAATTGAGGGGTTGGATCTATGATCTGAGTGGATCTCGGATCGGGATCCATGGGATCGGATCTCAGATCCATTTTTCCGGATCCAAGCACATGTCTGCTTGGAAGAGTGGTGAGACGCTCTGCAGTAAACTCAGTCGATCCGCACTAGAGAAGCCTCCATGCCCAGCAGGAGGCCGGAAATGCAACTCCTGCTTGTCGGGATTAGAAGGCAGGTGCCACCAGGGTATATTGTTTCTGAAAAATATAATGACAATCACCGTTCCATGCTTCTATCCTCAGGATACAGAAATCATTCTCCTCCACGCCGCAACCCCCTCCGGGCTGGACAGGCAACTTTATCTCATGCGGGCTGCTCCCTTGGAGCGGCGCCGCTGCTCCTGAGGGAGCGCACCCCGTAGCCGGGTGCAGTGAGTGCCTTGGGGCTGGGTGGCCTGTCCTCTGGACAGGCTCAGCCCCGGCGACTCACTAGGGTGCCTGCCCAGACCAATGTCTCCCCCTAATTCCTATCATCCTTCCGGCTCTGCAATGGTCTTGTCGACCGAAAGGGCCTAACCCAACAAAACAAACAAACAAACAATAATGACAATTGGCAAATTTTGACCTTTGATGACCTCTGGTGACCCCAATATTGCTCTAAGGTGAAAAATGACTGAAATATTTTCAAACGTACGCATTGAGAGCTATCGACTGCTTTTTACCGCGTCTTTCTAGCCCTCTTAGTTTTTGAGTTAGAGGTGGGTGGTAACATATGCCCCCCCCCCCCCACTAGGGCGAAGTTGGCTGAGACCGCCACTGGGGCGCGGGTTAACAGCAAGTAAATAGAAATGATGAGTAGCGAAACGATGTTGAAAACTAATCCACTCGATTTTCTCAGCGCGAGAATGTCCTCGCGGAAGTTTACTAGGCCAGTAACCCGCTTTTCAGAATTCTTTGCAGGCTTTAGTTTTTTCATAGTCTGCTATCACGTTTTCCACAAATAACTTATCCTTCACACATATGTATGGCTCTAAAACAAATAAACGCCCGACCAAACTTAAAATAGAGAGCAATACCTGTTCGCAAGCAATACGCACAATTTCCAACAGCGAAGGTGACAACAATTGACCAATCACGTTGCGTGTTTTCTGCTGGCGCTGAATTGTACCGTGGGCAAAATGCCGTGAATAGAAATGCCGTGGCACGGCATTGGTAAGATTGTGTAAATGGAGTGCCGTGGATCAGCCGCCGTGGTTGGCATCCACGGCATCTGCACTCACGTCATTGGTAAGATTGGGCCCAGGATCGACAGTGACACCGATAATTTTGACGCTATTTGCTTGTTCTATTAAAGTTTCACCGACCTGAAGATGAAAACCAGTAGCTCTGGGGGCATTCCACGTCAAATCGAACAAAAATCGGCTGTTTTGCACCTTACCATCAGTGACTTCATTATAAATTTGTGAGCGAGTTCCTGTGTCGCCCCGGACATTACATTGATGTTTTTTGCACATTCTGACCACAGGTCTTCTAAATATAGGGCATCAAATTTTTACAAAATGTTGCATCTTTATATTTTTGAACGACCATAACTTTGGTTGTACTTGTTTGATTTGAATGAAATAAACCTTACTGTTTAGGTAATTTCTTAAGCATTTGTTTAGAATTGCATCGACTTAAATATATGACCTTGAAATTTGCTTAACTCTGTTCTTAAGCACAAAAATTGAAATAGCAAAAAACACGCAATCTTCGATTTGGCTCATTTTCATATATTTTATTGCCTACCATATTCTTAACAACCTGTGAAAAAATTAGAGTGGGCCATTGATAAGTTTTGAAGAAAATGGCACATATGCACGTATGTTAGCACGCGCAGTGGAGGGGGAAGAGTGAATTTCGCCCCACCCCTCCTGTTTTTCGCCAATATCTCATAATATTGATGCAAAATTACTTATGGCTACCTGTCCAGAATTGAATTGCACATCTCATCGTGCAAGCAATAAGAAAATCGGTTCACAACTGTTCTAGTAATAGCGGTGTAAAGTGAACATCCTGTCGCCGCGGCGACGCGGCGACTCGGCAGCCGGCGCCGACCGCTACGCGCCGCCTGAATTGTAGACTGTGCCGGGACGGAACGGAACGGTTCCGTCTTTACATCGCGCTCCTTACCGCTGATTACGTTCCATTCGTGTCAAAATTTTGTGAGAAGACTAAGAAATGTACAGGCCAAGGCCCTATATAGAAGGTATGCTCATTAGGCCGAAGCAGCGATTTCCGTGACGTCACTGGTACGAAGGGTCGGACGGCTGTAATGCAATCCTATGGAAAATGACCCAACTTTAGGGCTCTCCCACATAGCTGCCAACCTCGACACTAAGGTAAAAGTTATATCACATAAAAGCTCAAATCAAGACGAACAAGAAACCTATTTGACGTTTTTAGGTATTACTAACGGCTTAGACTCTATTCAAGTATATTCAGAGCTCTGCATTACCTCACTTTTTCTGCCGTCAATGCCACTACAAATGTCTAGTCGGCGCACGTGCGCTTGTCGAGCGGGGACCACCAGTCGGGCGATTCAGAGCTGCCGCCCAATCAGAACGCCGCAATGCCGTGACGTCATTGGTCGCACACGACACGTTACGGAGATAGGGATGAGACAGCCCTGTGTACAGGCAATCTTATGGTGAAAGAATTCTGAAAATAGGTTGGTAAACAATTGAAATATGAACGTGTAAACACAAAATTGTGACTGCTGCGTTTCCCGCGTCGGCCATTCCCGCCTCAGCCGGCGAGGCGACATGTTACTCTTAGCAGGACTCTAACTGCCATATTTATTATCGGATTAACTAGAAATTCCCCATACATACTCAAAAATGTATGTTCTTTCGTATAGTGAAGATCAAAAGACGTGAAGATATCGTTGCGTGATAATGTTTTCGTTGAATTTATTTCATGATGCATTTCCACACGGCTCAAAATTCACCGCAAAATACCGTTTGCCTGAGACACTTTTACAATGGAACGTGAATGCTTGACTACGATGACTATGCATTTCCATTCTCGCAGAGTTTGGGATATCACTAATCAGCAATCATTCATTTCAGAAAGTGTACACAAGCAAGCATGTCTTGACTCTGTCTTTCAAGGTCACGCGCGGTTGCGTGATGTTGATGCATGAAAACGGCGTTTGCCGCGAAAGTTATGAATGGCCCACTCCAATTTTTTCACAGATGGTTAGGAACATTGTGACGGACATAATATGTAAAAATTACTCAAATCGAAGGTGGCGTGTTTTTTGCTATTTAAATTTTTCTGTTTTAATTCAAGGTCAAATGCATTTCAAGGTCACTTCAATTTAATTTTATAATTAAAAATCAAAGCCTTATCAATTGCCTACAAGACCCTGTTAATATCATTTTGATACCAGAAAAGGAACCAGAGTTATAAGCATTTAAAAAAATGATGTGTGGCATTTTTGGCTATATTCGATGACCTATATCTCGGCGATACGTTATCAAATTTCGAAAATATTATACGTAACTCAGTTTTGAACCATGCCCAGTCTGCCTACACATTTTCAGAAAAATCGAAGGGGATGACGGATTTCGGTGTTTGATTTGACGTGGAATGCCCCTCTGGCTAAATTTTGCTTAGTTCCCACAATCATGAACGCAGTTTTCCTCTCATTCGTCTTGAGAAAGTTACACATGAACCAAGGCCGAAGAGGACATGAACCACGACTGGAGCTCACGCATGGTGAGCTTCAGTCTCGTTTTAAGGTCGGCAAGGCCCGATCCGTCAGGGCGCGCTCTGTTAATGTGCATGGTGTCGTCCGCGTAAGATATAAGGAGGCCATGGGTTAGATTTACCCATGGCCGCCTTATGGGCTAGATTCGAAATGTGGCATCTAAGTCTAACCCGCTCCGAACCAACCGCACTAGAACAGTGGTCTGCAGCAGTTGGAGTTCTAAAGACAGGAGTTCAGGGCAATCAAGGATCAATCAACATGCACCTCAAATAAATGTACCTGGCAAAGCTCAACTGCGCTCAACTGCGGCCCCCTGTCAACAGATATGGTAGCCCAAATCTAGTCGGATATGAAAATTCTTCTAAATCCATAGACTTTAATGTTAACCCTCGCCCTGGCGGGGGGGGGGGTCAATGCAACCCCCTCCCCTAAGGTCTTTCGAAGATAGCGTAAAAACGAATTTGACGCAGAGAGTTTTGCTTCTAAAACAAATATTTGGGACAACAAAAGTTGATAAATACTTACTTACAAAGGCAAAGCACACCGATAGATGGAATGAAAGCACGCGATGAAAGCTAATTTAAATGTCCACAATTTTACGAAAACATTAAAGGGACCCTCCCACCTTCAAAAAAGTTAATGAATTGGCATGAAAGTGATGTCCCTTGGTTCAGAAAGAGCGAAAACGAATATCTACCAAATTTCACCGAAAAATATTCACTGGTTTTCAAGATATTAGGCTTTTACTTTTGTTTACTCTTTGGGATCTCCCTGTTACTAGCGACTTTATTTGGAAGCAATAATTTGGCAGCCTTAAAGTGCGGCAGACGTTGCGCGCAAAGCAGCGTATACCACCACGTGTTAACGATGGTTTTAGTCTAAGATTTAAAAATCGTTAGATCTCCGCTGACGTCACAAATTCTAAGGGGGCATACCAATGCATTAGCCCCTTAGAATCCGAAAACCGCAAGTTTGAAATTCCATATCTTCGAATTAAAGCATTTTTCGATGTTGTGAGTGCCCAAACCGGTATTTGTAGGCCATGGCCACCAATTTGGCTATCTCAACTCAAAACTAATGTTAAGGTGGGAGGGTCCCTTTAACATCGGTCACGTGTCACCTCTATCACATTTGCGAAGGCCATTTGCATTTAGGGACCTAGGCAATATCTGAAATAAACCGTTTTTCTTTTTTGCTTTAGCAATTAGCATGCTTTCATTCAAAATATATGTTTATATTTTTGCATGTTAACATTAATTCAAGAAATATGTCGGGTTACTCGCAATGAAAAATGAAGAATTTAAAGAAAAACCAAGTTGTTTAATTACCTTTTTATTACAGCCATTGAGTTGCAACCGTACCTGGCGCAGTTGTGACATAAAACGTTTTCAGATGTGATCAAATGCGTGAAAAACAAGCCAAAACCCAATTATATTTTAGAGATGCTTTTGATTACATTGTTAGCGATCCTCATAAGTTTAAAAAGCAGAAAAGAGAACATTAATCAAAGAAAATGGATTATCCACAGGATGTCTGTCATCAACATGATTTTAACTTTGAGATAAGTTGACAGAATGGTGCTAATGATGAAGTGACAAATTTAGAATGCTGCCATGAATATTGGATATAATAGTAAAGCTAGTGCTATACAAGACAAAGTTTTGGATAATTTAGCTGCATTACAGCGAAATCTGGAGCAAGATGAATCCCAAACAGACTGCTGAAGAAAAAGTCAAATTTGTTTTTTATATTGATGGATACTTTAGGAATTTAGAGTCGGTAAGCCAGTAAATAGAGGATTCTTCATGGCTCCGACTTCCGAGTGGAAGGTAAAGATATCTTTTCCATGCGGGTTGCTGAAAAACCGAGCGACGAAGGAGCGAGTTTGTTCTGGAACACGCGAGGAAAAGATATCCGATCTTCAACGAGTGAGCCATGAGGAATCCTATATCCTTCTACGTTGACGTTTATTCTTAATTAATTAAACATTATATTGAAATGTTCTCATCTATGGAAAAATAGATTTAGAGTACTTTGTTTTAATATTTCATAAGTTTTAGAATTGCAAAGTTTTCCCGAAAGGCTGCTAACGGCACAATTTTTGCTGCTACAGGCCCCACAAAAAAAAATTCTGGGATACCGGCATGCTACCACGCCCCAAGCAAAAAAAAAAAACGCCAAATTACCGGCATACTAAAAAACCTGCATTCTTGATTCTAGCTTACCCCTACAAGAGAATAGAGATGCCACATTATGGCAGTTTCAGTACCCGTCCCACCCAGCAGCCATCCATTGTCCAACCACAAATACCAGCAGGCTGATTGTGGCTGAGTTGGCCCCACAAATACCCACAATTTTGAAACTGAATTCCAGTCTATAACTGTTAAAATATCACCTGTAATCAAAGAGGTATTGTCTACAAAAAAACTAACACACTCATCAAAAAGGCGAGAACAAAAAGAACTTGAATTACTGAAATATGTTTCTGAAGACTGGACAGTGGGCAGTTATCACATTTACATATCACAGGTGTTCTACTTTTCCACATTCTCCTCCTACCCTACCCTAAATTGTTGCAGGCACCAGCCAAATGTGTAAAATCTAGATGGTCAAAACATAAACTAGTACAGATTCGGCCATCTTCCTAACTGAGGAAGCGAGATCAACATCTGCTGTTTCCAGGGGCGTCGTTTTGTATAGGCCTGGTAGGGCCCGAGCCCTACCAATGTTTATTTGGGCCCTACCAATGTTCGCTGAGCCCTACCAATCTTTTGTCACTTATCAGTTGGTAAAAAATCAAAATAAGCAGATAAGCAAATAAGCATATATGTACAGTCGTCACAGATGTGTGTGGCCTGTGGGCCGTAGGAGCTGCTGTCGCGAACTCTTCGCAAGCCGGCAGGGGGTTCTTAGGGAACGGCAAGGGGTCCTCACTCCTCAGGCCGGCAAAGGGTCTTCAGAGGCCGGCAGCACCTTCAGAAGTTCAGTGGGGTCCTTAGAGAACGGCACGGTACTCTCAGACTCCGGTGGGATCCTCAGAATTGCCAGTGTGGGCCACGCAAAAGTCACCGGTGGGTGTCCGTCAGATGCACATGTGTGGGGCTTTCAGAGGCGCCGGAGAGGGACCTGCACAGTCGCCGGCGAGGGCCCTCTTAAGCGCCGTTTCGGGGCCTTCAGATACACTGGTTTATGGCCATCACAGATATGCGTGGGGCCCTTAGAGCTGCTGAGCTTAGTGCTGATGCGGGCCCTCCATAGGCCGACAAGGGGACCTCAGAGGTCGGTGGTGCCTTCAGGAGCGCCGAGGGGGTCCCTTTAGACCGGAATAGTATTCTCAGACGCCACTGAGACCCTCAGAGTCACCAGTGTGGACTCAGTGGAGCCGTCAGAGTCGCTGGTGTAGGGCCTTAGGAGCCTCTGATGAAGACCCTCAGAACTGGGGGAGAAGGGGCATCAGAAACGCCGGCGTGGGCTCTCAGAAACGCTGGTGTGGGCTATCAGAGGCACTCATCACTGTTATTGGGGCCCTAAGAGAATTGGTGTTGGACCATCACAGGCGGGCATGCAGCTCGTAGAACCGGCCCCTAATAGGCCAGTAAGGGCCCTCAGAGGCCACCAATAGGCCCTCGGAGCCGAGGCCACCAATGCGCCCTCAGAGCCGAGGCCACCAATGGGCCCTCAGAGGCCAGCAAGAGATTCTCAGAGACCGTGAGGGGCAGGCTGGTAAGGGGCCCTGGTGACAAGGGCTCTAAGAAGCCGGCGTGGGGCACTTACAGAGATCTTAATACGCCACTTAGGAACCCATGAGATGCTCTGACGAGCCCTATGGGGTCCCTTTGAGACGAAATATGGCCAGCGTGGACCCTCAGCGGCCGATTGGCGCCGCAGGGGCCCGAAGGGCCCCCTGGACCCGATGGGAGGGGCATGTGCTCCTTGTGCCCGCCCCTCCCACCCCCCACCCCCACTTGGCTACGCCACTGGAATCTATTAAGTTATGTTTAAGATCTCTGCAAGATGTATCCCCCGTTTGCCGACTCTGCAGAGAAAAGGCAAGCTCGAAAGGAGGCTTAGCGCGGTATTTTTGGCCCCTTTATCGAATGTCTAGAAGATGTCATTGACTTGTCACCGTAAAGGAATTGTGGGTGTCACACGTTGACACTAATGGCTCGTACTGTCATCCTTTAATTTTGGCAAGGAGGTCTTTCTAACTATCGTGGTGTTTCGAGACCTTGTTAGTTGTCGAACCCTGCAATTGGCGTGGGCCTTCAAAGCCGTTCCTGGCCCCGCAGCCGTCTTTTTCATTCGGCTTGGGCCATCAAAATCGTTCCTGGCCCCTTTCAGCACAGCAGTGCTTTTAAGTCAGCGTGGGCCTCTTTCAGAATGGCGTGCATTCTTCCGACACTATTATAACTGCCTATTTAACTGCACGTTTTGTGCATGGAGCTCGGTGAGGACCTAGACTTCCAAAATGTTTTTTTTTTTTAGATTTTGGTTTGTCTTGTCAATGACCAGGGCGAAAAAAATAAGTGGCCGAAATCCGATGAGAAAGGCAGATTTGGGGGTACCCTACCTTTTAAGCCCCGTCACATATGGCCGACCGCCGCCATTGGGCCCTACCAATCATTTTCGGAAAACGACACCCCTGGCTGTTTCCTATCCACTATGGCTTGCTGGTTCGTGATTAAGATACGAATCATGTAAGAAATGTGTTAATAACTCACTGGTCCTGAGAACAGTCACCAAATAATATGTATAAAAACGATATCTTCCATCCTCTCCAGCCTCAAACGGGAACAAACACAAGGTTATCAAGGATTTCGAAACAGATGCGCCATAACACAGGCTTTTAACCAGCTGATAAAACGCTGCAAAAAAAAGTTTTACGACTGCAAGCCACTGCCTCGTGAATGATTATATTGCTAAAAATTATCCAACACAATATTAAATTATAATGAAATCAACATTGTGAGTGTAATTCACTACAAGAAAATTCATTTCTCTTCAGTTATTCAACCAAAAGGGTATATGAATAAATATTACGTCATCAGATTACATCCATTCATTAGGGGAGAGAGAATCTGAAAAGTAAATCCTTGGTTGTCTATTTATTTGCGCCACTTTGTGTCAATTTTGCCTGCATGATGTGTTTTCTTGTAAAGATAAGACAAAATGCCAGTTCAAATCAATCCATTTTCATTTAATTATGGGACCAAAGTCAGGCTCAGGGCTACCTAACACCTGCCTTTTCAGCTGGATTTTCAGTGTCAAATTCTTTGTAGAGTTTCTCAGACCATATCTCATGATCTCAGGACTCAAGGCCAGTTTCCAAACAATGTGTTTTTTGGTGTTTTGATTCTGCCTTTTCCCCTAGGGAATGTTGTCATGAACATTTACTTATTTTATTGTGTTATACGTATTACCTGCCATTTGACTTACTAATTGATCGTGCTTTTGCAACATGAATGAGTATTCTTCCTTTTATAGACCCCTACTTTACTCCCGTCTCCTCTACCTCTACCCTACTTCTACACTAACCTACCCCCAGGGGGCGTCGAAGTCTAGTAGGAAAATCTGGAAATCCCCGGCGTGACGTCACGTCGGGGATGACCGACGGCACCTTGCACTGAAAGATACGGCAGAACGGCTATTTTTGAAAAATGATTAAAAATACTTTTGTGCTGTTATGACACACAAAACGCTTATCAGCATGTTCCTCATCATGTCATAAAGGCATATCCGTGGTCGAAAATAGCCGAGACCCTCCCAATTTCCAACCATCGACCTGATAAGCAAAGGATGTAAGCGTAATCCTTAAGGGCGACTTTCCGTTACATATCCGTACATATGCATCCTTATGGAAATCGGTAGTTTGGCGATTGGCGACGCGCGCGACATCTGTGCTGCGACTGTAGCGACACCTGGTGGCTGCTTTTCTGCTGTATGTAGGTATTGGGGTTTTGCCAGATGTGGTTCCTACTGCTACACCACTATGTTGACCCAATACTAGAAAAGTTATTTTGCTAGTAAAAGGCAAGCCATGGTGTGTCAAAAGTGGAAATAGCCAGTGCGCCGTCTGGCAACCCAGCAGCCCGCCGCCATAGGGAAATTCATGCTTTTTGTCGCCTTTTCGCTCCCTATGAGTCACTTGATCTAATTAGAGCTTAACTAGGAACGAGGCGGGTCACTTGGACGTATTCGGGAGTCGAATACGGTGTTTTGGAGCCAATACCTGGGAAACCCTACCCGCCCAATGCGAGTTTTTAAGAGTCTGCATGCCCAAATTAACGTTGAGCGCGGCCGTTTTCGGTCGGTTTTCCCCGACCTTGTGGTGAAATCGCCTTATTTATTCAACCAGGGTGGGCTAATTCGCTTAACTAGGAATGAGGCGTTGAAGAGAATTATTCAAGGAATAGAGCTGTGCAAAAATATTTTTTGTATTGTTAAAACTGTATCCGCCCTCGAATGATAAATATTGTTAACCCACCAGAAACAAATCACCTGGAATGCGGTTGGACTTGGCTGGATCTAATATTAGCGAGTATCTGCTAATGCAGTTTCTTGGCTTACATAGCACGCACACAAGCATACATACTTCCTGCCCTTGGTTATTCCTCACTTGAATGAAAATTTTGCTATAATAACTATTCCAAGCAGTTAACAGGTTTTAGTGCAGTGCCAATTCGGAACCGTTCCGCGCCGCCAGTCTCCCAGGCGGCGCGTAACGGCTGCCGCCGGCCGCCGCGCCGCCGCTCTGGCAGGGTGTTTGACTTAATATCTCTGTTGCTAGAAAAGTTGTGGACCGATTTATTTGATTCTTGCATGAGAAGATCCGCCATTCAATTCTCAGTACATAACGAAAATTTGACGTCAATTGCACGATCCGCTGCCAATATTGTGGTACTGCCATCTATTGACAAGGCTGGCGAACTAAAGCCGGGCAGCTATTTCCACTTTTGACACACCATGAAATTGAAAGTTGATTTATAAAATTGCTTACAAATGATAACGAGATAATAATAAAGAAACTTTGTTTGAATAATTATTTAAATAATCAACCGTGAAACTTTTCTGGTAGGTTTAGTAGAAATAAGTCCGTGCAACCTTGTATTTAGGACCTTGCCTACCCCTAACCTACTCCTACACTACCACTACCCTACTTCTACATTACCCTACCCCTACCCTACTTCTACACTACCCTACCTCTAACCTACTCCTACACTACCCCTACCTCTACCCCTAACTGTATCCTACCCTACCCTACCCTACCCTACCCTACCCTTCCCTACCCTACCCAATATGCATATTTACGTCTGGACAACGAGTTGCGGGGAAAAGTGCTGATTTTGTTGCAGTTTTAGGAGCCGGTGATTAGGCTGGATTTTTGGGTTACTTTTTCGTTCCGATTCATGTATTTCATCGTGTTTGGCTTTTGAATATTTTAGTTCTTTCCGATAAATATTACTTGCCTTACAACTATTTTAAAAACGTTTCATTTTTTATAAGCGGCCGTTCAGAGTCCTAAAAATACATCAGCACTACAATCATTGTAAACAAACAAATGGAGCACCACTTGGCTCTGTTCCAAGGCCATTTTTAGTTTATCTGGTGGTTTTCTTACTCTTGTACGTCGTTTTGTTGGATGTTTTGAATCCCTTAAGATTGACTTATATCATATTTAAAAAGCATGTTGACTGAAAACAATCTGAAGTATCCAGGAGGCTGACAGTGGTCCTGACTCCTGAGCCAAACCTCCTGAGCAATATCAATATGATATCAAGTTGAACAAGTTATGAAAATTTGGTTGATAAACGCAAGTTGATCGGGCTCATATATCAGCAAGAAAAAGTTAAATTAAAAGAGCTTATTGACCAAAAACAAGCTATAATGTTGCAGACCTTGGAGCAATACTGAAGAGCACGCTGAGCAGGATCATGCCAGAAAATGTTGACTGATGAGCGCATATTGATGTATTGGTATGAATATTGAATGATAACTTACAACAGCAAGATAAATTAGTGCTAACTATCAAGTTAAAAATCTAGAATGAATGGACTTGGGCAGTTTTACTATGCTTAGATGCTATGCAGATTGTATAATGTGCATCAGGTACTCAGTGTCTGGCAAATGAAACATGCGATCATTCCATTGCTACTGGAGGAGAAAGCTTGGATCACTAAATCCACTTAATGTTGATTTTGATGTAAATCATCACTGTATTTCTTGAAAAAAGGATTGTAGTAAAATTGTCAATGTGACAATCCATGCAACAATGTGATCATATAATGTGTTCATACTTCATAGTCATTTGTGATAGTGATTATTGGTCCAATATACAATGGCAAAGCTCTCAGTCTCAGCGTTTCTTCCTGTGGATGGCAAGTAGTGACTCAGAGCTTAGAAGTATTAGTTTTCATCACAGGGCTGGGATAAAAAGTACTGAGGGTATTCTTCCACCAAGGAACTCTACTTTGACATGGTATGAGATGTAGGCACAAGTAGGTAGGTGCTTAGTTCCTATAGTTAGTAGTTGTGTATGTTTTGTCAGGTTAGCTTAGATTAGATTGTTAGTTTTTTTTTTAATTTGCCAAGTGTCCATAAAAATGTGACCTGAGCAATGAGCATACCTGACTAACCTGACAGCTGACCTAACCTCAATCATCACGTACATATTTGCAGCCTACCCAAGACCTGCATAGCAGTAGCACCCAGTTATAGGTAGGTAGGTACTCACCCTAACTCAATCTTACCTGCTAACCTTCAACTTGCCAAAAGTTAGCTCACATTACCAAGCTGCATCCAGGGAAACAATCAACTGAGGAACTGGCTCATTGGGTGGCTGGTGTGAGTCTGTGCATTTAAAGTGTTTCTTCTCTGAAGCTGTTCTGCACTGCTGTATGTCATGTTAGATGCTCAGAGAATGTGGGAAATGATTACTAAGCTACTTAAGTGCTTTGTTAATGCTCGAGACATGAACAAGTACAGATCCTGCAGGGTACAGCTATGAGTTAGGTGCTAGGTGAGTATGTTATGTGAATGTGCTGTTCCCTGTTTGACCATAGTATTAGTAAGTATACAAACAAGCACAGGGTCACATATATATTCAATCTCCACATAAACATACAACAAAAATGGCCGTATAGCCTAACACCAAAGTCTGAACACACCACAGATAACTTCAGCCTTTGCAGGCACAAAAATGTTTTGATTAACAGGACAGGTATACAATATATCCTCTGCCCTTGGGGGATCTTGCTGCCAAGTTGAGGTACGATGACTGAACTTCAGGATTGATCAACCTTTTCTTAGCCACTGCTTATATACAAGAAAGACCAAATGCTTGTTTGTTTTGATTTACAGGACATGTATAGGTATGTACAATATATCCTCTGTCCTTGGGGATCTTGCTGCTAAGTTGAGGTTCGATGACTGAACTTCAGGATTGATCAACCTTTTCTTAGCCACTGCTTATATACGAAAAAGACCAAATGCTTGTTTGTAAACTGCGTTGAAAATTTAATGATCCACCTTCAATTTTCTAACATGAAGGCACAAATGAAATAGCGACACTGACGCTTTTCGCTTCATATTTTGTAACAAACGCGCTAAAACTGCAATATGACAGCACTATATGCTTCTTGACAAAATGCGAAAGTAGTAAAAATTTAGCCCTGATGGCATTCAGTCTTGGTGGAAACGTAATTACAAAATGTTTTGTAGTAACTAATAAATTCCGGCCGAAAACAGTGCACGGTTTAAAAAAGAATCATTCCAATGACGGTCCATTCTTGCGGTCCTGAAATCGCCACTATTTCCGGCCTCTCCAACGCAACTCGTCCAGACGTAAATATGCACCCAATATCCATGCTCAGCCCACACTCGACCGAAGCATTGTATCAAATATGAGCGCAATCGACCCAGGGTATATTGAGTGAAGGGTAGGACGAACTTTGGTAGGAATTTCTAGTATAACTACTAGAAAACCTACTATATGTGGTCGGGACTAGCAAAAAGTTAGTTCAAACTAGAATATGGTAGCGCTTATGGTTGGCAGTCGTGACGCGCACGTGACATTCATTTCTTAAATTTCTCAATTAACAGGTTTTAGTGGCCGATTAGTGGGCAGATACATTCAATTAGCTATTAATAATTGATTATGCAAACATTCAAGAATCTACATCATTCAATTCTAGCCAAAATCACGCTGCGCTTCCAGGATTCGAACTCACGACCCTCGGATTCGTAGCCCGATACGCTACCGACTGCGCTACCGAGAACCGCGCGCCGATGATCGGAGAGCCGGATCGCTGGTGCTGGCGTGCAGAGGAATCTTTACCCTGTACGCCGTAGAAGATCGGCTGGGTTTCGTGAAAAATGGTAGAGGAATTGTCGAAAGAAAATTCATTGATCTATCATTTGAGACTAAGAATTATTGATTCCTTCAAAGGTTGACCGAGATATCGCTCGCCGAAAACAGGCCATTTAACATGCAAACCCTATGGGCTGGTAGGAAATGTACGCCGTGGAGCAGCAGTGCTACCAACTAACTTCGGCGGGGGCCGCAATCGACCCACTACCCAGCCGTTCTTGAGATGTTAAAGCGGCTCCGTTGCACGTACGCACGTGCAAAGTGAGACTTCCGTGCACTTGTGCCGGTCACCCTTTTAAATGGACGCCATTTAATCGGGTCCTAAAAAAGCTATTCCTGGCACTAAATAGCTGTTCCAGCCTAAAATTGGTCAACAGCACCTATTTGGCTAGAACCAGCACCTATGGCCAAAATTGACCCAATTTAGCTGTTTCTGGCACTAATTCTTCGGTATTTCTGCCCTAAATGCTGAACGTAGCACCTAAATGCTGAACGTAGGTAGCACCTATCTAGGAGGAAAACAGATGGCAGCACAGTCGAGTCGAGCTTTTTGGCATAATATTCCATGAAATCTAGTCTATATAGTTGCCAGTCCAGTTGTATTCCAAGGCATGACTCGGACGCGCTGGCTGGAGGAGCCCGGCGGCTGACAGCACGTGGCAGAGGAGGATTCGCTCTGTCGGCCGGCCGGCAGATCCCGCGCGAGGAAGAGTCGAGAGAGGGGCAGTTGAGTGCAGGGCCATGTCGTCCCCTATCTCCCCGTGTGTCCAAGTGCACAGATGATATAGGGCAGGTATATAGGGCCTTGGTTGAGTGGATAGCCGTACGGGACTGGGACGAGATCGTGATATTGTGGATATTGTCATTGTGGTATTGCGTGCACGGGTCACCGGGTGCATGGCAGTGGCATTTCTTCGTCCGCAACTTATCCTACCTTTCTTACCATCTTAACTAACCTAAAGGAAAATGTAATATAATTGCTAATCGAAGTGTAGCGTGTGTTTGTGTTTTTGCTGGGGGACTGCATTTGGGGCTGGGCAGAGGCAGAGCTGCCGGTTCGATGGCCGGAGATGTGATACCGCGTGTTCGGATGGCCCGAGTCCGGCGCCGGCGGAGGGCACAGACAGTTGGGACTTGGGTTCACCGTTCAGGCACCGCCGTGTGCCAGCATGTGACGAAGATTTGTCGGGAAGGATACCGCTCACTTTTTCTAAGAAACTCCGACGTTTGTGGTCATATGTTCGCCCGCGTATGCCGCTTGGACCGGAAATAGTATGTTTTCCATTGTCAAAAGCGTGCCATGAATGCACCTAATGTAAATTATCGGTCTGATATGGTTTAGCGAATCCGAGAAAAGGGCCGCTAATAGGCTGGGCAAATGCGAAGGGATATAGGTGCTGAATATTGCAATTCTGGTGCCAATTCAGCAATCACTCCGACTAGACCATCTGGCAACATAAGGCTACTTGTCAGCATTTTAGTGCCAGATTCAGTTATTAGGTGCTAGTAAGCTTTTTGTTGCCAGTCAGCAATTAGGTGCTAGAAACAGTTATTTAGGGATCCGAAACAAATATTCCCCCTTTTAAATCCCTCTGTACCACATTTGAGCGAAATCGGCCCAGCCGTTCCTGAAATGTAGGATCCTTCCCTTGCACGTGCGCACGTGCAATGGCACCCCACACATGGTAACGCCCCGTCTGGTACCGACAGTGGAAGTTTCAACGAAATCGGATAAGGAACGGCTGACTTATTGAAAGAATGAATTTATTTCATTTTGGTGAATCCCCTTGGCGAGCGGTGCCCGGGGCAGGTATTCATTGCCGAAGGTCAATGACCTCCCGGCTCTGATTCTTTTCACTCAGTTTTGCAAGCGAACAACTGAGCCTAAAGCACGTGCCTCCTTCTCGGCGACGGTCGCGGCCCCGCCACGTGCACACCGCTGAACCCACACCCTCGAAACGTTGATACGACAAATGAGTACACGCGTCCCACTTGTCGCGGAAATTTCACCCCCGTAACCCCCAATCTTCGCGAGCAACAGCCTGTTTGAGTGTATAAATAGTGTTTGAGTGTATAAACTGTTTGAGTGTACAAATCCTAAAAAGTACCCCGCCCACGCCGTGTATGACGTAGTCACTTTGTAGCACTTATTGCAGCGGCGTCCGTTGAGCTACGATCTTGCAATTTTCGAGAAATTTGGGCCACCTTTACACGTAGGTCGTATCAAATTTTGGACATGATGCGGCCGCGGGCGCACCCTTGGCGCGTGCTCGCGTGCCCATAGAATTAACACTATAATTGGCTAAAACACGTTATTGCTCTGGAACGGTGAGGGCTACGGGGGACGGGGGTGAAATTTTCACGCCAAGTCCGACGCGTGTACTCATTTGTCGTATTAAATTTTCGAGGGTGTGGGTTCAGCGGTGTGCACGTGGTGATGCGAAAAAAACTTGCATTTTTATTGGTATTTTTTGTGTAGAACTGGGTAACTGCTTTTAATTGAACGGTAATGTATGATGGTGATGCATGCGAGTTGTTTAAGTCCTTTGTAAGTTAGGATGTTACTCAATTCAACCCTACCCTACCCTACCCCTACAATACAATACCCTACCCTACCCTACCCCTACCCTACCCTACCCTACCCTACCCTACCCTACTACACTACCACCGACAGTCCAAGTTTCAGCTAAATCGGCCCAGAAACGGCTGAGATATTGCAAGAACAAATTAATTTTATTTACTACTGATGAATCCCCTAGGCGAGCGGTGCTCTGCGGCGGAATTCATTGCCAAAGGTCAATGACCTGCCGGCTCTGATTCTTTTCACTCAGTTTTGCAAGCGAAGAAACAGCCTAAAGCACGTGCCCTCTGCTCGGCGCCGGTCGCGGCCCCACCACGTGCACACCGCTGAACCCACCCCCTCGAAAATTTAATACGTCAAATGGGTGCACGCGCCCGACTTACAGTGAAAATTTCACCCCTGTAGCCCTCGCCGTTTCCGAGCAATAACGTGTTTTAGCCAATTATAGTGTTAACCCTATGGGCACGCGAGCACGCGCCAAGGGCGCACCCTTGGCCGCATCCTGTCCAAAATTTAATACGACCTACGTGTAAAGGTGGCCCACATCTCTGTAAAATTTTACGGCCGTACGTCAACAGACGCCGCCGCAGTAAGCGCTACAAAGTGACTACGTCATACACGGCGTGGGCGGGGTACTTTTTAGGATTTATAATATAGGCTAGAGGTACAGGTTTACGTGATAACTGTATGTTTTGATTTATGTTATGTTACGGGTGCATTAGTTTGGGTGATTGACTTGTATTTTTATCTGTATTATTTGGGTAGATTTGGGTAGCTGTTTTTAATTAAACTGTAAGGCGGGCCCGGGCAGCGCTTGTCGAACAGCACTGCGGATCCGAAGGTTGGGACTTGAATTGTGAAAAACCGCCCGCCCGCCGCAAAACGTAAACACCGCAAAAGGCGCAAAACGCCAACGCAAACTTCGCAAAAAAGAAACAATCGCCCGCCCGTCGAAAACCGCAGAAAAACGCAAAAAAGCCGCAAAAAACGCCCGTCCGCCGCAAAACGCAAACACCGCAAAAAAAAAACGCAAACACCGCCGCCGCAAAAAAAGCCCGCATCGCCCGCCGCCAACCGCGAAACGCACTGAAAGAAAAAATGACACCCTGTACGGGGTATTGACGGTCATGTCAAAAATAACACCCGAGTGGGGTGTTTTGAGGGGAGTCGCTGAGCTATTATAAATGGGGTGTTTGGCGTACACCCCAGGAGGGTTTCGACGCATAGTGGGGAGTCGCAGCCGCTAAAGGGGGGTCAGCGCCGGCCCACATGGGGTTCCGTTAGACTGCAGGTGACACCCCTCAAATATCAGCCGAGCACCGCTTTTTGGTCCCTAAGCACCCGACAGGGTGTCAAACTCCCAAATTAGGGTGTAAAATATAGCAGCTCAACTCCCCTATTTTTCTGATATAACTCCCCATATTGTTCCTGACCCCCACGCGGGGAACCTCGCGCCTTCAGCAGGGAATCTCTCAGAGAAGTTTCACTCCCCTATATATGTACTTCCGAAAAAGGTTGGATGATGATGTAAATAATAAACCAAATTATTACAAATGCATTCAAATATATTCAAAAAGACACACAAACACACCGCAGGTTGTTTGAAAAGACAAACACTATTCGTTAGAATTGTGTTTTTCTATTGAAAAACAACCGGAGCGGTCGTTCTCCGGGCTATGTTTTGCAAGTCTGGCAGCGAATTGGGGCAACTTGATTGGGGCCTAGACGAATCGCTCAATTTCCGCAAAAAGTTCAGGGTATGGGCTCCCGCGGGCGATCTACCTGATGGCATCGGTCGCTACTCGCTTAAAACCTCGTGGCACGTGGCACGTGCCATTCCATTTTCCCCATGTTAAGTGAATGGGGGTTTGGGGCACTTTTTGCGCCATCGGGAATGGCGGAAAAACGAGCCAAGAAAGGGGTGGTTTTCATCCCAGCATTTTATGGCAAACACGTTTGGGTACACGCTAGTGTGCGCCGTATACCCCTCAGAATTTCGTAACGTGCCTTTGCACGAGGTCAAAGTTGAACTTTTTTCGCTCCCCATGTTAAGTCAATGGGCGTTTTTGCAGAGACATTTTCATTCGTTCATTGTACAAAATTATATGATACGATTTTGTTTAAACCTTCAGGACTTGTTGAGAAAAGACCATAGAACTTGTTGTTATGCTTCGTTAAGCTCTCAGAATTCGTTTGTTCTTTTTAAGCTAGTTTAAAAATGGAAAATTTTAACATGGAAAGTCAACGGGAGCGTTTTTGTTCCTTAATAACTTTTTACAGTTGAGATATATTTAAGTGAAAAGTCGATAGGTTATACAACTTTTGATGCTCTTTCCAATGATATATAGACCGTTATTGCACGTTGTGCCGTTTTCGAGAAATTTAGTAAAAAAGCACGACATTACCGAGATTTGAGCTCACACCCATATATGGCCTTTGCTCAGACAGTATACGAACAGGTGACGGGGATACCTCCCATAGAAGGATGCGACACGATTTTTCTGCTAAATAGCGGCCGGCCGCCGTGGGGACGTTTTTGTACGACTTATGTCTCGGCAACCACTGGGCTGATTCACTTGCGGTTTTTATGTGTGGGGTAGCTTTTTCACTTCTTTCACATAGTGTGCTACTCTCGATGCATATGGGTGACCCCTAACGCACGTTCCACGTGCAAAGCCAAGAGGTGCTTGTTTTGTAATAAGCGCAATAGCTCGGTAATTACTGGGCCGATTGCGCTAAAACTTGGCATGGAGGTAGAAACTTTCCAGGCGATGCATTTCCATGTGTCTTGGTAGGGGTGCAACTGCACGTGCGCACGTGCAGGGTGACGCTTCCAGATCTCGAGAAGGGCTGGACCGATTGTAGTCAAACTTGGCACACCATTAGAGGTTGGTTAGTAGGGTGCCGTGCACAAGTCAGATGGGATCCGTTACGCACGTGCGCACGTGCAGGTTGACGCTTCCAGATGTCACGAACGGCTGGACCGATTGTGTTCAAATTTGGCATAACGCTTGATACCGATCAGTAGGTTACAGTCATTTAGTATGTATTTCCATGTGCTACGATTGGGGTGCAATTGCACGTGCGCACGTGCAGGGTGACGCTTCCAGATCTCGAGAACGGGTGAACCGATTGTAGTCAAGCTTGGCACACCATTAGAGGTTGGTTAGTAGGGTACCGTGCACAAGTCAGATGGGATCCGTTACGCACGTGCGCACGTGCAGGCTGACGCTTCCAGATGTCACGAAGGGCTGGACCGATTGTGTTCAAATTTGGCATAACGCTTGGTACCGATCAGTAGGTTACAGTCATTTAGTATGTATTTCCATGTGTTACGACTGGGGTGCAACTGCACGTGCGCACGTGCAGGGTGACGCTTCCAGATCTCGAGAACGGCCGGGCCGATTGTGCTCAGATTTGGCACACCGCTAGAGACCGCGCAGTAGGGTGCCTTGCACAGGTCAGCTGGGCCCCAGGTTGCACGTGCGCACGTGCAGGGTGACGCTTCCAGATCTCAGGAACGGGTGAGCCGATTGCATTCAAGTTCGGCACACCTTTAGAGACCGGTTAGTAGGGTGCTGTGCACAAGTCAGTTAGTATGTATATTCATGTGTCACGGTTGGGGTGCAACTGCACGTGCGCACGTGTAGGGGTCGCTTCCAGATCTTGAAAACGGCAGGGCCGATTTAGCTCAAATTCGGTACACCGCTAGAAACCGGCAACTAGGGTGCCGTTCACAAGTCAGTTGGGACCCTGCTTGCACGTGCGCACGTGAAGGGTGCCGCTTCCAGATCTCAGGAACAGTACGCCATGGGCTGGGCCAGCCCAATGGGTCATGGGCTTGGCTGGACTACGGGCTGGGCTGGGCCCTCAAATATGGAGGATCAATTGGCTGTGGATGGGCTGGTCCAAGAACTGTACAGTAAACCATAACCACAGCTTACTGCTGTGTGAGACTAAAAACATGTTTATATAGAATATACAAGTATGTGTATATGTACAGATCTCACGGGTTTTAGCGGTAGGTCGCTCAGCGAGCGGGAGGGCAACCAGTTCCGCCTTTGTATTGCTAACCATTTGCTCCGCCCAGTTACTCGCGAGCGTGTACTACGGGACATAGTTAAGTGGGAAGGGGAAGGTTAGAGTGGCAGCCTGCGTAGAGGCTAGAACCGGTTTCTATCGTCTGGGTCGGCGACACGGCACGCGGTCAGGGAACGGGGAAAGGTCAGAGGTCACTCACAATGTGCAGTACCGCGTCCCGTCCTATCCTTTAAGTAAACTGTAATGGCACAAATGGCAAAAATGGCAGTGAAAGGCGCAGTGCGAAGTTCCTGCCCGCCTACTGAAATAGCATGGATTAACGAAAACGCCTTAAAAAGACGGCGCGTTAGGTCACGCCTGGAGGCAGTGCCATGCCCGTCGTGACTGCGGCGCTGTCAATGCTGCATGCGGGCTTAAATTAGACATTTCAAGAAATGCGTTGTAAATTGGAGTAAAATGCACTTCATTGAAAATCATCGATGGGGAAATTGTACGTCAAACACATATTTCGCTACTTGAGGTCACTGATACCAGGTCAGGTCACAGAGGTCAGGTCACTGAGTGTCATAATATGAAAATATTATGTGATGCATGTTGTATGGTCCATTTTATATGCCAAATGCGATTACGGTTGGGGTGCAGCTGCACGTGCGCACGGGCAGGTTGATGCTTCCAGCTCTCGAGAACGGCCGGGCCTATTGTGATCAAAGTTGGCACAGCGTGAGGGATCGGCGAGTAGGGTGCCGAGCATAAGTCAGATGGGACCCATTTGGCACGTGCGCACGTGCAGGCTGACGCTTCCAGATGTCAAGAACAACTGGACCGATTGTGTTCAAATTTGGCATACTGCTTGATACCGATCAGTAGGTTGCCTTGCACAATTCAGTTAGTATGTATTTTCATGTACCACGGTTGGGGTGCAGCTGCACGTGCGCACGTGTAGGGGTCGCTTCCAGATCTTGGAAACGGCTGGGCCGACTCAGATTCAATTTGGTACACCGCTAGAGACCGGCCAATAGGATGCCGTGCACAAGTCAATTGGACACACCTTGAACGTGCGCACGTGCAGGATGACGCTTCCAGATCTCAAAAATGGCCGGGCCGATTGCGCTCAAATTTGGCACACCGCTATAGACCGGCGAATAGGGTACCGTGCACGTCAGTCCGTAGCACACCGACTCCGGTCTGCACGTGCAAAGCTCGTCCTCTCGTTTGGCGGCGGACGTTTTTGCTGCGCTGACTTAACCGCAGGTTGTTTGAAAAGACAAACACTATTCGTTAGAATTGTGTTTTTCTATTGAAAAACAACCGGAGCGGTCCGTCTCCGGGCTACCGACTCAGATTCAATTTGGTACACCGCTAGAGACCGGCCAATAGGATGCCGTGCACAAGTCAATTGGACACACCTTGAACGTGCGCACGTGCAGGATGACGCTTCCAGATCTCAAAAATGGCCGGGCCGATTGCGCTCAAATTTGGCACACCGCTATAGACCGGCGAATAGGGTACCGTGCACGTCAGTCCGTAGCACACCGACTCCGGTCTGCACGTGCAAAGCTCGTCCTCTCGTTTGGCGGCGGACGTTTTTGCTGCGCTGACTTAACCGCAGGTTGTTTGAAAAGACAAACACTATTCGTTAGAATTGTGTTTTTCTATTGAAAAACAACCGGAGCGGTCCGTCTCCGGGCTATGTTTTGCAAGTCTGGCCGCGAATTGGGGCAACTTGAGCGGGGCCTAGACGAATCGCTCAATCTTCGTAAAAATTTCAGGGTATGGGCTCCCGCAGGCGATCTACCTGATGGCACCGGTCGCTACTCGCTTAAAACCTCGTGGCACGTGGCACGTGCGATTCCATTTTCCCCATGTTAAGTCAACGGGGTTTTGGACACTTTTTGCGCGATCGGGAATAGCGGAAAAAATCGCGGATCAAGGTATGGTTTGCTGCACACCATTTTATGACCGACACGTTCAGGTACACGCCCGTGTGCGCCGTAACCGCAGGTTGTTTGAAAAGACAAACACTATTCGTTAGAATTGTGTTTTTCTACAGGTTGTTTGAAAAGACAAACACTATTCGTTAGAATTGTGTTTTTCTATTGAAAAACAACCGGAGCGGTCGTTGTCCGGGCTATGTTTTGCAAGTCTGGCAGCGAATCAGTACAACTTGACCGGGGCCTAGACGAATCGCTCAATCTTCGTAAAAAGTTCAGTGTATGGGCTCCCGGAGGCGATCTACCTTATGGCACCGGTCGCTACTCGCTTAAAACCTCGTGGCACGTGGCACGTGCGATTCCATTTTCCCCATGTTAAGTCAACGGGGTTTTGGACACTTTTTGCGCGATCGCGAATAGCGGAAAAAATCGCGGAACAAGGTATGGTTTGCTGCCCACCATTCTATGGCCCACACATTCAGGTACACGCCCGTGTGCGTCGTATACCCGTCAGAATTCGTTAAATTGAGTTGCACGAGTTTGAAGTTGAAGTTTTTTTGCTCCCCATGTTAAGTCAATGGGCGTTTTTGCAGAGACATTTTCATTTGTTCATTGTACAAAACTATATGATACGATTTTGTTTAAACTTTCAGGACCTGTTAAGAAACGACCATAGAACATGTTGTTATGCTTCGTTAAGCTGTCAGAATTCGTTTGTTCTTTTTAAGCTCGTTTAGAAATGAACAATTTTAACATGGAAAGTCAATGGGAGCGTCTTTGGTGCTTAATAACTGTGTACCTTGAAGATATATTTAAGTGAAAAGTTGATAGGATATACAACTTTTGATGCTCTTTCCAATTATATATAGAGCGTTATTGCACATTGTGTCGTGTTTGAGAAATTTAGTAAAAAAACACGACATAACCGAGATTTGAGCTCACAGCTATATATGGTCTTTGCTCAGACAGTATACGAACAGGTGACGGGGATACCTCCCATAGAAGGATGCGATTTAATGCTAAATATTAGCGGCCGGCCGCCGTGGGCACGTTTTTGTACGACTTATATCTCTGCAACCACTTGACCGATACACTTGCGGTTTTTTGTGTGGAGTAGCGTATATCCTTCTACAAGTATTTTACTATGGACGATGCATGCGGGTGACCCCTACTGCACGTGACACGTGTAAAACGGAGAGGTGTCCCTTTTGTTGTTATGACAATAACACGGTAAGTGCTGGGCTGATTGCGCTGAAACTTTACAAGGATATAGGCACACACCGGACCATGCGTTCCCATGTGCTACGGTTGGGGTGCAACTGCACGTGCGCACGTGCAGGGTGACGCTTCCAGATCTCGAGAACGGCCGGGCCGATTGAGTTCAAATTTGATACACCGCTAGAGACCGGTTAGTAGGGTGCCGTGCGCAAGTCAGGTAGGACCCATCTTGCACGTGCGCACGTGCAGGGTGACGCTTCCAGATCTCAAGATCGGCTGGACCGACTGTGCTCAAATTCGGCACACCTTTAGAGACCGGTCAGTAGGGTGCTGTGCACAAGTCAGTTAGTATGTATTTTCATGTGTCACGGTTGGGGTGCAACTGCACGTGCACACGTGTAGGCGTCGCTTCCAGAGCTTGAAAACGGCTGGGCCGATTGAGCTTAAATTCGGTACACCGCTAGAGACCGGCAACTAGGGTGCCGTGCACAAGTCAATTGGACACAGCTTGCACGTGCGCACGTGCAGGGTGACGCTTCCAGATCTCGAAAATGGCCGGGCCGATTGCACTCAAATTTGGCACACCGCTATAGACCGGCGAATAGGGTTCCGTGCACGTCAGTCCGTAGCACACTGACTCCGGTCTGCACGTGCAAAGCTAATCCTCTCGTTTGGCGGCGTAGAGTGCAGTGCATGTCAGTTCGTAGCACACCCACTCCGATCTGCACGTGCAAGGGTCATCCTCTCGTTTGGCGGCGGGCGTTTTTGCGGCGTTACAGAGGTGCTTGCTCAAACAACCTGCGGTCCCGCGATGCGGAGCCCAGCATCGCAGATGCTGGTAACCGCAGGTTGTTTGAAAAGACAAACACTATTCGTTAGAATTGTGTTTTTCTATTGAAAAACAACCGGAGCGGTCGTTCTCCGGGCTATGTTTTGAAAGTCTGGCAGCGAATCGAGACATCTTGGTAGGGGCCTAGACGAATCGATCAATCTTCGTAAAAAGTTCAGGGTATGGGCTCCCGGGGGCGATCTACCTGATGGCACCGGTCGCTACTCGCTTAAAACCTCGTGGCACGTGGCACGTGCGATTCAATTTTCGCCCATGTTAAGTCAATGGGGTTTTGGGGAACTTTTTGCGCGATCGGGAATAGCGGAAAAACGAGCCAAGAAGTAACCGCAGGTTGTTTGAAAAGACAAACACTATTCGTTAGAATTGTGTTTTTCTATTGAAAAACAACCGGAGCGGTCCTTCTCCGGGCTATGTTTTGCAAGTCTGGCCGCGAATTGGGGCAACTTGGTCGCAGCCTACAGTTTTGCGTCTAGGATCGTAAAAACTTCAGGATATAGACTTTTGCAGGTGATCTACCTGATGGTACCGGTCGCTACTCGCAACAAAAATCATTGCGCGTGCCACGTGCAATTGCATTTTCCCCATGTTAAGTCAATGGGCTTTTGGACATTTTTTGCGCGATCGCCAATAGCGGGAAAACGAGCCAAGAAGGAGGTGATTTTCTTCCACGCATTTTATGGCAAACACGTTCTGGTACACGCCAGTGTGCGCCGTATTCCCGTCAGAATTCGTTAACTTGAGTTGCACGAGTTTGAAGTTGAACTTTTTTCGCTCCCCATGTTAAGTCAATGGGCGTTTTTGCAGAGACATTTTCATTCGCTCATTGTACAAAATTATATGATACGATTTTGCTTTAACTTTCAGGACTTGTTGAGAAAAGACCATAGAACATGTTGTTATGCTTCGTTAAGCTGTCAGAATTCGTTTGCTCTTTTGAAGCTCGTTTAAAAATGAAAAATTTTAACATGGAAAGTCAATGGGAGCGTCTTTGCTGCTTTATAACTTTTTACGTTAAAGATATGTTTAGGTCAAAAGTTGATATTTTATACAACTTTTGATGCTCTTTCCAATGATATATACAACGTTATTGCACGTGCTGCCGTTTTTGAGAAATTTCGTAAAAAAGCACGACATTACCGAGATTTGAGCTCAGACCTATATCGTTACGGTGCCAGGCGGACACGAGGACAGGTGGCGCCGCCGCCGCCAGCATAGCGGCGGGAATGTGAACTAACCTGTTTACCATCTATGGTATGGGGGACCATCGGGGGACCGGCCGCCGTCGGCACCATTTCGGGCTTAGTTTTGACTTTGCATCGCAATAAAAGGCTTATTTACAATTGAAAATGGACTAGCGAGAGTCGTTATGGAATCAGAATTTGATGCTCTACAAAACTAGGCTATTTTCATTGTGATGGCATCACAGACTACACCGCTAGCCCCAATAAAGCAGATTTATGTCGCGTCATCGATGATTACATGTAATGTTTCTTTGGTATATATGTTTGTAGTCGGGTCTTTCAGCTGCCTCCCTCTCCTCCCTCGCCGCGCCGGCGGGTCGGCCATCCGCGGCTTGCCGCCCGCCGGCTGCTGGCCGGTCAGCTGGCCGGTCAGCTGGTCGCCCGCGGCTGTCGGTGCAGTGCGGGATGCCTACTTGCGGGGGGCCGTCGTGGCGGCGGCCCGGGTGGACTGGGCGAGCAGTGAGTTGGGGAGCGCTGCGCTGTCTGGTGCTCTAGTTTGTAACCGCAGGTTGTTTGAAAAGACAAACACTATTCGTTAGAATTGTGTTTTTCTATTGAAAAACAACCGGAGCGGTCGTTCTCCGGGCTATGTTTTGCAAGTCTGGCCGCGAATTGGGGCAAGTTGAGCCTCTCCTAAACGAATCCCTCAATCTTCGTAAAAATTTCAGGGTATGGGCTCCCGCAGGCGATCTACCTGATGGCACCGGTCGCTACTCGCTTAAAACCTCGTGGCACGTGGCACGTGCGATTCAATTTTCGCCCATGTTAAGTCAATGGGGTTTTGGGGAACTTTTTGCGCGATCGGGAATAGCGGAAAAACGAGCCAAGAAGGAGGTGGTTTTTTTCCCAGCATTTTATAGCAAACACGTTCAGGTACACGCTAGTGTGCGCCATATACCCCTCAGAATTGTGTAACGTGTCTTTGCACGAGGTCAAAGTTGAACTTTTTTCGCTCCCCATGTTAAGTCAATGGGCGTTTTTGCAGAGACATTTTCATTCGCTCATTGTACAAAATTATATGATACGATTTTGCTTTAACTTTCAGGACTTGTTGAGAAAAGACCATAGAACATGTTGTTATGCTTCTTTAAGCTGTGCAAATTCGTTTGTTGTCTTTAGGCTTCTTTAAAAATGAAAAATTTTAACATGGAAAGTCAATGGGAGCGTCTTTGGTGCTTAATAACTTTGTACCTTGAAGACATATTCAAGTGAAAAGTTTAAAGGTTATACAACTTTTGATGCTCTTTCCAATGATATACAGAGCGTTATTGCACGTTGTGCCGTTTTTGAGAAATTTAGTAAAAAAGCACGACATTACCGAGATTTGAGCTCAGACCTATATCGTTACGGTGTCAGGCGGACACGAGGACAGGTGGCGCCGCCGCCGCCCGCATAGCGGCGGGAATGTGAACTAACCTGTTTACCGTCTATGATATGGTACCATCGGGGGACCGGCCGCCGTCGGCACGATTTCGGGACTTTGCATCGCAATAAAAGGCTTATTTACAATTGAAAATGGACTAGCGAGAGTCGTTATGGAAGCAGAATTTGATGCTCTACAAAACTAGGCTATTTTCATTGTGATGGCATCACAGACTACACCGCTAACCCCAATAAAGCAGATTTATGTCGCGTCATCGATGATTACATATAATGTTTCTTTGATATATACGTAGTCGGGTCTTTCAGCTGCGTCCCTCCCCTCCCTCGCCGCGCCGGCGGGTCGGCCATCCGCGGCTTGCCGCCCGCCGGCTGCTGGCCGGTCAGCTGGCCGGTCAGCTGGTCGCCCGCGGCTGTCGGTGCAGTGCGGGATGCCTACTTGCGGGGGGCCGTCGTGGCGGCGGCCCGGGTGGACTGGGCGAGCAGTGAGTTGGGGAGCGCTGCGCTGTCGGGTCGGTGCTCTAGTTTGTATTGCGTTCGCATGATACGGCTTGAGCCAATACAGAGTGAACTGATTGAGCTGAGCAAGTCTTTATATGCATTGAAAAGTAAAGCACTTTTTACTGCATCTACGGTGAGATGCTAGATAAAATTTATGGTCGGTCTACCTAATGGTACCCATTACTTAACAATTAAGTGAATCTATTTGCGTTTTTTTGCGGTGTTTGCGTTTTGCGGCGGACGGGCGTTTTTGCGGCTTTTTTGCGTTTTTTCTGCGGTTTTGAGCCTGCGGGCGATTGTTTTTTTTGCGGCTTTTGCGTTGCGTTTTGAGCGTGCGTTTTGCGAGTTTTGCGGTTTTGCGTTTTGCGGCGGGCGGTACAGAGGTGCTTGCTCAAACAACCTGCGGTCCCGCGATGCGGAGCCCGGCATCGCAGATGCCGCGTCTATTGAAAAACAACCGGAGCGGTCGTTCTCCGGGCTATGTTTGCAAAGTTGGCCTGAGATTGGGGCAACTTGATAGGGGCCTAGACGAATCGCTCAATCTTCGTAAAAATTTCAGGGTATGGGCTCCCGGGGGCGATCTACCTGATGGCACCGGTCGCTACTCGCTTAAAACCTCGTGGCACGTGGCACGTGCGATTCCATTTTCCCCATGTTAAGTCAACGGGGTTTTGAACACTTTTTGCGCGATCGCCAATGGCGGGAAAACGAGCCAAGGAAGAGGTGGTTTTCTTCCCAGCATTTTATGGCAAACACGATTGGGTACACGCTAGTGTGCGCCGTATACCCCTCAGAACTTCGTAACGTGTCTTTGCACGAGGTCAAAGTTGAACTTTTTTCGCTCCCCATGTTAAGTCAATGGGCGTTTTTGCAGAGACTTTTTCATTCGCTCATTGTACAAAATTATATGATACGATTTTGTTTAAACTTCCAGGACTTGTTGAGAAAAGACCATAGAACATGTTGTTATGCTTCTTTAAGCTGTGCAAATTCGTTTGTTCTTTTTAAGCTCGTTTAAAAATGAAAAATTTTAACATGGAAAGTCAATGGGAGCGTCTTTGTTGCTTAATAACTTTTTACAGTTGAGATATATTTAAGTGAAAAGTTGATAGATTATACAACTTTTGATGCTCTTTCCAATGATATATAGAACGTTATTGCACGTTGTGCCGTTTTTGGGGAATTTGGTAAAAAAGCACGACTTAAACGAGATTTGAGCTCAGACCTATATATGGTCTTGGCTCAGACAGTATACGAACAGGTGACAGGGATACCTCCCATTGAAGGATGCGATTTAATACTAAACATTAGCAGCCGGCCGCCTTGAGGACGTTTTTGTCCGACTTATATCTCCGCAGCCACTGGACCAATACACTTGCGTTTTTTTTTTTGTGTGGGGTAGCGTATACCCTTCTTAGAAGTATTTTACTGTGGACGATGCATGCGGGTAACCCCTACTGCACGTGACGCGTGTAATACGGAGAGGTGTCAGTTTTGTAATAAGTGCAATAACTCGGTAATTACTGGGCCGATTGCGCTGAAACTTGGCATGTAGGTAGTCACCTACCAGGCGATCCATTTTCATGTGCCACGGTAGGGGTGCCGCTGCACGTGCGCACGTGCAGGGTGACGCTTCCAGATCTCGTGACCGGCCGGGCCGATTGAGTTCAAATTTTGCACACCGCCAGAGACCGCGTAGTAGGGTGCCTTGCACAGATCAGTTGGGTCCCAGGTTGCACGTGCGCACGTGCAGGGTGACGCTTCCAGATCTCAGGAACGGCCGGGCCGATTGCATTCAAATTTGGCACACCTTTAGAGACCGATCAGTAGGGTGCCGTGCGCAAGTCAGTTAGTATGTATTTTCATGGGTCACGGTTGGGATGCAGCTGCACGTGCGCACGTGCAGGGTGACACTTTCAGATCTCGAGAACGGCCGGGCCGATTGAGCTCAAATTTGGTACACCGCTAGAGACCGGCGAATAGGGTGCCGTGCAAAAGTCAGATGGGACCATTTTGCACGTGCGCACGTGCAGGGTGTCGCTTCCAGATCTCGAAAACGGCCGGGTCGATTGCACTCAAATTTGGCACACCGCTAGAGATCGGTTAGCAGAGTGCAGTGCACGTCATTTCGTAGCACACCCATTCCGGTCTGCACGTGCAAGGCTCATCCTCTCGTTTGGCGGCGGGCGCTTTTGCGACGTTACAGAGGTGCTTGCTCAAACAACCTGCGGTCCCGCGATGCGGAGCCCAGCATCGCAGATGCTGGTAACCGCAGGTTGTTTGAAAAGACAAACACTATTCGTTAGAATTGTGTTTTTCTATTGAAAAACAACCGGAGCGGTCCGTCTCCGGGCTATGTTTTGCAAGTCTGGCAGCGAATCGAGACATCTTGACGGGGGCCTAGACGAAACGCTCGATTTCCGTAAAAATTTCAGGGTATGGGCTCCCGCAGGCGATCTACCTGATGGCACCGGTCGCTACTCGCTTAAAACCTCGTGGCACGTGGCACGTGCGATTTCATTTTCCCCATGTTAAGTCAACGGGGTTTTGGACACTTTTTGCGCGATCGCCAATGGCGGGAAAACGAGCCAAGGAAGAGGTGGTTTTCTTCCCAGCATTTTATGGCAAACACGTTTGGGTACACGCTAGTGTGCGCCGTATACCCCTCAGAACTTCGTAACGTGTCTTTGCACGAGGTCAAAGTTGAACTTTTTTCGCTCCCCATGTTAAGTCAATGGGCGTTATTGCAGAGACATTTTCATTCGCTCATTGTATAAAATTATATGATACGATTTTGCTTAAACTTTCAGGACTTGTTGAGAAAAGATCATAGAACATGTTGTTATGCTTTGTTAAGCTGTCAAAATTCGTTTGTTCTTTTTAAGCTCGTTTAAAATTGAAAATTTTTAACATGGAAAGTCAATGGGAGCGTCTTTGGTGCTTAATAACTTTGTACGTTGAAGATATATTTAAGTGAAAAGTTGATAGGTTATACAACTTTTGATGCTCTTTCCAGTGATATATAGAACGTCATTGCAAGTTGTGCCGTTTTCGAGAAATTTAGTAAAAAAGCACGACATTACCGAGATTTGAGCTCACACCTATTATGGCCTTGGCTCAGACAGTATACGAACAGGTGACAGGGATACCTCCCATAGAAGGATGCGACACGAATTCAATGCTAAATATTAGCGGCCGGCCGCCGTGGGGACGTTTTTGTACGACTTATATCTCCGCAGCCACTGGACCGATACACTTGCGGTTTTTTGTATGGGGTAGCGTATACCCTTCTTACAAGTATTTTACTATGGACGATGCATGCGGGTGACCCCTACTGCACGTGACACGTGTAAAACAGAGATGTGTCACTTTTTTGTAATGACAATACCGCGGTAATTCCTGAGGAGCTTCTGCTGAAACTACACAAGGATGTAGGCACACACCGGGCCATGCCTTTCCATGTGCTACGGCTGGGGTGCAACTGCACGTGCGCGCGTGCAGGGTGACGCTTCCAGATCTCGAGAACGGCCGGGCCGATTGAGCTCAAATTTGGTACACCGCTAGAGACCGGTTAGTAGGGTGCCGTGCACAAGTCAGATGGGATCCATTTTGCACGTGCGCACGTGCAGGCTGACGCTTCCATAGCTAAAGACTGGCTGGACCGACTGTGCTCAAATTTGGCATACCACTAGAGACTGGGTAGTAGGGTGCTGTGAACAAGTCAGTTAGTATGTATTTTCATGTGCCACGGATGGGGTGCAGCTGCACGTGCGCACGTGTAGGGGTCGCTTCCAGATCTTGAAAACGGCTTTGCCGATTGAGCTTAAATTCGGTACAGTTTTGTAATAAGTGCAATAACTCGGTAATTACTGGGCCGATCGCGCTAAAACTTGGCATGGAGGTAGTCACCTACCAGGCGATCCATTTTCATGTGCCACGGTAGGGGTGCCGCTGCACGTGCGCACGTGCAGGGTGACGCTTCCAGATCTCGTGACCGGCCGGGCCGATTGAGTTCAAATTTGGTACACCGCTAGAGACCGGTTAGTAGGGTGCCGTGCGGAGGTCAGTAAGGACCAATCTTGCACGTGCGCACGTGCAGGGTGACGCTTCTAGATCTCAGGAACGGCCGGGCCGATTGCATTCAAATTTGGCACAGTTTTAGACACCGATCAGTAGGGTGCCGTGCGCAAGTCAGTTAGTATGTATTTTCACGTGTTACGGTTGGGGTGCAACTGCACGTGCGCACGTGTAGGGGTCGTTTCCAGATCTTGGAAACGGCTGGGCCGAATGCGATTAAATTTGGTACACCGCTAGAGACCGGCGAATAGAGTGCCGTGCACACTGCACAAGTCAGTTGGGACCCAGCTTGCACGTGCGCTACAAAGGTGCTTGCTCAAACAACCTGCGGTCCCGCGATGCGGAGCCCGGCATCGCAGATGCCGGTATTTAACCGCAGGTTGTTTGAAAAGACAAACACTATTCGTTAGAATTGTGTTTTTCTATTGAAAAACAACCGGAGCGGTCCTTCTCCGGGCTATGTTTTGAAAGTCTGGCAGCGAATCGAGACATCTTGGTAGGGGCCTAGACGAATCGATCAATCTTCGTAAAAAGTTCAGGGTATGGGCTCCCGGGGGCGATCTACCTGATGGCACCGGTCGCTACTCGCTTAAAACCTCGTGGCACGTGGCACGTGCGATTCAATTTTCGCCCATGTTAAGTCAATGGGGTTTTGGGGAACTTTTTGCGCGATCGGGAATAGCGGAAAAACGAGCCAAGAAGGAGGTGGTTTTTTTCCCAGCATTTTATAGCAAACACGTTCAGGTACACGCTAGTGTGCGCCATATACCCCTCAGAATTGTGTAACGTGTCTTTGCACGAGGTCAAAGTTGAACTTTTTTCGCTCCCCATGTTAAGTCAATGGGCGTTTTTGCAGAGACATTTTCATTCGCTCATTGTACAAAATTATATGATACGATTTTGCTTTAACTTTCAGGACTTGTTGAGAAAAGACCATAGAACATGTTGTTATGCTTCTTTAAGCTGTGCAAATTCGTTTGTTGTCTTTAGGCTTCTTTAAAAATGAAAAATTTTAACATGGAAAGTCAATGGGAGCGTCTTTGGTGCTTAATAACTTTGTACCTTGAAGACATATTCAAGTGAAAAGTTTATAGGTTATACAACTTTTGATGCTCTTTCCAATGATATACAGAGCGTTATTGCACGTTGTGCCGTTTTTGAGAAATTTAGTAAAAAAGCACGACATTACCGAGATTTGAGCTCAGACCTATATCGTTACGGTGTCAGGCGGACACGAGGACAGGTGGCGCCGCCGCCGCCCGCATAGCGGCGGGAATGTGAACTAACCTGTTTACCGTCTATGATATGGTACCATCGGGGGACCGGCCGCCGTCGGCACGATTTCGGGACTTTGCATCGCAATAAAAGGCTTATTTACAATTGAAAATGGACTAGCGAGAGTCGTTATGGAAGCAGAATTTGATGCTCTACAAAACTAGGCTATTTTCATTGTGATGGCATCACAGACTACACCGCTAACCCCAATAAAGCAGATTTATGTCGCGTCATCGATGATTACATATAATGTTTCTTTGATATATACGTAGTCGGGTCTTTCAGCTGCGTCCCTCCCCTCCCTCGCCGCGCCGGCGGGTCGGCCATCCGCGGCTTGCCGCCCGCCGGCTGCTGGCCGGTCAGCTGGCCGGTCAGCTGGTCGCCCGCGGCTGTCGGTGCAGTGCGGGATGCCTACTTGCGGGGGGCCGTCGTGGCGGCGGCCCGGGTGGACTGGGCGAGCAGTGAGTTGGGGAGCGCTGCGCTGTCGGGTCGGTGCTCTAGTTTGTATTGCGTTCGCATGATACGGCTTGAGCCAATACAGAGTGAACTGATTGAGCTGAGCAAGTCTTTATATGCAGTGAAAAGTAAAGCACTTTTTACTGCATCTACGGTGAGATGCTAGATAAAATTTATGGTCGGTCTACCTAATGGTACCCATTACTTAACAATTAAGTGAACCTATTTGCGTTTTTTGCGGTGTTTGCGTTTTGCGGCGGACGGGCGTTTTTGCGGCTTTTTTGCGTTTTTTCTGCGGTTTTGAGCCTGCGGGCGATTGTTTTTTTTTGCGGCTTTTGCGTTGCGTTTTGAGCGTGCGTTTTGCGAGTTTTGCGGTTTTGCGTTTTGCGGCGGGCGGTACAGAGGTGCTTGCTCAAACAACCTGCGGTCCCGCGATGCGGAGCCCGGCATCGCAGATGCCGCGCTCCGCATTTTGGTTTGGTAATTTGGTTTATTATTTACATCATCATCCAACCTGTCATGGATACTCAACTTCCGAAAAACTCCCGGCGAGGATTGCATGTCCTTCGGAATGTTGTTTGTTGGGTTAGGCCCTTTCGGTTGACAAGACCATTGCAGAGCCGGAAGGATGATAGGATTTAGGGGGAGACATTGGTCTGGGCAGGCACCCTAGTGAGTCGCCGGGGCTGAGCCCGTTCCAAGGCTATGATCGTTCCCTCGGAACGAGAATCTCAGACTATATTTATAACCGGGTGAGGAGTTACTCTTTCCGTTCGCGGCCTTGCGGCGCCCTGTAGTGTGCACGACCAACGTATGACACGGTAATCAGTCTAGATATCATCATGATATAGTTGGCCACTCTACGCTATGCACGCTTTTGCCTTAGCTCCAAACATGCACCAGCCATTCGTGAAAAACAGGTCCCGATTTTACCAACTTTAGTTTGCGCCATCTATCGGTAGGATTTGAAGCTGAAAACACGGGGTGTCACTCCAGGATAATGACACCCCAGAGGGGTTTCAACGGGGGTGTCTCAGCGACACTCCAATTTTTTGGCCTGCAATTTTTGGGGAGTTCGCTAGCCGAACCTCTCCCAAGGGGGTCATGTACATTTTTGCGGCGTCAAAAGGTAATGGGGCTCCCGTGTCGGGTGTCACAACACCCATTACATCCTAAAATCATGAAAACGGAGCCTAATTTAGGAGCATTTTGGAGTATGTGGTGTCAGATTGTAAGAAATGGGGTTCCCCGATTTTTTTCAGTGCGCCGCAAAAAACGGCCGCCCGCCACAAACCGCAACACCGCAAATAACGGCCGGCCGCCGGCAACCGCAAAACGTCGCAAAAAACGGCCGCCCGCCGCAAACCGCAAAAAAACGGCCGCCCGCCGCAAACCGCCGCAAAAAACGGCCGTCCGCCGCCAAACGCAGACACCGCAAAAACACCCGCAACGCCCGCCCGCCCGCCGCCAAACACAAACACCGCAAAAAACGCAAATACCGCCGCAAAAAAACGCCCGCAACGCCCGCCCGCCCGCCTACCCTACTCTACCCTACTCCTACTCTACCCTACTCCTACTCTACCCTACCCCTACTCTACCCTACTCTTACTCTACCCTACTCCTACACTACCCCTACTCCTACACTACCCCTACTCCTACACTACTCCTACTCCTACACTACCCCTTCTCCTACACTACCCTACTCCTACACTACACTACACTACACTACACTACACTACACTACCCTACCCTACCCTACCCTACCCTACCCTACCCTACACTACACTACCACCGACAGTCCAAGTTTCAGCTAAATCGGCCCAGAAACGGCTGAGATATTGCAAAAACAAATTAATAGTATTTACTGACGAATCCCCTTGGCGAGCGGTGCCTTGTATCGGCCTTCGTTGTCAAAGGTCAATGACCTGCCGGCTCTAATGCCTTTCACTCAGTTTTTTTAAGCGAACAACTGAGCCTAAAGCACGTGCCCTCTGCTCGGCGCCGGTCGCGGCTCCACCACGTGCACACCGCTGAACCCGCACCCTCGAAAAGTTGATACGACAAATGGGTGCACGCATCCGACTTTCCGTGAAAATTTCACCCCCGTAGCCCTTACCGTTCCCGAGCAATAGCGTGTTTTTGCCAATTCTAATGTTAACCCTATGGGCGCGCGAGCACGCGCCGCGGGCGCACCCCCGGCCGCATCATGCCCAAAATTTAATACGACCTACGTGTAAAGGTGGCCCACATCGCTGTAAAATTTCACGGCCGTAGGTCAACGGACGCCGCCGCAATAAGCGCTACAAAGTGACTACGTCGCACACGGCGGCGGGGTACTTTTTAGGATTTATAATATAGATTTGTATGTGATTTGGACATTTGTTTTCCTTGCAAGATGTTTTCCCTCAATCCTCATGGTATTAGAATTAGATGGCATTGATAAGTTGCCGTTTAACCATGGCGTTTTGAGCATGTCGGTATTTTGTTGTTGTTGTTGTTGTTTTTTTTTGCTTGGGGCGTGGTAGCATGCCGGTGTCCCATGAAATTTTTGTGCTGGTGCTGGTAGCAGCATTTGGGGAAAAATTTGCAACTACTGTACTCTGAGGGACTCATTTCAGCCTCTAGGCAATAGGTATCGAAGCACTGTCAATGGGCCCCCCTAAAGCAAGCACAGAGCCCCCGAGGGTCGGCAGGGGCCCCTTTGCCAAGTTGCCTCCCCCCAAACACTAAGTCTGCGACCGCCCTTGCATGTACGAAATGGGGCATTCCACGACAAAGCGACAAATAAAAAAAAAATAAATTTGCACCCACATATTTTATTTTTCGTTTAAAACTCGTCTAAGGGGTTGTGATGGGCGGGAAGCCAACTGTGGCAAGGTTTTTTTTCTTTGAACAACGGTCTCCGAGATATAGCCTCGGGCAATTCCTGGAGGTCACGCTGCAACCCTATGTTTGGCGGCTTATAACTCAGAAACTATTGGTTTTCTTTGATAAAACCTGTATATGGTTCAACTCGCAATCACCCAACGAACATTTTGGCTATCTCGGATTTTCAATTTTTGAAAATTTTGATCACGTGACCTTTTGACCTATTTTTCGAACCTTGATAATTTCGTCCTTGATGATTTCGGCCCTTGATATCTTGATATTTTCCCCACTGAAAGTTGCACTTTTGTCTGATGGTGATTTAAGCCTTACCAATTGTCATTCATATGCGATAACGAAAAAGTGGTTATCGGCCTGCGTTGACCTCAGGTCAGGTCATTTTTATGACCTGTCAATTATTACGAGCGGGAGCGACAGCGAGATCTCGAGAACAAAGCAAGATAGCGACAAGCGGTAAACGGTACAGGGTACACGCGGATAAGGTCTACAACTTTTACTGCGATCATTTTCAGGTCATGTCAAAGATGATGTCACAGGGGTAAAAAGAAAGCCTCAAAATAGCGGCACTACATATATAGGAAGTTTTTCTCGAATAACTTTCAAAGTATTCCAGCTAGAAACAAACTAATAGCACCATCGTAACCCCTCGTCGATCCGCATCGAAACATATGTATGTTGACCTCGAAAGGTCAAGGTCAAAGGTTGACCTAAGGTCACGTGACCTAAGGTCATCATGTATATCATTCGATGCGCCTTGACGAGCTGAATACAATGAGCTCATCTGCGCAGCTGTATCTCAAACCTGTAAGGGGTTATTAGCAAAAAACCTTGTGACATGTAATGACCTCACATGACCTTACAGTTGCCCAAGAGTAAAAAAAAAAGTCTCAAGGTAGTCAAAGTTTTTTTTTTCCAACATTTATTGACAATCCATACAAATATGACACAGGTGTATAATAATCGAGGGCTCTCAAGCCCAACAAGGACAGTCGCTGTCGTGGCTTCTGACACGAAACAGCCGGTTTCCCGTTTATGCTAACGAGCGCCCCAGGGTGAGACGTTTAAACCCGCAAACGCCTGATATGCACCGACACAATAGGGCTTTCAAAACCCCCACAACGTGCGAGTAATATTTGGCAAGCGTACACGCTGGCATACAGTGTTGGCAATATACACAAATCGGACGCCACATTTCAACTGCATTTTAACTATAGGCGGCGGCCGAGCTATAAAAATAGAGCTCGCCACCACACGCGACGTGGTGTGGCCCGCCTGGTCAAGCCGCCCCGGTGTCTTTTCATGGACTAAAGAAACGCGGCGGGCCATCAGCCACCGCCCGCGCCGCCCGGCGAAGGGGTATCGCGGGCGGCGCCCCCTATCCACCGGCCGGGCGTGCGAGCCGTCGACTTGTAGGGCCGGCGCCCCGCACGCCCGGCCGGCCGACCGGCCCCAGTCGAAGAGGCCGGTCCCGGGTTGGCCCGGATGGGTCTTGGGAGCGGTGGCTGATTTTTTTTATTAACAGACACACAAACCAACAGCAGCAGCAGCACGTACGCAAGCGCACTTAATGATGCTCAAACCGGTGAGGCCGGTCACAACGGCGCCCACGGCGACAGCGAGCAGCGGCAGCGGCAGCGGCGCGACGGCAGCAGCGACAGAGTATCCTATGTATAGGGTAAGTAAGACACCGAAGACCGAGGAGCCCGACGCGCGGAAACGGCGCTCACCACGTCGCCCGCCGGCCACGCCCCCCGCCGGAACCAGCCCCCGCCACCGGCAGCGCCAGCAGAGGCCCGCACCGCCCGCGCACGCCACCGCGCGAGCTCGCCGGTCCGCCGGTCCCCGCCCGCGCCGACAGGGTCGCCAACGGGCCACGCCCCGCCAGCCAGAGCACTGATTACCGTGATAAGAGCCATTGTACCTACAAATCGGGCAATTGGCGGCGCGTCTCGTCCGGCCCCGGCCCGCCGGCAGCTGCGTGCGCTGCGCATCTCCTTACGCACAACTTGGCAATGGATGGTAAGCTTGTGACTACACGAGCTGACTACTCGTGTTGTAAAATGTTTTTCAATGCCCCCCATTTCGATTCAAACACCCTTATTTTGTTGACGTGTCTAGCTGTTATTATTTCAGTTTCAGCTTCGCGCTTTAATTTATATTTAAAATGTACTACGTTTGGAATAGCTTCCTTCGATCGTGCTTCGCATATTACTTGTTTCATCAAGGTTAAAATGAGTACTTCAATTGGGTTTAGGTTTTGTACGAAAAATATTGTTTTTGGAGTTATTTGAAGTGTAAATTGGTGTGTAGATTGTAAGAATACTTTTATGTCGGTAATGAAACTCTGAACTTCGGTACAGGACCAAAACATGTGCGCTAAAGTTTCTGCGTGTCTGTGACAAAACGTACATTTATCATCGTCTTTCACATTGATGATATTCAGAAATTTGTTTGTAGTGAGAAATCTGTTAACTATTCGGTAATGTAGCATAATGAGTCGTGTTGAATGTGTGGCGTTCATTACAGCCACTGTGCTATCCTCTACAAAGTGTCCAATATCTGTCATCCATTTCTGTCTTAGACGCTCATCCGCATTCTTTGTTTCGGCTTTCTTTGATTGTATTGCCATCTGATATGCATAGCGTGAGAACTTCGCATGATTCAAAACGAGATTTAATCTCGTTGGTATTATTGGTTTCGGTATGTCGTCGAAAGATCGACGTCTCACACATTCAGGTAAACTTCTCACGAGGCTTGAATAGCACAGAATGGTCATTCTTATTCCAAACCTATCTTGCACCGCTTCCCTCGTCATTATCCGCCCAGTTTGTTCGTCAATCAAATCTGCTATGAACCTAAGTCCTTTTTCGTTCCAATTTTTCACGATAGAACAGCTATATTTCGAATAGTCCGAGAACCATAGGCTCTCATTTAGTATACCGACATCGTCTGGGCTATAGTCTATGCTAAAGCGGCTGTACGCTTCCAAAACATCCTGCCAGAATGGATTATTTATTTTGGAGCGGATCCTTAATAACTTTTTGCTTCCAAATTGAGGAATGCTTTCAACACATGGTACTTCATTCTCAGCTAGTCTTACCCACGAAGCTTTAGATTCCCTTAACCTCTTAAGCCATGTCAATTTAAGGCTTTGGACGAAAGCTTTAATATCGATCATTTGCAATCCACCTGCAGCGTAACTTTGTATCGTTTTGGCTCTTTTTATAGGATCCCTTCCCCCATTCCACACAAAAGAAAAGAAAATGCGTTCTAGCTTTTTGAGTATGAATTGTGAAGGATTAGGCAGAACAGTTAATAAGTGAACTAGCTTCGACAACAATAAAGACTTAATCACAGTTATTTTTCCCAGTTGAGTAAGATTTCGCCTCCGCCATTGCGCTATTTCTTTGTTAATCTGAGCGATTTTTGGTTCCAAGTTCGTTTCAGTTATTCCCTTATTGTTGTTAGAGAAAGTTATTCCTAAAATCTTTATTTGACTAACCCATTTACAGCCGAAGTTCTCAGACTCGTATCGCCGAGGGTCTACCCCGAGAGGAAGACATGCTGTTTTTTCTATGTTGAGTTTTAGGCCAGAGAAATTTGAAAATGTTTCTAATTCTGATAGTGCTCCTCGTATTGAACTTGCCTCACCGTCAAGAAATAATACCGTGTCGTCCGCATATTGCATGATTTTTACTTCGCTATCAGGAGAGAGCTGGATACCAGATAGTATCCGAGATTGTTTGATTTGATTTGCTAGAACATTAACAGCCAAATTGAATAGGTATCCTGATACCGGATCCCCTTGACGTATACCGCACTTCAGATATATCTTTTCTCCCAAGAAACCGTTTAACAGTATTCTTGAGAAATTTTCGTCACTCATATATATGTTCGTTAACATGGCTCTGAAATTTGCTCCAAACTTACTATACTTTAAAACTTTGGAAACGAAGTCCCAAGATAAGGAATCGAATGCAGCTTCAAAATCTGCGGAAATTATAACACCTGTCTTTCGATCTTCTGACAGTTTTTGTATTACGTCATAAACAAGCCTGGTATTTTCCCCGATGTATCGTCCCTTGACATACGCTGTTTGACAGGGGTCAGTCAATTTGTCTATTACCCGTTGCAGCCGTGCTGCAATGGCGGATGATATGATTTTAAAATCAGTGTTAAGGAGGGTGATCGGACGCCATGCTTTGACCTGGTCCGGAGACTGACCTGCTTTCGGAATCATAGTAATGACTCCTTCTCTATGCGAAGAAATTACTTTATTTTTTCCTGAACAGAAAACATATGCTCTATGAAGGAAATGCCCTAAAATGTTCCAAAAGTGTTTAAAGAATGATGATGTGTACCCGTTCGGGCCCGGAGACTTCCCGCTTTTCATCTTTCGCATTGCATTAGTTAACTCCTCGTATGATAACGGCAAGTCGAGAGCGTCGCGCTCTGGATCGCTTAGTGTTTCTGTAACGTTTCTTCTGATAAATTCGTCCGTATTTGACGGTAAATTGTGTTGTCTAGTATATTTACTCGCTAGGCTGTCTGTAAATGTTTCCAGAATAGAGCTAGTTGTTGTTAAAATTTGCTCTCCAGTTTTAATGATTCCAACTGATTTTCTCAAGGCATTTCTTTTCTCCAAGCCGAGAAAGTACTTTGACGAGCGCTCACCCTCCTCGTGCCACCTTGTCCTCGAGCGCACGATCAGACCGTTTATCAGAGGCCTTCTCATGTTTTCCAATTGTTCTTTATACTGTTCCAGGACGGCCGCACTACTTTCAGTTTTTGCTTCAAAATATTCTGTTTGAGCTCTTTCGATTTTCATTAACAGTTCTCTTTCTTTTTCTTTATCCCGCTTAGCTTTTTGTTTAGCAAATTTAACAGTTTCCCCGCGTATCATCATGAGTAGCGTTTCGTAAAATAGGTCCTCGTTTATTTGAAACTTAATATCTTTGTAGTTGTACTCATCAGTTAGAAACTCATTCGAATATATCGGTAACGCATATTGTTTGACAGTGGACTCAATACATTTCCGCACCCCTACCAAGTAATCTTCATTGCTCAATAGGAACTCATTGAATTTCCATAGCCCTGGGCCTCGGGAAGCATCGCTGCTTTTGATTTCTATTGTAATAATATTGTGGTCTGTCCTATATCCCGGCAAAATGTTTTGGTTGATGCACAAGCTACATAAATGTTCGCTTATAAAGAACATGTCTAATCTAGCTACCTTGTTGGGTCCCTTCCACGTGAATTCGTGCTTATCTGGGTTATAAAATCTCCAGATATCAATGATTCTATGCTGATTACACATCGCGGTGAATGCGTTTCTGGCATTAATATTATTTTCTCGAACATATCCATGACAGTCTTTTTGATAATTCATCACAAAATTTAAGTCTCCACCCAAAATGATGTGATCGCATTCGACACTTTCCAGTTTTTCGCCTATTTCCCGATAAAATTCTGGCTCGTCTTTGTTTGGACCGTATATGCACCCAAACACATATGTGTCTGACCCTATTTTACATCCAATAATAACATAATTACCTCTCCTGCAAACGAATTCAAAGAGCATGGTATGTTGAAGACCTTTGTCGATCAAAATTGAGGTTCCTCTACTGTTGTTTGTGAAGCAAGAATGGTATGTCTTACCCCGCCACAGCGAGTTTAGAAACTGAACTTTATTTTCTGTGAGGTGAGTATCCTGAAGGAAGATAATGTCAAAGTTCATAGTTCTCAGGTAATGCATAACATCTCTGCGTTTCTCTTGGCCTCCCAGACCCCGGACATTTACTGATGCAATTTTAATGTTTCTCATAAAATGTTAGTGTTTGTCTCTCGACCTTAGACGCGGTGCTGAACTTTGCTCCAAACCAAAACTTCATTTTCCTTTTTGCACTACTTTGTTGTATGTGTTGCTGAGACAATATAGTACTACATTGGACATAGCTTTCTCCTGGTGCGTTACGGTACGGCCGATCCGTCCAGTGACCATACTCACGAAAAGGGTGCCACACTGCATCTGCAACTCGGGCCGGGACCGGACGATTCGCGACAGAACGGCCCCCTCGGCGGGCGCCAGTTGGCATCCGGAGACGCGGGGCGCGGCAGCATGGCCACCCACACCAGCGGGTGGACCGCGGGACCGACGGCCGCCGCAACGTGCACGACCGGCACAGACCGCCACAGGCGCCGCCAGCGACGGGCGCCGGCACCGACGGAGACCGCGGCCGAAGCACACCAGAGGCGGCGCCGATCACACATCGAGCTCCTCGGCTCCCACTGCACGTGTAGAAGAGTCCGACCCCGCCGCCGCCGCCGCCGCCGCCGCAGACACTCACAGCCGATGCACCAGCCGAGATCGTCGTCTGCAAGGCAGACATGGGACAACGCAGAACGAGAACGAGAACACAATTGACGAGTAGACATGCACACACATCAAACATCAAAATCAACAACGATCCTTTATCGTCGAGTAAGTAAGCGACTAGCAGATAGTGAACACGTGCTGGTAAGCGAACTTCGCAAGGCTGTATAAGTGCGTCAAGCGTGAACGAGCAACCTTGACACATATATATGAGTACGCTTATTCTTTGACGCTGAACCCTAGCTGACGAGCCTTAGCAAGTGATTCCACCCGAGTACTTGTTCCAAATTTTTCTGATTTGTAGTACACGTGTCCCCACCTGGTAAAAACAGTGTAGATTTTTTTCGCTTTCTTAGCCTCCAGCAGAGACCGCTGAATCTGGCTCTTCAGGGCGGTTAGACTTTCGTTGATGTACAGGTCGTTGCTCCCTCGCAGCTCCATCCTTCTCGTCATGAGTCGCTCTCTTATCGATCCGGAACCGGAGTGGACGAATCGGACGATTACACGATGATTTGGTCCTGGGAGGCGGTGAGCCCTGTCGATGTCGCTTACAGAGATGCCCAAGCCCGGGAACCGGCTTTGCAGAACTCTGATGACCAGCTGGTTGACATCCTCCTCACTCGTTCCCTCCCCAGACCTCGCACCACCGACACCCCCGGCACCACCGCCGCCGCCACCGCCCAGCGCAGCACCGCCGGCCGCGCGCTCCTCGCTGGGGCCGGCGGAGTCCGTGCCCCCGGGCGCCCGCCCGGCGGCCGGCCGCAGCGGCGCAGCCAGGCTCGGGTTGCGGTGGGGCGCCATTGCTCGGCCGGACAAAATCAGGCACGGGATTCGCGAGTTCATTTCAGCGTTCTCACTCCTCTCGCTAAGCTTCTTCATTTCTTCACGCGTTTCTTTCAGTTCCGTAGACATCCTCTCTATCTCCAGATCCTTTTCGTTCACGTGCTCTTCTAGGTCCTTGATTCGCGCGTGGAGAGCATCAAATTTTGTCTGGAGACTGGCTTTGAATTCGTGTAGTTCTTTGGAAATGAACAGGGACAGGCGACTCTCGATTCCTTCCACTGCATCCTCGATGAGTTCCTTCACCTCTCCCTTGCGAGGCGAGGGGTCGAGCGGCCTGCGCTTACCCATCGGCGCGGTGACAGAGTCACCAGACTCGGAGCGGTCTCTCTTCCCCGCTCCGTCGTCGTAGCTCCGGACCAACTCACTGACGGACGATCCTCTCCGGAGCGACCTGGCAGCTGCAGCTTCGACACCACCAGAGTCGCGACTCGGATCGGCCATCGTGGCCCTCGCCTCACACACAATAAACACCAGTTACCGTCACTGCACTGTGGCTGTCGGCGCTCGGGCGCGTGCGTCAGAGCGGAGCGCTGCCCGCCGCGTCCGTCCGCGCCGGGAGTGACCGGTCAACTGAAGGTAGTCAAAGTTGATCGTACATGAAGTCACTCATGGTCTATTAGGCAATTCTGACGCGTTTTAGTTTAAAAATAAGGGAGCTGATTTTTCCCCAATTGACTTATAATGGGGTGGTCAAGAATTTGACCTGACCTTAGGTCATCAATATCGAAATTCAAAGCGAATTTGCGCTGGTCCAAAGCAAACACAATGGTGCCTGTTCCACGTCTCTTTCTTTATTAGATCAAAAGGTACAGCAAAAAAAAGGAAAATTATTGTCGTGTGTTCAACGGGTGACCTCGAATGACCTTTCAGCAGGTCACTGATGCAAAACTGCAGCAGTGCCATCAATAACAGCCTAACTCAATATAATTCATAAGTATTTGAACCGGTCAGATGCGTTTCGGTGGTAGCCAATATTTCTGCCATTGACTTATAAAAGGCAGGTCACAAAAATGACCTGACCCGAGGTCAACGCAGGCCGATAACCACTTTTTTATTATCGCATATGAATTACAATTGATAAGGCTTTAATCGCCATCAGACAAAATTACAGCTTTCAGTGGGGAAAATATCAAAGTCACTCTTAAAAATAGGTCAAGAGGTCGCGTGATCAAAATTTTTAAAAATTGAAATCCGAGATAGCTTCAATGTTTGATGGTTGATTGCGAGTTGAACCATATAAAGTTTTTATCATAGAAAACTAATAGTTTCTTAGTTATAAGCCGCCAAACATAGGGTTGCAGCGTGACCTCCAGGAATTGCCCTAGGCTATATCTCGGAAACCGTTGTTCGAAGAAAAAAATCCTTGCCACAGCTGGCTTCCCCGCCCATCACAACCTATTAGACCAATTATAAGCAAAAAATAAAATATGAGGGTGTAGGGCACTTGTCGATTTGTCGTGGAACGCCCCAAATGTGTGTCAAAAATATATAATTGAGACAGTCCTGGAAATACACACACAAAAAAAACGATAGAGACTGCTAACCTTCCTTAACATTCTTTACTTCATAACAAAAGCAATCCCAACAAAACCCAAGCCAAGACCCAAGCAGCAAAACATGCGAAAAAGTCCTTAGTAGCGCCTTTAGTTACTCTATACGTATTTGTCTTGAGTGCGCAATATATGTCGCACCTGAAAAATTTGGTGTAGCTACCTGATTTTTTTATTAGAGTTAGACTAAAATTAGCTAGGCTGTTACTTGAAAAATGTTTTAATTTACTTGTACATATACTTCATTCGTTAGTTGTAGCAGCATTTTAGGTGAGCTCTATATGCAATGTGTTCACGTGAAATGTTTGAAAATGTGAATTTTTCTGCCGATATTGTGAGCTTCCCGTTGTGTCTGACAAAAGTTCTGTCTGGCTTATTTTGATAATGACCTGTGGTCGAAATCATCAATAATTATTTCATTATTTCATCTTTTGGTATTTCATTGTAAGGAGGCCATTTAAAAGTGTTTTCTCATAGAATGTTTTAATTTATTGAATTTAAAGCAATTGGTTGTTTAACTTCAAAACATTAATCAGAGAAGCGGTTTGTTTACGCTATATTTGTAAAGAAACAAGGGAAAAAGCTTGGACTCATGAGCAATTCTAGTACATTTTTGGTAGAAAACTTCGTCCAACCTTATGGTTTAGGGCCTTGCACTGAGGTATGGCGACCGAAGGATTGCATGCTGTGTGCCGATGTCGCAACTGTGGCAGTTTGGCGACAAATGGACGCACACGTAGGCGAGGCGGCGGGGCGCGTCGCGGTCCGGTGGCCGGTCTCCGCCATACGCCAGCGCCAAGCATTGACGCAACACAGGGAAAGTTGGGAGCGCCAGTGCAGTGGCGCGGCGAGGCCCCGTTCCAGGTCTTTGTGTTTCATGCGCCCAGCGGAGCGGGTTGTCGCGAAAGCGACCGTAGTCTAGAACTGACACGCTGACTCGGGTTGGGAGTAGCGGAGGAAACGAGGCAAGTTTCCCAGCCCAGTCGCTGAGTGGCTCAGCCCTAGCACAGAGACATAAATACGGTAGGGGATAATGGGGTAATTTGGCCGTTTTTTTAGGAAGGGCTGTAACTCGACATTGGCGACACATTTCTGCACGCTCTCAACGCTGGCATTCATTTTACTTTCTTGTACAGTAAACTGAAAATGATAGAGCAGCTACTTATGCTTGAATTTTGACGTTTTACAGCATATTTACGTCTGGACATGAGTTGCGTAGGAGAGGCCGGAAATAGTGGTGATTTCAGGACCGTAAGAATGGACCGTCATTGGAATGATTCTTTTATAAAGCATGCACTGTTTTTAGCCGGAATTTAATAGTTACTATTAAATTCTTCGGCTTCGGCTCCGGCTCCGGGCTATATTGTTTCACGGCTCCGGCTCCTGCTCCGGGCAAATGTGCCGGCTCCGGCGGCTCCGGCTCCGCACCCCTGCTTGCTACTAGAGGTCTGCACCGGCCGGCTGCAGCCGCGGCTGGCTGCAGCCCCATGGTTGTGGGCCGGGGCGGCTGCAAATATCTCCACGGCTACGGCTGTGGCCACGGCTGTGAGATTTCAAGCTCAATCTTAAGTAGGTACTCAAATATAAAATTTTAAATCCTTAATATTGCATTCTGATTAGCAGTCTAGCCTGTAAAAATCATGCAAAGGATGCCCAACAACATCATTGAAAGTGGTGGAGCCTTTTAAAACCTGTAATGGTTTAATCATTTGCCGTAGGGGAGTTTGCACTCAGGTACAGAATACTAATTATGGCATATGGGTACCAATTGTTCCTTCATCATCATTAGCTTGACAGCTTCAGAAAATGCACCATGTTGCATTGTCACATCCCTTTCAAATCAATCTCACTGGTCATTAGGAGAGCACCTTACAGCTCTATTAAACACAAGCGTTCAATACATATATAATCAATATAATACAATACATATATAATTCAATACATATATATAATCAACAACAACATATATAATCAAGCGTTCAATAATTCTTTCAGGTAAAAAAAAAAAATAACGCCTAGGTAAAGGCAGGTAAAGGCTTCATAAAATATTATCTTAAATAACTATTAGATGTATTTCTGGATTTCGACAAGTCCAATTACATAATTACGAGCGAGCGAGCGCAGCGAGCGAAGTGAGTCTTTTCAATATAACGGAAAAATCTCAGTATGAGCGGCCCGGCCCGGCCCGGCCCGGCCCGGCCCGGCCTGTAACGCTTTTGAGAGGCTTATATCTCAGCAACCGCTGGACCGATTGGCCTGCGGTCTTTTTTGTTGGGTAGCCCCATCCCTTCTACCCCGTAATTGACTACTTTTGGTACATCGCAGTGACCGTCGTGGCACGTGCCACGTGAAAAGTCAAGGGTGTTCAAGCTGTTTTGCAAAAGTAGTGATTTTGAGAGGCTCATATCTCAGCAGCCGCTTGGGCGATTGGCTTGCGGTAATTTTTGTAGGATAGCAGCATCCCTTCTACCAAATATAGGATACTCTTGATGCATGTGGGTCACCCCCAGTGCACGTGCAAAATACAACAATAGGAGGTGTCAAATTTGTTCCCATTTTAATAACTCGGTAATTACTGGGGCGATTTCGCTGAAACTTGGCATACAGGTAGGCACCCACCAGACAATGCATTCCCATGTGTTTCGGTTAAGGTGCTACTGCACGTGCGCACGTGCAGGGGGCGCTTCCAGATCTCGAGAACGGCTGGGCTGATTGCGCTCAAATTTGGTACACGGTTGGGGACCAGTTAGTAGGGTGCCGTGCAAAAGTCAGTTTGGACCCCGTTTGCACGTGCGCACGTGCAGCATGCCGCTTCCAGATCTCAGGAACGGCTGGGCCGATTGCGTTCAAATTTGGTACACCGCTAGCGACCGGTTAGAAGGGTGCTTTGCGCAAGCCCGTTGGAAGTACCCTCTCGCCCTTCCGCACGTGCAGGGCTCACTAGCTCGCTCGCTCGTTCTTCGCCCAAAAGGCGTTTTACTGGTATTAAACTGGCGCTTTTATGTTCTGACTGGTGTGTGAGTGAACGCTAACAGAAAATGCTGATCAACAAAGCCAATGGAATTAGATTGTAAGGGAGCATAAACGCATATTTATATATTATATATGTTACAGGCCGTATGAAAACTCAGGCCGTTTGCAAACGGCCTGGCCCGATTCAGGCCGTTTGCAAACGGCCTGGACAGCCCAGTCAGTATGCAAACGGACTGAAAAGTCAGGCCGTTTGAATACGGGCTGAAATTCCAGGCTGTATGCAAACCGCCTGAAATTTCAGGCCGTTTGCAAACCGTCTAGGCCGTATGACAACTTTCCAGACACCAGGCCGTTTGCAAACGGTCTAGGCATTTTGAAAACAATCTGGTCTGCATAAAGTTACAGCTGGACAATGTTGAGTTTGTTGAAGCACGACCGTTTCATGACATTACATAGCATCATGAAATCCTGAGGTGCATTCGGCATCCGGAAAAATATTGTCACTCGGATATTCTCCGTCGGAAAATGGTTGTTGAGCGCCTATCTTCAGCATGTCTCGTTATCGCGATACCGTTCGTGATCCCCGATGATTTTCGCTAGTTCCGGAAAATTCTCCCTGATTTTCCCGATGACGAATGCAGGCCTGGTCAGGAAGAGATTAGCAGAACTGAAACCCGGCCCGTATAGCGCCCGGTCGACCGGGGCTTCCCCCGGACTTCAAAGTTTCGCCTTCCACCGCAATGGTCAAGTATTGCCGGCGTACGCCACCGGCCAGCCGCCGCGCCGGCGCGGCGGTCGACCGGGCGCGGTGAGGACTCTAATGTGAACCAGTGGCGCGGGAACTTCTTCCAGACTGGGTGGGTGGGGGGGGGGGGGGCTGAACCATAATGTAGATCAACCTAGGGTACTCCCAAATCTAGTTTTCTCACCGGTTTTAGGCCACTTATTTTTAGACCTTGGCCTTTTCAACAAAAAAAAATAAAATATTTGCAAAATAGTCAGGAACCTATTCCGTCTCAGCTGAGTAAAGAAACTACCGTTTTGGCAGCCTGGAATAAAGGTTTTAATCTGCCAAATGAGTTGCTGAGCCAGTGAAAGAGGTGGATTTATCACCTACATGCTTTGTTCCTTTGTGACCCACAACCCCTAATTTGGGGAGGACAAGTTGCCCCAACGGTTCCTGACCTCATAAGAAGTTGTGGGGCACCGCCCCCACGGCCCCAGAGCTGTGGGAGCAAGCTTCCCCCACTGCCCCCTCCCCCGGTTCCCGCGCCTATGTATGAATCTATGAAATTATGTTGGTAGATTTCCGATTTCGATTTCTCCAGCTGGGGGGGGGGGGGGGCTCAAATACATTACGAGCCCCCCCCCCCCAGCCCGAAAAGTTGGAGGGGCTCAGCCCCCGCTAGCCCCCCCCCCCCCGGCTCCCGCGCCACTGCTGTGAACTCTGATGTCCATTGCGCGCTCCCGTGTTTTATGCCGCAAAATAATTGGTGAGTCTTGTAGTGATACGTTTCACCAGACCTCACCAGTAGTGCCTTCACCAGGCTCCATCAACTGGATGGCCGTACACAGGCGGACCGTGAACTTGTATAATTAGTAATATTGTCGAAATAGGGTCGGGCCCAGCATCAACACAGTAAGAAAATGTTCGACGTATGTAGACGAGTCATTCGGCATGGAATGCGCAAGCATTCACATGGATGCAACCTGATCATCGACCAACCTGGATCCATTAAGTTCAATCTTCAGAGGCTGTTGTGCTTCGCCAGACCGTTTGAAAACTGACTAGGCCGTTTTCAAACTGTCTAGGCCGTTTCAAACTGCCTAGGCCGTTTTCATACGGCCTGATATTTCAGGCGGTTTGCAAACGGCCGGCTTTTTCAGGCCGTTTTCAAACGGCCTGACTGGGCCAGGCCGTTTGCAAACGGACTGAGTTTTCATACGGTCTGTAACATATATATTATGAGCTCTTTTAATTTAAGAGCTCATTGGCCGAAAACAAGCTAAAATATGGCAGGAGATCTTGGATCATTACTGAAGAGCACGCTGAGCAGTATCATGGCAGAAAATGTTGGTGATGAATGCATATTGATGCATTAGTATGAATATTGAATCATAACTTACAACAGCAAGATCAATTATAGTGCTAACTATCAAGTGAAAAATCTAGAATGAACGAACTCTGGCAGCTTTACTATGCTATGCAGATGGTAATGTGCATCAGGTACTCAGTGTCTGTCAAATGAAACATGCGATCTTATTTCCATTGTGATTGCTACTGGAGGAGAAAGCTTGAATAACTGTGAATGTGACAATCCATGCAACAATGTGATCATATACGTGGGGTGAATGAAAAGTTTTGAGCCTAACACAGTTACAGGAGACGCAGGTTAATGAAAACTTGGTCATATATGTATTTTGCCACTATTCTTATGTGTGTACACCAAGTTTTAAGTCCTATTCCTTTTTGTTTCGTTTCTAGAGCGCGTTAAAGTGAAGAAGATTCCGCGTTCAGTGAAAAGGGAGAAAATCGAGAACCGAACTTTTACGAAGTATCGCGATTTGAAACGCATGCCTTCATCCGAAATTTTAAAAAAAATATGAAATTAAACTTATTGGTTGTGGCCCATCATATGGCACTGTTAAGGTTTCAGCTGCTAATTTCAAGTAAGGCCGGAACAGTGTTCAAGATGAACAAATGTCAAAAACGCCGTAGAATGTGACAATATCCTAAAACACTGACCCTGCTCTAAGGGTGAGGATGTTGGATCCACTACTGTGACCTCATCAGATAGCGGTAAGAATGGACATCTCCCAGAAGCAAGCTGGCGACATTCTTACCAAAGGGTATGACATGATAAAGGTCTCTGCTCATTGGGCCTCTTGGCTTTTTATCGCAGAGCACGGCGAGAGATGTGTACTGACATCTGGCGCTAGTTGAAGCAGATTCTGAGAATTTAAAGTCACTTTTTGCTACCGTTGATAAACTGTGGGTGTTTCACTTCAATCCAGAATCGGAGGAGCAGTGGCATCAGTGAAAGCACGTCTCTAATCTGAAAAATTAAATGTCAGAGTTACAACCAGAGGCCTGTTTCACTAAAAACTTGCGATTACAAGTGTTTGAACTTTACAATTCATAAGTATTTTTGCAAACTATGTAAAATCGGATTTCACTAAACTTCATCATCAGCGGCACCTCCGATAAAAAGAGTTGGTAAATAAACTTGTAAACAGTAAAAATGTTTTTAATCAAGAACTACAACATGTTACAGATATTGCTTCTTCTTATCAAATTATGTCTAGTATTCATGTCAAAAGATGCATGAATAAATTATAAATAATGATGCTGTTTCTAAATGGTATAAATGATAGTTCACAATATTTTATTATTGAAAGAAAATAACACCCAAAACATTTGACAGGAGAAGACTGTTGAATGCAATTATGGCGCACGAATGACAAAACATGACGATATTTATTTATTGCTCGTAGCTGGTTCGTAGGGATTGTGGTAAGTAAAAAAGAGCATATAATGATTCAGCATATCATATTTGTTTTAAATAATTGATTGCTTTGCATCATTGCACAAAAGTTAATAAAATTCCGAACGTAAGAGCCACTGGAATTTCGTGTTTGTAATTACAACGTTTTCTTTCAAGTTTTTGGTCTTCGTGAAACAGAAAGTTTGCGATTTCGATGTTTCTTTCAAACTTTTTTCTTGTAAAAAAGTTGGTAAATTTTAAACTCGAAATTAATGCTCGGAGGTTTCGTGAAATCCAAATCTCAAATGTTGGTAATTATTTCTTTTAAACTCAAGTTTTTTCTTTGTAATTACACACTTTATTTGTTAGTGAAACAGGCCTAAGGAGGAAAGTGTTCCGTAATTGGGGAAATAAATGATATGTCTTGCAATCGCACTTCCTTTCAAAGGGTCTTACTGTAATTGGACATTACTAGGATGACCCACTGATGCACCTTTGTTAGAAAATCAGGAAGATCAGGGGCCGTATTCACGTCGACTTCGTAAGTCGATTTTCTTTCGTAAGTATAATTTGGTATTCACGTCGGCACTTCTTAAGTTTTTATCGACGAAGTTCACGTGAATAAAAAAATTTACTTAAGAAGTAGGTCAAACTTAAGAAAATTCTTACGAAAATGATCGACGTGAATACGGCCCCAGAACGGCAATGCTGACAAAATTAGTCATGTTTCACCAGGACAATGCTTCTGGGTATTTTTCACTGGTTGCAATGTAAAAAATCAATTACTGAACCTTCCAATCTATCCCAAATGAAATATTTTGACCAGCATTGGTATCCTTAGGGTGTCTATTTCCTTCTAAGCCTAAAGAAAAATGACTGGATGACACTTCACAAAAAATAATGACGTCATTGACGCCGGGAGCACTTACCCAAAATAACATTATTCAAGGCGCTTAAAAAGTGAGGAAAAAAGTGCTAGGACCTCACCATTTGGTGTCCACCCATATAAATAGTGGCAAAATATGTGAACAAAGTTTCATTAATCTGCGTCACCTGTAACTATATAAGGCTCAAAACGTTTCATTCACCCTACGTAATGTGCTCATAGAACTATTCGTGATAGGGATTATTGGTCCAATATACAATGGCAAAGCTCTCAGTGTTTCTTTCTGTGGATGGCCAGAAGTGACTCGAACTTAGAGGTATTAGTTTTCTTCACAGGGCTGGGATAAAAAGTACTGAGGGTAATCTTCCAGCAAGGAACTTTACTTTGACACGATATGAGATGTAGGCACAAGTATGTAGGTAGGTGCTTAGTTCCTTTAGTAAGTAGTTGTGTAGGTTTGGTTGGGTTAGCTTAGATTAGGTTGTTAGTTTTTAATTTGCCAAGTGTCCATAAAAAAATGGGACCTGAACATACCTGACCAACCTGACCTAACCTCAGCCAGGAAAGCATTTGAGCCACAAGATGGTCAGAAAACTGGAAACTTCTTCCGATGCCGCTGGCACAGAACCATCGTGGTTGCCTGAGGGAATGTGTCATCCTGATACCCGAACCATCAATGAGACAAGCTGCCAGTTGAAGTCATGGCTCTAGGCCGCGGTGCCGCGGGGTGAAAGTGACCCGTTCCCTCACATTTTTTAGTAGGCATCGGAACAAAAAAGTAATTTTTACATGGCATGCTTGAAACACGAACCGTTTAAAAAGTAATATACCGAACACCATGAAAATCGCACCATTTACTGAAAATGTGTGCCGCATTGACTATTCGAAGTTTCAATGTTGTATCTTTATCACTTTCTGAGAAATATTGATTTAAAGTTGGGAACGTTTTTTTTTCTGGGCCACCCGGTATAACTATCAGTGTAGCATATTCTAGCATTTTCTATCTCAAAAGGCCTTTTGTCATTTACATTAACTGTCATAAACTGCGATTTCGTTGGATGCATGGACATATTCATCTCTTTTGCAGCAGATCATACAGCAGCTTGAGTTTCAATTCCATGCTCGCTCTTGAAGTAGCTAATACTAAAGTTACCCGCGTGCTCCGCAACGCGAAGAAGGGTTATTTTTGACCCGTGGGTATTGGGTTGGTCTGTGTCGATTTGGTTGGTATCCATTTCGTTCGATTGCTTTTTGACGGCCAAGCATCTTGTAATGAAAGAAAAAATCCATCGCATCGAGGTGCCCGTGTCGGAATATCATGCGTTCTACTTTAGAATGATTCGAAAACTGACGTGAAGTCTTTTGAGGGCCATCGATGAATTTCGCTAAAAATGACAATGTAAACCCCTACCCCGACCAGGGCCTTGGCCTGTCGGGAGCAAAATTAAAAAAAAAACAATGTAATGGTTTGGAACATTTACATTTTTAAGAATACTGTTGCTCATCATGCAAAAATGAAGACTAAACCTTGGACAAAATTGAATGCTCTTTCCAACGGTGCCATTTTTAATTGCCACAGATACCAGATCATGAAGCAAAACCATTTTGATAAACAAAGTGGCACAAAATTGACAAACACCATTTTCTCCGTGATTTGTACAGCCCACCGCTAAAGTAATGTGTGGTTTTACCAATCTCAACGGATGGCTTTGACCGACGATTTTTAAATGCGGACTGATTGAAAAAGAAGACGTCAATAGATAAAGTTGTAGCTGCAAGGGTGAAGATACATTTAAGCTACATTTAAAGTCTCGTTGTAGTCTGGCTAATCGTTCCTAGGCTGCAGAAGCAGAACATACCCATGACTGAAACCACACATTACTTCTGCTGTGGACTGTACCACCTTGATTTGGATCAATCAGCTTTTCACAATTTTTCCATGAGAGGCGGTACATTTTTATTGCTAATAGGCGTTGTTTCAACTCGTTCCGTCTGATGGTCACCTGAAAATAATATAAATTCCGAAATCCGTCCAAAACGTCAATTTTCCACATAAAAGTGTCCTCCCCGGTGCACGTGGCGCGTGCTATCCTCTGTATCGCACACCATTCGATAGCCCGTTCAATTAGCTACACGATGCTGTTTTCCCCGTGCCGGTCGGACCCCTGGTCACCAAGATATTGCACCGGGACGGGACCCGTGTCGGGCAAATTTGGCTGTTTTCGCCCGATTTCGCACGCCGATTTATACATGTAAAGTCTATGACGCGAATTTGCACTTTTTGGGCACGCGCCACGCGCTCCCTATCGAACCGATCAAGCCCAGGTCCCTCAAAGGCACGTCGCGCATCCTTGATCTATAAGTTGTGCAAATTTTCACCGGGCTAGGTGCAACGGTCTGGCCTGTAGTCCACGCAAAGCACCACCAAGTCGGGACCTCGACCACAGACAGAACAGACGCACCCACCACAAATAGCAATATTGATAACCGTATCATCCATAAAAAGCAAAGAATGCAAATTCCCGAGATAGCCATCCACGCCGAACTCCTTTAGCTTTAAAGGCGAACAACGAGCAACTGTTAGCTGCAACCTGCTTAACCCCACGGTATGAATGAAATGATTCGCTTCCTAGGACGTTGACTGTATCTTTAAAACTGTTTGCAATGACCCGAATAAAATTTTGCCCGCATCCTTTTGAAGCCAATAGCCTCAAAAGTAAGTTCCTATCTACCTTGTCATAGGCCTTGACATAAAACATGATATGCAAGCTCTGTTTTGTTTTCCGTGCGTAATCTATCAAGAGCCGCAGCGTCAGCAGCTGTTCTGGGCACCCTCTACCCTCCTGTCCTCCCGCTTGTTCAAGATCTGGCTATACGCACATACAGCTGAGAGCGGCGTGCTGACGGTTGTGGCGCCGGCCGGCGCGCCTTGTGCCAACAGATGTGCTGCGGCTGAGCCGGCCCGGTGAGAGCCCCGGCTGCCCGGGCAGCTGCTACCACGCCCTGGCCGCGCTCATCCACTGTCAGACGGTGCTGGAGGACAAGCCGTGTCCGCAGCCGGCCATGCGCTGCTGTCTGGGCGCCGAACAGCAGCGGCGCAACACGCCAGCCGCTGGCACAGCGCACACGGCCAACACGGTAAGCCACTACGCTCAGTGCATGCATGGGAAAACAACGGCTCCACACCTACCATGCATTTCAGACCCTCTGCAACATTCCTTTTAGGCTATTTTTCGTTACCTATACCTTTGGTTTCAACCAAACTTCACACAATGACACAATGAGTTGACACAATGAGTTTGAGACGACTTCTTAATTTTTACCAATATGGTCTCATAACAAAATATCAAAATGAAAGGCACTTGTCGTTGACTGATAATATTTAAAAATTGATGGGAAAACTTTGCGCCGTGGTAGAGGCTAGCATGACGTAGACGAGTCCGCTGTTGCGCCACAGCTAAGCTCTGCCCACTGCGCCGCAACACCGAGACCGGTCATTCGCCGCTCGGGCTCAGGGCCCGGTTCATATAGCTCCCCTTAGCGGCTAAGTGACCCTTATTGGTAAGGGTGACCCGACTGCCGACAGACTGGTTCATATAACCACACTATTGTGAGCGCAAGGAAAGCGGCAGTTACCAGTAAGGGCGAGCTGGTAAGGGTAGTAGGCACCACCCTATGAGCTCCACTTACGCCATTAGCGAGTTGTTCTAGAGCGAGAGTTTTACGTTTGATTTCGCACCTTATTCGCGATCGGCCGAATCTGGTATCCTTTTCAGGACAGCCTCAGGATCCAGTGGGAAGATGCCACAAGCCTTGAAGCCAGCTTGCAGATTTTTGGAGATGTTTGCTTCTGATGCCTCCATGGCCAATTTCAAAAGGCCAGGGAATGTGCTCTTTTCCACTCCGCTGCCGGATGAGTTTCTCAGCTTCTACTTCTTCAGCACTGATCTCCAAACCTTCTTCAGTGGTCCGAACACACCGACATCCAGTGATTGTGTTAGGTGTGTGCTATTGGGAGGGAGCATGACAAAGGCTATGTTACTCTGCTCACACTTCCTGACGACCTCAGAATTCAGGCGTGAGCTCAGATTGTCGCCAATCATCACCTTCTTTCCCTCAAGCCTGGTGGTCCAGGGGAGGACGATGGTGTTGAACCAGTCTTCGAAGTTTTGGCCATCAAACCATCCACTCTTGCTGCTTCCATAGCGAGCTTTTGATGGTCCTCCCTCAGTCCATGTTGTCCACAGGTGCTTTGCTCTGTACACCACATATGGGGGCAGCACTTGTCCACTTGCAGTTCCTGAGAGCATCACAGAAATGTTACCTTTGGTGGCATACATATTTCTCTCCGGATACTTGCAGCCCCTCCGAAACAACATTTTCTTTGTTCCTGGGTCATCACTGAAGTTCGTTTCATCGTAGTTCAAAATGTGATCTTCAGGGACATCCTCCAGCGTTTCGCTGAGGTGCCGAAAGTACTCCTCGATGCCCTCCTTTCCAATTTGGGATCGAGCTTTCTTGATGTTCTGGCACCTCCTTTCGCTCAACTCTGGGTATCTCTTCAAGAAGTTTTTGATCCAAATGTCTCCAGTGATGTTGTTTTTGAAGCGCTTCTCCTTTCTTCCAAGACGTTCCAGGTAAGTTTTCACTAGCATTTGGAGGTCAATCCTTTCAAGAGGCATCCCAAACTCAGCACACTTCAGAATGTGGTGAGTGAATACCTGCTCCTGGTCATCGCTGAACACTTGTTGACCTCCAGGTTCCTTCATGTGCAACTGTTTTACCTTGTTTGAAAGTGTCCTTCTGGGCATACTATACTTCTTTGCGACTTTGTTTACAGATGCTGTGTTACATTCTTCCACTGCCCTCTGCAGTTCTTCTTCAGTATAGTCTCTATACCTCCTTGCTCCTAACTTTCGGTTATATCTTCTTGGCATGTTGACAACTGGATTTTAGATCAAAAGGGAGCTGGACAGGAAATTATCTAGAATGTAGTGTGTGGCTCCACGCGCAGTGCGCACACTCATTCAGCCACAGCCACAGTCTGTCGCCCGGCGCCGCCCCCCCCCCCCCCCGGGCGCCAGGTCATGCATGTGACGTCACAGCGCCCCGGGCTACGGTCGCCCGGCGCTGGCCGGCGCTCACCGTCACCGGCCGACGCCGACTGATCATCGGCCGAACATAACTACGCCGCATAAGAGAAGGAGGTTATCATAATTGCATGGAAAACAAGGTGGCAAAGTCACCCCAGCTGACCTCCATTTCACCTACTGACATTGCCACCCCCAATTATAAACAGAAGAAATCGATGAATGCATTTTCCTTTGATCACAATAGCATCATAGTCATGTGATAATCACGCAGTTAAAACATCCCAACCACAGCTGTTTTCAAACATGATTGTATGCAAGAAAGTTTGAACCTCTATAAATCCGCCGTTTTATATAGCTCAATTAAATGGAGCATAGTTGTTTACAATTTTATTGTTACTGAGCAAATGCATTCGTTTTTCAAAGAGTCAATAATTGTCTTTCATTTATGCAGCAAAAATAATGACTAGCGTTGCAAAATATCACTGTAGGTAGGCCACTTTAAAATATTTTCCAGAAAAGTGGCAAAGTCACCCAGCTAGGCAAAGTCGCCCCCGTTTACGGTACGGCTTTGATGACCTGAACTGACCTTGACCTTTGCAGATTGTGTCAATTATTTTCTCCAACGCGGTTTGGAGAAGGGGCAGTTTTTGGAACTCTGAATGGCATGTGTGTCATCAATAAAAGTGTGTAATTCCTGCAGACTGTTGGCAGTATTGGTGGATAGTGCCCACACTGATAGCGGTCGGCGCGCTGTTGGCAGGAAGCGTCTGCGCCGAGCACGCCGTCACCAGCGGTGGCTGAGCGGCAGCCGCCGGCCGACCGGCTCACCGACGGCCCGGCCGGCGCGCCGCAGCCGCAGCCCTACTCGGCTCCGGGTGGCACCAGTGAGTGGCACACACACACACACACACACACGCACGCACGCACGCACGCACGCACGCACCAGGCCGGCACACTCCACAATCCACACACACCAGGCCGGCACACTCTACACACACCAGGCCGGCACACTCTACACGCACCAGGCCGCCACAATCCGCACACACCAGGCCGGCACACTCCACAATCCACACACACCAGGCCGGCACACACCACACACACACCAGGCCGGCACACACCACACACACACCAGGCCGGCACACTCCACACACACCAGGCCGGCACACACCACACACACACCAGGCCGGCACACACCACACACACACCAGGCCGGCACACTCTAAACACACCAGGCCGGCACAATCCGCACACACCAGGCCGGCACACTCCACACACACCAGGCCGGCACACACCACACACACACCAGGCCGGCACACACCACACACACACACCAGGCCGGCACACTCTAAACACACCAGGCCGGCACACTCCGCCCACACCAGGCCGGCACACTCTACACACACCAGGCCGGCACACACCACACACACACCAGGCCGGCACACACCACACACACACCAGGCCGGCACACTCTACACACACCAGGCCGGCACACTCCGCCCACACCAGGCCGGCACACTCCACACACACACCAGGCCGGCACACTCTAAACACACCAGGCCGGCACAATCCGCACACACCAGGCCGGCACACTCCGCCCACACCAGGCCGGCACACTCTACACACACCAGGCCGGCACACACCACACACACACCAGGCCGGCACACACCACACACACACCAGGCCGGCACACTCTAAACACACCAGGCCGGCACAATCCGCACACACCAGGCCGGCACACTCCACACACACCAGGCCGGCACACACCACACACACACCAGGCCGGCACACTCTAAACACACCAGGCCGGCACAATCCGCACACACCAGGCCGGCACACTCCACACACACCAGGCCGGCACACACCACACACACACCAGGCCGGCACACACCACACACACACACCAGGCCGGCACACTCTAAACACACCAGGCCGGCACACTCCGCCCACACCAGGCCGGCACACTCTACACACACCAGGCCGGCACACACCACACACACACCAGGCCGGCACACACCACACACACACCAGGCCGGCACACTCTACACACACCAGGCCGGCACACACCACACACACACCAGGCCGGCACACACCACACACACACCAGGCCGGCACACTCTAAACACACCAGGCCGGCACAATCCGCACACACCAGGCCGGCACACTCCGCCCACACCAGGCCGGCACACTCTACACACACCAGGCCGGCACACTCTAAACACACCAGGCCGGCACAATCCGCACACACCAGGCCGGCACACTCCACACACACCAGGCCGGCACACACCACACACACACCAGGCCGGCACACTCTAAACACACCAGGCCGGCACAATCCGCACACACCAGGCCGGCACACTCCGCCCACACCAGGCCGGCACACTCTACACACACCAGGCCGGCACACTCTAAACACACCAGGCCGGCACACTCCGCCCACACCAGGCCGGCACACACCACACACACACCAGGCCGGCACACACCACACACACACCAGGCCGGCACACTCTAAACACACCAGGCCGGCACAATCCGCACACACCAGGCCGGCACACTCCACACACACCAGGCCGGCACACACCACACACACACCAGGCCGGCACACACCACACACACACCAGGCCGGCACACTCTAAACACACCAGGCCGGCACAATCCGCACACACCAGGCCGGCACACTCCACACACACCAGGCCGGCACACACCACACACACACCAGGCCGGCACACACCACACACACACCAGGCCGGCACACTCTAAACACACCAGGCCGGCACACTCCACACACACCAGGCCGGCACACTCTACACACACCAGGCCGGCACACACCACACACACACCAGGCCGGCACACACCACACACACACCAGGCCGGCACACTCCACAATCCACACACACCAGGCCGGCACACACCACACACACACCAGGCCGGCACACACCACACACACACACCAGGCCGGCACACTCTACACACACCAGGCCGGCACATTCCGCCCACACCAGGCCGGCACACTCTACACACACCAGGCCGGCACACACCACACACACACCAGGCCGGCACACTCTACACACACACACCAGGCCGGCACACTCTACACACACCAGGCCGGCACATTCCGCCCACACCAGGCCGGCACACTACACACACCAGGCCGGCACATTCCGCCCACACCAGGCCGGCACACTCTACACACACCAGGCCGGCACACACCACACACACACACCAGGCCGGCACACACCACACACACACCAGGCCGGCACATTCCGCCCACACCAGGCCGGCACACACCACACACACCAGGCCGGCACACACCACACACACACCAGGCCGGCACACACCACACACACACCAGGCCGGCACACTCTAAACACACCAGGCCGGCACAATCCGCACACACCAGGCCGGCACACTCCACAATCCACACACACCAGGCCGGCACACACCACACACACACCAGGCCGGCACACTCCACACACACCAGGCCGGCACACACCACACACACACCAGGCCGGCACACACCACACACACACCAGGCCGGCACACACCACACACACACACCAGGCCGGCACACTCTACACACACCAGGCCGGCACACACCACACACACACCAGGCCGGCACACACCACACACACACCAGGCCGGCACACTCTAAACACACCAGGCCGGCACACACCACACACACACCAGGCCGGCACACACCACACACACACCAGGCCGGCACACACCACACACACACCAGGCCGGCACACACCACACACACACCAGGCCGGCACACTCCACAATCCACACACACCAGGCCGGCACACACCACACACACACCAGGCCGGCACACACCACACACACACCAGGCCGGCACACACCACACACACACCAGGCCGGCACACTCCACAATCCACACACACCAGGCCGGCACACACCACACACACACCAGGCCGGCACACTCCACACACACCAGGCCGGCACACACCACACACACACCAGGCCGGCACACACCACACACACACCAGGCCGGCACACTCCACACACACCAGGCCGGCACACACCACACACACACCAGGCCGGCACACACCACACACACACCAGGCCGGCACACACCACACACACACACCAGGCCGGCACACTCTACACACACCAGGCCGGCACACACCACACACACACCAGGCCGGCACACACCACACACACACCAGGCCGGCACACTCTAAACACACCAGGCCGGCACACACCACACACACACCAGGCCGGCACACTCCACACACCAGGCCGGCACACACCACACACACACCAGGCCGGCACACTCCACACACACACCAGGCCGGCACACTCTAAACACACCAGGCCGGCACACACCACACACACACCAGGCCGGCACACTCCACAATCCACACACACCAGGCCGGCACACACCACACACACACACCAGGCCGGCACACACCACACACACACACCAGGCCGGCACACACCACACACACACCAGGCCGGCACACACCACACACACACCAGGCCGGCACACTCCACACACACCAGGCCGGCACACTCCACACACACCAGGCCGGCACACACCACACACACACCAGGCCGGCACACACCACACACACACCAGGCCGGCACACTCCACACACACCAGGCCGGCACACACCACACACACACCAGGCCGGCACACACCACACACACACCAGGCCGGCACACACCACACACACACACCAGGCCGGCACACTCTACACACACCAGGCCGGCACACACCACACACACACCAGGCCGGCACACACCACACACACACCAGGCCGGCACACTCTAAACACACCAGGCCGGCACACACCACACACACACCAGGCCGGCACACTCCACACACCAGGCCGGCACACACCACACACACACCAGGCCGGCACACTCCACAATCCACACACACCAGGCCGGCACACTCTACACACACCAGGCCGGCACACTCCACAATCCACACACACCAGGCCGGCACACTCTACACACACACCAGGCCGGCACACTCCACACACACACCAGGCCGGCACACTCCACACACACCAGGCCGGCACACTCCACACACACCAGGCCGGCACACTCCACACACACCAGACCGCAACCAATGGCAATCTAATCGGCTGACCCAGTCCACACCCAGTCCACACTCAGTCCACACTCAGTCCACACTCAGTCCACACTCGTCATCAAATTCAGGTTAGCTCATAGTTACCTTAGTGAAGATTCAAGTCATAAAAAACATTTGAACTGAAAAAAAAAACACCCGTCCCGTGGCTGCTTTGGTACAACGTTAGACTCCCGGTGCAAAGAGCTCGGACGCCAGTCCCTCCGGCGCTCAATATGCATATGAGACTCCTGACTGGGATGGTCTGCGGTTGGTAGGAGCAGCCGCAGCCATTTGAAGTCAGTTGCGTAGTGGGACCGACCGTGTCTGGCTTTGATGGGCACTCTTTAACTTAACCCTCGCCCGTATTGGTGTTTTGCCAGTCGCAAACGTATAAGGGGGGAGGTTCCGTTGGACCCCCCTTGCCGTTTGGCCCATGATCGGGCTTGAGCTTCGCGAAAAAAAAAACGAACGTGCTGCCGATGACGAGAGGAAGCCGATAATACCCAATTTTAAGAGCCTAGGTCCTTGGTTTACCTTCCAGGTCAGGTCAATGACCCAATAGCCGGGAAAATCGGGACCTGTTGGAACGTCGCAAAGTGTGGCTGCTATGGGATTTTTCGGAGTGCTGATCACGAGTATCATGTTAGTTTTGATCACACATGATGTCTTCATGCATGTAGGTCAGGTCAGGTCAACCAGTAGGGATCCTGCCGGGTAATCGTAGTACGTGTCAACCGCCTCTGACAGCTTCGTAACATGTTACGAGGGCACCAAAACTACTACGTAAATGTTCAAATGGTTCCTGTTCTGTGCGAACAAGGTGTATGTCAAAGCGATAGCGCAAGAGTAACAGCGTATAAAAAAGGAATGTGTTACACCGATGAAATCTCCGAAGGTTGGGACTTTTCAATTTAGACAATCACTTTTCTTTAGAATTGTGATTTTCTATTGAAAATTCCAACCTGAGCTACCTCTCTAGGGAGACATTTGCGTTTCAGCTGCGACTTTGGACATCTTGATACCCTCAAACAGTGGCGGATCTAGGATTTAAGTTTAGGGGGGGGCAAACATTGCGCCGCCAGGCAAGTCGGCGAGAATTTCAAACGTCCAGTCTTAGGAACAAAAAAAAAACGAGCTACCCCTATTTTTCTCCTCGGATTTCGGGATTTTTTTTTGATTTTTTACATTTTTGTCAGTCCGGGCAAGCCAGGGCAGCGCAAAAAAATTTGCAGCCACCCTGACTCCGGGAGATAGTTAGAGAATAGCTCACCGGCGCTATGGACGGTCCGTCCTCTACCTCCCGCATCACCTCGGCAAGACCTCGTCCGAAAGGTCCGCCCGCGCCGGTTCTCAAGGGCTTCTGTATCCGGACACCGATAAGGGTCGCAGCAGCAGGTTCATGTGTAAATGCCCACGACCAAAGGCCACATCAGCGTATCTGCGATACTATACGCAGTCAGGGTTGCCACATAGTTAAACGTATAAGTATTAACAGTTGTTTCCGGTAATAGAAAATGATATCAGTCGATTAAGAATCCCAACGTGGTGCCTATACCTATCACTGTTCATAATTTGGTTTAGGTGTCAGTTATCTGGTTGTTTTAGGTAGTTATTGATGGAAACACCTTTGGTTAGCATTAACCAAGCCCATAGGCCATATAAACACATTGACCAATAGCGGATAACCACTGGCGGATCCAGGCGGATGCCAGGGGTGCCAAAATCAGTAATCAGGGTGCCAAAACTGAGTTTGGCACCCCCTTTCGCTCCTCAGTCCTGCATACACATAGGTATGCAGCTCTTGTAGAGACTCTCGGACTTTGGCACCCTTTTGGCACCCCCTTTGGAAATGGCTGTATCCGCCTCTGGACATAACTAATGTAGCCACAGTGGAAATGCTAGGTACTAATGGATATTTAGACCCACCAATATTTTTTCAGCTCCTACACCCATGCTATCTAACAATAAAATATTATGCAAACACTTCTTATATACCCATGCAAACCCACTGCACTGTCCAACCGCTCACCAGTGTGGTGACCCCTGACCCCACTGGCGTCTGGCGGTCTGCTGTTGACGGTTTGTTTACTTGGTTCAAGGTTTCAATAAATCGTGTTATTTTATTTTTTTTTTTGGTAGCAGTAGCAGTAGTAGCACTGCTGATGGATGATGGACTGACATTCATGGGGCGGAGGACTTTTTATCAGCTCACAACTTAATATCACGAATATGACAACCTTCTAGTCCTCCATTTATTTCACATTTTCTTTTCAAACACCATATTTTTAGCATTCAAGTTGTAGTTTTTTAGGGGGGGGGGGGGGCAAAAAGATATGTTTTCCCAGAGGTTTTTCGTTTAGGGGGGGGGCAATTGCCCATTTTGCCCCAACGTAGATCCGCCACTGCCCTCAAAAACGGCTCGTCAGATTTTCTTGCCATTTTCAGCGTTTGGTCCCGCATGGGGTAGCTACCGGCTGGCATCCTTTCCTTAAAATATAGTTATCCCGTTTTGGGGTAATCGGCACGTGCATTTTCCCATAGGGTTAGCATGGGGGAAAATCTAAAATGCGGTTTGCGCAAAATCTGTTCAGTAATATTTGTCCACATTATTAGGGTCAGATCTGGAGCGGGCGCCTTACCTTTTGGGGGGTAATTATTCAAAATATAAATGACAAAATTTCGGGTAATCGACGATGACAGTTACCCCATGTTGAGCCTATGGCGATTTCGAAAAATTATTTTCGTTTATTTTGCAAAAAAAAATCCACGTTAGATTTTGAAAATGTTCCAATATGTTGTGCACCGGCGTTATGTGAAAAAATTAAACTTACCTTACCTTTGAAAAGGATTGGCTCAAAAACTTGGTTCATTTATGGTGTTCTAATTGTTTTGGCTCGACGAATGAATTGAAATGTTTGCTTGCGTTTTCGTTTTTTTCTTGATTGGAAAGATCCGGCGCTTTTGTTTAATGTTGGAGACACAACAGATGGGGCATTCCACGATAGATCGACAAAAAAAAATGACACCCACATATTTTATTTTTCGTTTAAAACTGGTCTAAGGGGTTGTGATGGGCGGGGAAGCCAACTTTGGCAAGGATTTTTTCTTCGAACAACGGTTTCCAAGATATAGATCGGGCAATTCCTGGAGGTCACGTTGCAACCCTATTTTTGGCGGCCCATAACTCAGAAACTACTGGTTTTCTATGATAAAAACTTAACATGGTTCAACTCGCAATTAACCAACAAGCATTTTGGCTATCTCGGATTTTTAATTTTTGAAACTTTTGATCACGTGACTTCTTGACCTAGTTTTCGAAGAGTGACCTTGATATTTTCCCCACTGAAAGTTGCAATTTTGTCTGATGACGATTAAAGCCTTATCAATTGTCATTCATTTGCGATGATAAAAAGAGTGGCTTTCGGCCTGCGTTGACGTCAGGTTAGGTCATTTTTATCACCTGCCCATTATTACGAGCGGGAGCAACAGCGAGATCTCGAGAACAAAGCAAGATAACGACAAGCGGTAAACGGCACAGGGTACACACAGATAAGGTCTACAATTTTTACTGAGGTCATTTCTAGGTCAAGTCAAAGATGACTTCACAGGGGTAAACAAGAGCCAAAATAGCGGCACTGCATAATGTCCATATGTATGCAGTTTTTCTCGAATAACTTTCGACGCATCCCAGCTAGGAGCAAACTAGTAGCACCATCGTGATCTTCTCGTCAATCCGCGTCGAAACATATGTATGTTGACCTCGAAAGGTCAAGGTCAAAGTTGACTTTAGGTCACGTGACCTCCTCATATATCATTCAATGCGCCTTGACAAGCTGAACACAATGAGCCCATCCGCGTGGCTGTATCTTTAACCTGTAAGGAGTTATTAGAAAAACCTTTTGTGACCTTTAATGACGTCACATGACCTTACAGTTGCCCAAGAGCAAAAAAGGTCCCAAGGCAGTCAAAGTTGATGGTATATGAAGTCACTCATTATATATTAGGCTATTCCGACGCGTTTTAGTGCGAAAATAAGGGAGCTGATTTTTCCCCAATTGACTTTTAATGGGGTGGTCAAGAAATTGATCTGACTTTAGATCATCAATATCGAAATTCAAAGCGAACTGGCGCTAGGCCAAAGAAAACACAATGTTGTCTGTTCCACGTCTCTTTCGCTATTAGATCAAAGTCGGTACAACCAAAAAAGGAAAATTATTGTCGTGTGTTCGACGGGTGACCTTGGATGACCTTTCAGTGGGTCACTGATGCAAGGCTGCACCAGTGTCATCAATAATAGCCTAACTCAACATGATTCCAAAGTATTTGAACCGGTCAGATGCGTTTCGGTGGTAGCCGATAATTCTGCCACTGACTTATAAAGGACAGGTCACAAAAATGACCTAACCTGAGGTCAACACAGGCCGAAAGCCACCTTTTTATTATCGCATATGAATGACAATTGATAAGGCTTTAATCGTCATCAGAAAAAAATGCAACTTTCAGTGGGGAAAATACCAAGGTCACTCTTCGAAAAACAGGTCAAGAGGTCACGTGTAGAGGTGGCAAAATGTAGACCCGAGGACCCGGTCCAAAAAAACAGTCTATATGGGTCCAGACCGGTTCCTGGAAATTTTCTGACGGGTCGAACCGGGTTCTACCATAAACTATACATCTTGCACACTACACATTATTGCAAAATATGAAGTGAATGAAATGAATGTTTCTTTGCACACAATAGCTCACGAGTATTCCCAGTAGGAAATAGGCTGTTTTACATGATGCAGCTAATGATACCTACAAGTAGTTTGTATTAATGGACTATGGGGAACGGGTTCAACTGGTTCCGATTCCAACTAAGACCGGGTCCGACTGGTTCCAGAAATGTCCAGCCGGGTCTGGTTCGAGTCTGGTTCCCAAAATTTCCATCTTTTGCCACCTCTAGTCACGTGATCAAAATTTTCAAAAATTGAAAAACCGAGATAGGTAGCCAAAATGTTCGTTGTTTGATTAAGAGTTGAACCATATAAAGTTTTTATCATAGAAAACCAACAGTTTCTGAGTTAAAGGGACTATCCCACCTTCTAAAATGTTGTTAAAACCAGTTAAATTGTGCCCGACTTTATAGATTGGATGACCAGGAACACGGTTCTGGCATTTATTTTTCATTAAACATCTTAGGCTTCACAAACTTTCAAATATGTGACGTCACAGCCCAAAATTACCTCCTTCCCCAGGCCACATTACTGTCATAAAGCTGATTCTTTTTACTCTGTAGGCACTAGGCACCACAACAAAGTTCAGACCAAGTTTTAAGCGATTTTTCAACGAACAAACCTATTTAAATCAGAATGACTAAACGAGGTGACGTCACACTAATGGTCGCTCCATGTTGAAGATAGGGCCTTGTGCAAGGCCCATTTTCAAATGAAGGGAACGAATTTCTTCAACACCAAGAGGCCGCGGGGGTTGCAACCTAGATAGATAGTGGTTTCTGAACCTCGCCGCAAACTTGGCTATCTCAACTCAAACCCCATGTTAAAGGTGGGATATAGTTCGTTTTTTCTAAGTTCGACCCTCACTGTAAACGTCTCTTTGAACACAGCACGAGAATTGGTAGCTGAATTACTGAGAAAACTCGTTGGCGCACAGTGATTTCGCAGACGATCAATTGTATCAAAATTATTTCTACCTGGCTCCTTTTTCCCAGACTCGCAGCCCGGTATTTGCAACCTCACAAGGATCGAGGACTTATCAGGAAGTATAACCGAACTAATTAGTAAATCGCACGGCGTTTAACGTAACAGTATATGATAGGTGTTAGAAACTTATTTTAAAAATATTAGTTCATATCTCCAATACAAAGTGCGCTAACCAGTTTTCTCAGTAATTCAGCTAGCAATTCTCGTGCTGTTTCCAAAAAGATGTTTACAGTGAGGGTCGAACTTAAAAAAACGAACTATAGTCCCTTTAAAGGCCGCCAAACATAGGGTTGCAGCGTGACCTCCAGGAATTGCCCGAGGCTATATCTCGGAAACCGTTGTTCGAAGAAAAAAAATCCTTGCCACAGCTGGCTTCTCCGCCCATCACAACCTATTAGACCAATCTTAAGCAAAAAATAAAATATGACGGTGTACGGCTTTGGTCGATCTATCGTGGAATGCCCCAGTTCCTAAATTCGAATTCAGCTCCATAAAGCCTAGAAACATGTTAACCTCGAAAAAGTGACCCGAGATCATCAAAGTACAATGCCCTGATTTTCAGGTGACCTTGACACTCACCCTAATGCATGAAATCAACATTATATCACATGTTTGAACGCCATGGAAACCACGAAAAGACTGCCAAAAGCGCGGCTAATGCGAGCCGTCATACGCCGAATAGCGTTTCCGGACAAACATGGGCTCAAGATATAGGGCTCTTAATATAGGCTCGAGATATAGGGTCAAAGGTCCTTTGGGTCAGGGTCATGATATTTTCAGGGTAGGTGTAAAATTGATTAACTCGAGGGTACTAAACGTTCCGTCGCGTTCAGCCTTTTTTATGCGAGTTATTTGCAAAAACCAAGCGGGGTCCGTTCGGCCCCCCATACGGGCCAGGGTTAAAGCCTAAAGGGAGTAGTTCACCCTCTTGATTTTTTGCAATCGATTTATGATTATTATGCTCAAATTGATCATGTAATAAAATGAAAATAAAAAGTAATACTAGATGGCCATGTTTGCGCGATAACTGTATAGGTTTTGATAGATGTGTTTGAGGGGGCATTAGTTTGGGTGTAGCCTAGGAAGTTTAATTTTTATCAGTAATAGTTGGGTGGTCTTCTTGAGATATAAAGGCAGCCCCCTGCACGTGCGCACGCGCTAACTGAGACTCTAGATGACTTGTGGCAGCCACCCTTCTAAATTGTTCCTAAAGGTGTACAAAATTTGAGCGAAATCGGCCCAGCCGTTCTTGAGATGTAGAAGCGGACTCCTCACGTGCGCACGTGCAGTCGGTCTATCCCACCTGTGACACCTGACCATGTATCGCCAGGTGAGTGTCCTTCCCACCGACAGTCCAAGTTTCAGCAAAATCGGAGCAGTAACGGCTGAGTTATTGCTAGCACAATTTTATGTTCTTAACTGGCGAGCTTAATGTTTGAAGTGTTTTCGAATTCCCCTCGGCAAGAGGTGCTTTCCGTCGGTGCTTCATGTTGTCAAAGGTCAATGGCCTGCCTGCCTAAGCCATCGATCGGATTTTGTCGAAAAATACCCGTAACGTTAACAAACCACGGTCGTACGCTTGAGTCATTTTAACAAAAGTTTATTAACTTTTCGATAACGTTTTGGGTGGATATTGGTCAGAAAAGAATGCTCTTTCCAAATATGTATGTTTCATAGCCAGTGATCAACGTTTTCAATACGTTTTGATGTTGTAAAGGACATCGCGCTCCGCGCAAATCCAATTTTCAAATTAAATTTTCATTATTAAAGAAATGGTACGGATCATCACTTTTTATTTCCTTCCCTCTGATTACACGTGCATTCGCCTGCAAAATGGCACAACATTCATTTCATTCGGTTAAACCGTTTTCCAGCGGCATTGATTTTTCCGTCGCAATGCACGAAATCGGCAATTTTTCACAACAGAGGCTCTTGCCTTGCACGTGGCGGGTACTATGCCACTTCCTTGTACCGACTCGATAGGCCCATCCCTCCTCTATCCATTGGTGGCAACCGCTTCTCGCTACGACCACCCATTGCGGAGATATCAAGCCGGAAAGCTAGCCGTGTCGGCCTGATTTTCGGCCGACCGCCGGTCTCGCCGACCCCGTGTTATCCCTATGGAAGCGCCCTTTTGCACGTGTTGACGGCGCACCCCTGGCCCGATCACGCCTAAATTTTAATACTAAGCCCCCCCCCCACGCCCACAGATTCGGCATGCCAAATTTCACACCGATACGCGGCGCCTTTCAGGCGCAATAAGACACATAAGGCTGACGGACGCGGGCACGGATGGACGGACATGTTATACCTAATTCATAATGTAGATTTTCTATTTTTCAGGAAGAACTATATTCACTATAAAATAATGTTTGACGCGGAAGCTTATTTTTGTTTATTAGCTTCCATAACAAAAATAAGCTTCCATAATGTTTGACGCGGAAGCTTATTACGCGTTACCCAATCATATTGCGTAGTTAAAACATACGCATGCTGCATTGGCTGTAATTTTATCTCAGGAGCGCCTTTTAACATAAGCTGCATGCTGATTGGCTGACGATGACATGGCTGCATTCCTCATTAACCCTCGCCCGTAAACGGTGTTTTGCCACCTTCGCCCATGCAGGGTGGCATGGGCGACTGGTGCAGGGTTGGTGCGACCCCCCCCCTGGCGTTTGAAAACGGAGCGTCGTAGAGCTTAGCGGAAAAGACCAACGGATTGCTCTCAACGAGATCTCGCGATTGGTGGTATATTTTTGGTCCTAGGTCAACATTTGACCTACTTATGACCGGTCAAAGGTCAATTTTTCGGGAAAATCTAACTTTTTCAGATTTCTGCGCCGATTACGGCAAAACGGTAAGAGATATCGACTTGAAACCTTCACTATCGTGATCCTTGATCAATTCTCTATCGTTTGGTGTGTATTTCGATGTCATAACTCTAAAAATGATGCGTTGGGAGCATCGGAAGTCTGCAAGGTCATTTGTGCATTGGGTCACGTCAGGTATGTGACGTCACTGACCTGACCCTGACCCAAAATGAACTACAAGAAACAACCGACGATGCCTGAAATGGATAGCAAATTCGAATTCAGGGCATCAAAATACCCCGAAAAGGCATACAAGTGCAAGAAGTCATTACAGGTCAACCGAGGTCACTGACCTTATCTTGACCTTAAGTAACCTTCAAAATGTCAACGGACATTGTGCCAATGTCAAATCAGCCAGTTGTGATTCTAAAACAATCCATCAGTGTGTCAGGTCAGTCGGCATTTATACCAATGTGAAGCAATCTCCAATTTAGCGTAAATCTGGCCGGAGGTTGTTCCCTTTATGACGTCATAACTCCGTGACCTGACATGACCTTGACAAAAAAAATACCAAAAGTTGCGCAAAGGATGCCCCAGAGGGTGCTGAAAATTTGAGCAAGCTATCTGAAACGGTTCGGCGTGTAGCTAAGAAAAACCTCGGGGGGGGGGGGGGGGGGGGGTTGCACCCCCCTACATGGGCGAGGGTTAAGACACATTTATGAGAAAGACACTCTGGGCCGTAAAAGCTTCTGATTTGTGCTAGTCTCAGGTCAAACTACAAAACTACTATTCCAGTTCAAAACCCCATGTTAAAAGTTAACTATTTCCTGGTCATCTAAATTATCCAATGAGCCGGTATTGCAGGTAAGATTTGGTCTTTATACGCATTACGCAACAAGCTCTGCTTCGCGTTGATTCCTGGTACGTCAATCTGTCCATTCATACATTTGAAACAAAATTGATCCTATCAGAAATATGACCGAGTGCCGTGTGCCAGCAGCCATCTGCCCGGGCGTCTGCGTGGCGCGCCGGATTGCCGACTATTGCGACGCGGCGCTGGACCTGCCGGGCGTGTGCTCCAGCGACCAGCGCTGCTGCGTGCCGGCCGACCTGTTTGACGGCGTGGACCAGGCACCAGAACAGTTTGTCATCCTCGGGAAAAAGCCGGAAACCGCCTCTGCCGAGTCTGAGCCGGAGCCGCAGCAGGAGTCCACTGCAGGTGAGTCACTGGCACCCGGCCGGACCGATTGACCACAGGTCAGTCCGACCTGAATCCGGGTTCACATAAACCGGCTTAACGTAAAACTTTGTTCCTGGCCAAAATTGCCAGATGTAATGACCCCCGGCTCCAGACTGGCTTTAGGCTGGCGGAGCCAAGGCCATATATATAGTATAGGGCGGAGCAAAAAAAAAAAAAAGGATCATGCTGCGCATCAGTTGATGCATCGCAGCGAGGAAAACACTTCAGAAATGATCCGTGTGTTATGACGCTTTTTATCGAACATTATTAATAAAAAAGATGCAAGGCCTCACATGACCTCGTCTGGCCCCGTGGTGCAGAAACCAGGGGTGGGGGTGGGGGTGGAGTCTGTGGGGGTTCGAGCCCCTAGCTTCATAGAAGTAGAAAATGCACTGGCCAGCCAGCAATTTGGTTTAGCTCAAGTCCGTTTTTTTCCCGGCAACTCCGGCGTGCCAGATTTGGGCCGCGCCGGTGTAAACGGAACGCCTTCGGAACAGGGGTTTTGGGTCAATATGGATCTATTCCGGTTACCAGTCTTTGCAGTAGCGCTCCGGAGTTGGTATGATTTCGGGCCGCCGAGTCCGGCACAAGTCCGGCTCCCTGCCACCCACAGTGAATTTTCTTTTTTGTTTCTTCTTTTTTTACATTGATCTGTGTCATGTATTTGAAAAATGTACTTCTTGCATACCGTAAAGTGGGGCTATTTGAAACGGATTTTACAGTTTTGACCTCTCCCTTTAAGACGGTTCATATATCTTATAGCATGTAAATTGCAAAAATGTAGTTCTCTGTGAGCTCTTCCATATAGATGCATTTTGGTTCAGCTAGTAATAATGATTATGGCTATTTTTTTAGTTAAAGCCTATCTCAAATAGGTTCCCACCCCATAGGGTGGGGCTATTTGAGGCAATTTTAATTGCAAAGAAATTGAAGAAAATCGGTCACGTGTCTTCTTCAAGCCTTACATCCCAAATGACCACAATTCAAAACAATGGCCGAAATACACATTATATAGGTGAATAGAGTCACAAAACAGATAGTAAAATCGTCCGTAGAAACATGTCGCATTCTATGTCGTACCCCTGTTTGCCAGATCCCTTAAAGGTAGTTGAGCCGCGTATCTGGCATCTGCTGAGTTTTACTTTACCAACATTGCCGTTTAAAGTTAGAAGCGTACAAATGAATGCTGCCTCTAACGCCTGTCTATGTTTCTTTTTTAATCCTTTACACAAAATTGAAGTTCCGTTCCAGTCTGGAAGGTGACCGGCCTCGTCCACATGCTGTACAAATGCATTAGATAATCTATGATTTCTAAGATCACCCCTGTGCTCCTCTGCCCGCGTATCTATGCCTCTAAACGTTTCCCCTATACTAGATGCCGGCAGCGCTCTTGCGTTGCCTTGGGCCAGAATTGGAGGAACGGTACTGAGGGCACACACCGGGCCAAACCACCGAAACCCAGACTGAGCTTGGACTGAACCTGAAACCAAACGAAACATCCCAAAAATGCTTCGAAGCACGTGAGATTGGTGCGGATATCTTCCTACAGTATGGTATGAATTAACTGCACGTGCATAGTTCATGTCCCAGGCACCCCAGTGCAGTCATTTTCATAACCTCATGTAGCGTGTGTCTAGTTCTATCAGTGTACCGACTTTTGTGTCGCTAGATCGACGTTTCCCGGGATCAGAGGATCCCTAGTCAAAACCGTTATCCGCCCCCCGCACGCGCAGCTTGCACCCCTGGGATATTATCTCGCCGGAATGCTACGACTCAATGTATTCTTCTTATGACCTGCAAGTTTTGAACCAGTTAGAGCGGCCGTTTACCCTGCAGGCGTGGCAACGCACGAAGGGGTGCAATCGGCTTGCACGTACCTAGCTCATGCACCACAGAGTTTAGCTCAACCAAATGTGCACTATTTTGGAGGCCTTGCCTGAGACTACCATTGAACCGATTTTGAGGTTGATAGCTCAAAATTTCTTTGAGCCAGAGGACCTCACGTCAAAACGGTTTTCCGCCCCCAGCACGTGCAGCCTGCACCCCTCGCAGACGGTGACCCCCTGGAAACTGGTTCAAGGTGTTACCGATGTGTCCCGCCAGTGTGGCTTTGTCCGTGACCTCGGGTTGACCTGTAGCCTTGACAAAAAAATTCGTGTCACCGAAACTTTGAAGCGGAATAGCATGTGCCACGAAGCACTGAGCGAACCGAGGCCAGTACCAAAAGTTTACCTCGCCGGAGACGAGTCTAACGGTCCCACTTTCGTCCCGATCGGTCCACCCATTTTGACTCCAGGTCCAAAAAGGCTTGGACAAACTCACTCACATACTCACTCACATACTCACTCACATACTGACAAACAGGCTTGGCCGAACTTTTCTTCAGCGACCCACCAATGGGAATTTCCGGATGCAAAAGCAGATGCATGCTTTTGATCCTCCAATTCTGGATAACTTGTATCGCAGGCACCACATGAATTTTGTAAATCACACTGTCTTGGTTCTTGATCGCTTTCTTTCTTCTTGAATGGACTAGGTTCTTGATCGTCAGACCGGCTGGAGATGAGATATTCATTGTTCCTTTCACGAATCTTTCTATAACTTCTGCTTCTTTTGACATAGGTACTGGGAGGTAGTTCTTTTTGTCTTCATTTCTTTCTCTTGCCCTTCTTCGAATCTTGATCGCTTTCTTTTCTAAGCTATTGTTTTGAATTGTGGTCATTTGGGATGTAAGGCTTGAAAAAGACATTTTGTAGAAACACATGTGTAGCCAAAATCGGTCACGCCAGATATGATTGTTTAAACGCCATGCAATAGGAAATTAAATTGTGATCACTAAATTGTTTTTGCAAAGACTGTTACATGTCCTTTATATTCAATCTTTTCCTTTTTCGTAGGACATGACTAGATAAGTGAAACTTTTTTAAATATAAAGGTACTGTATTATAGAAAGCCTTCGCAAACGCGTTTCGAATATATCATCTTCAGTGCTAGCTTCCCATAATACAAAAAGAAAATGGTACAAAAGTTCACAACACATCGCAAATACACACGCTGCAATTTTTTCTCTCACAATATCACGGGTAGAATGTTTTTATATACTTCTGAAATGCAAGACCGCAAATCGCCCCTCCTAAGGTGTAAAAGCCCCCCTTATGGTTCGTACATGACACACTTTGAATTAATGCCGACTCAAGAATTTTTCTGTGCGATCTCTTCAGACCTGATTTCACCGCACTGGCTTTATCCCACTTAGGTAGGTGACCCTCTGTTTCGGCATGTAACGTAATTGAGTTAGACAAATTATGATTTATCAAATCACGCTTGTGTTCAGTTACTCTGGTTTTAAGCCCTCTGTAAGTTTCACCGATATATACTTTTGGGCAGCCCCCACAAGGAATTTGGTAGACTACGCTGTTCGCCCTTCGCCGTCCTTCAGTTCCTCCCTTAATCATGTCACCTATTTTTGTTCCAGATTTTTCTATCAGTCTAACACCTGCTTGATTTAACCCTTTTGCTAAGCATTGCACTTGTTCAGAGTGTGGCACAACAATGACTCGTTTGCTCTTCTGTTGTCTTTCTTCATTTTGGTTCCTTGTATTTGCTTGTTCTTTCTTCTTTCTTATGCGTTTGGCACTGTTCTTGCATCTAATGAGAAAAGCTCTTGGGTATTTGAGCCGTTCAAATACCTCGAAAATGTGTTTGATCTCATCTGCGATGTACTCTTCGCTGCAAATACGGTATGCGCGCAGGAAAAAGCCAATGACGACCCCTGACTTTGTTCTCATGCTATGTGCAGAATAAAAATGAATATAATCCTCCTTACTTGTTGGCTTTCTATAGACCGCAAACTTAACACTAACATCTTCCCTGATAATCTTGACGTCTAAGAAGTTAAGTGTTTGGTCTCTTTCTTCTTCTAGTGTAAATTGAATGCTCCCATGTACTTGATTCAGCTCTTGTAGCTTCACGTTTAGATCCATTTCCTCTGGCGCAATGACCAAAATGTCATCCACATAATGATACCATTTTGTATCATTTCCCATCACCTTGCTGAATTCCTCCTCCTCTAACATTTCCATAAATAGGCACGCAGCAACTGCGCTGAGAGGTGAGCCCATGGCAAGCCCCTCGTTTTGTGCATATTCTTCTTTGTTGAAGATGAACGGATGAAAGTTGAGGCAGAGCTTTACTAAAGACAGATAATCCTCTTTTGGTAATGGTAATGAATCTTCAGTTAGGCCGTTCAGCGCTTTTTCAAACGCCTTTATAGCGCCGTCGATAGGGACGTTTGTAAATAGCGCCTTGACGTCAAAGCTCGCTAGTTTTTTCCCGTTAAATTGCGTTTGTTTTAACCGCTCAATGAGGTCCCCTGAATTCCTTAAGTGAGCGTCACTTAAGCTTCCCAGAGTCATTGTCAACGGTTTGGCTAGTATCTTAGCTAACCTATGGGGCGCACTTGCAATGCCTGACGTAATAGGGCGCATCGGTATGCCCTGTTTGTGAATCTTTGGGAGCCCTCTCATTTTAGGTGGCAAAGGATCTTGTTCCAATGTGTAAAGTAGTTGTTTTCCTTGTTCAGACTTTTTAAGAATTTTTCGAGCCTCTTTATTGAATTTTTCTCCTTCAGCTTTTGCATAACCTGTCTTTTTCTTTTCATATAGGGGAGAGTGGGGCACATTCGTGCATGGGGCACATTCGTTTTCAGCAGTTTATGGGAACACGAGTGACTGCACGAGCTCAAGGTAAATTATGGAAATATGTCTATCATTGCCGCCCTTCGTTCACCGTAGAAGACAACACTGTACCTGCTGTTATGCTTGATAAAAACGCAAATTTGTAATATTCGTGAGCTTTCCAAACTTTTCTCATATCATCCATTTTCGTGATCCTGACTCGGAAATGTGGTTCAGCTTTTCAAAATTGGGAATGAAGAAGCCCACTCTATTCACGGAACTGCTGCAAACTTGTTTGTTGAAAAAGTGTCATTTTTTCAAAAAGAAATTTTGAAATATATTACTAATAACGTTGTGGGGCAGGTTCGTGTACGCACTGCCTGGGGGCACATTCGTGCATATTTTTTTTTAGTTTTGCGATTTATGACTTTATCTGTAGTAGGTTTCTCTAATGACGCTCGCCTGACTCAGTCTCGACTGCTTGCGACGTCGTGACGAGCAATTCACGCAAACTTGGCGAGGTCACGGAGGCCGGCAGTTGGCACATTCTTGTTGGCCAGCCCATTCTTTCTACATTTGTTGTGCAATGCATTCTTGTCGAAAGGAATCAGGTGAAATAACCCCCTGCCAATTTCCTTTGGTAAATTTCTGGTAATGCCCGGTAATTTCTCGAATTTTGCCGGGTGAACGGAAGTGCCCCATCTCTTGAACGAATGTGCCCCATAGGTGGGGCAGTTTCGTGCAAATGTTCAGAGTTAATAAAAGTCATTTTTTCTAATGGAAGCAATAATTTTATAGGATAACTTTTAAAGAGGAAAACTATCTGCAATAGTTCCTTTCCATACTACAATCAACAATTTTGCCATTGCACTAACCAAAGAACAGATATATGGGTTTATCCATTTTTTGCACGAATGTGCCCCACTCTCCCCTACCTTATCCTTCAAAAGTTCATTCATTTTCTCTAAGTAATCATTCTTGTCCATGACGATGATACTCCCACCTTTGTCTGCTGAAGTAATGATAATAGAATCGTCCTTGGCTAGTGAATCTAGTGCCTCATGATATCTTCTTGGCAGGCTGCTGTTCTCTTTGTCAGCCAAAATCTTGCAACATGTCACTACTCCCTGAACAAAGCCCTTGTCAACATTAGTATCGTTATTTTTGTAATTTTTAGCAACGTGTTCAACTAATGACACTTGGTCTTTGCCCGAGTCGAACTTTAAACCATATGAAAGTGCTTCTTTTTCGCTCGCTGATAGGTTTCTTGACGACAAATTCGTAACTATTTCATTTTTCACGGCTTCACCCCACATGCTCCTGTCACAGAGATTATTCAGCTTCCGTTGTAGCCGAGCCTGCTGGTCAATGTTCATTTTGTCTAGTTCCTGTTTGTGTGCCTGCGATAGACCGACACCTTTGCATTCATCTCTTTGTAAAATGATTTCATTTCTTAGAGCCTCACACGCTTCTTCCAGGAAAACTTGCGCGGACTTGGTAAATGGTACATCTTTACTTCGGAGATGCTGTGGGGCCGACCTTTGTTCAGGGAGTAGTGACATGTTGCAAGATTTTGGCTGACAAAGAGAACAGCAGCCTGCCAAGAAGATATCATGAGGCACTAGATTCACTAGCCAAGGACGATTCTATTATCATTACTTCAGCAGACAAAGGTGGGGGTATCATCGTCATGGACAAGAATGATTACTTAGAGAAAATGAATGAACTTTTGAAGGATAAGGTATATGAAAAGAAAAAGACAGGTTATGCAAAAGCTGAAGGAGAAAAATTCAATAAAGAGGCTCGAAAAATTCTTAAAAAGTCTGAACAAGGAAAACAACTACTTTACAAATTGGAACAAGATCCTTTGCCACCTAAAATGAGAGGGCTCCCAAAGATTCACAAACAGGGCATACCGATGCGCCCTATTACGTCAGGCATTGCAAGTGCGCCCCATAGGTTAGCTAAGATACTAGCCAAACCGTTGACAATGACTCTGGGAAGCTTAAGTGACGCTCACTTAAGGAATTCAGGGGACCTCATTGAGCGGTTAAAACAAACGCAATTTAACGGGAAAAAACTAGCGAGCTTTGACGTCAAGGCGCTATTTACAGACGTCCCTATCGACGGCGCTATAAAGGCGATTGAAAAAGCGCTGAACGGCCTAACTGAAGATTCATTACCATTACCAAAAGAGGATTATCTGTCTTTAGTAAAGCTCTGCCTCAACTTTCATCCGTTCATCTTCAACAAAGAAGAATATGCACAAAACGAGGGGCTTGCCATGGGCTCACCTCTCAGCGCAGTTGCTGCGTGCCTATTTATGGAAATGTTAGAGGAGGAGGAATTCAGCAAGGTGATGGGAAATGATACAAAATGGTATCGTTATGTGGATGACATTTTGGTCATTGCGCCAGAGGAAATGGATCTAAACGTGAAGCTACAAGAGCTGAATCAAGTACATGGGAGCATTCAATTTACACTAGAAGAAGAAAGAGACCAAACACTTAACTTCTTAGACGTCAAGATTATCAGGGAAGATGTTAGTGTAAAGTTTGCGGTCTATAGAAAGCCAACAAGTAAGGAGGATTATATTCATTTTTATTCTGCACATAGCATGAGAACAAAGTCAGGGGTCGTCATTGGCTTTTTCCTGCGCGCATACCGTATTTGCAGCGAAGAGTACATCGCAGATGAGATCAAACACATTTTCGAGGTATTTGAACGGCTCAAATACCCAAGAGCTTTTCTCATTAGATGCAAGAACAGTGCCAAACGCATAAGAAAGAAGAAAGAACAAGCAAATACAAGGAACCAAAATGAAGAAAGACAACAGAAGAGCAAACGAGTCATTGTTGTGCCACACTCTGAACAAGTGCAATGCTTAGCAAAAGGGTTAAATCAAGCAGGTGTTAGGCTGATAGAAAAATCTGGAACAAAAATAGGTGACATGATTAAGGGAGGAACTGAAGGACGGCGAAGGGCGAACAGCGTAGTCTACCAAATTCCTTGTGGGGGCTGCCCAAAAGTATATATCGGTGAAACTTACAGAGGGCTTAAAACCAGAGTAACTGAACACAAGCGTGATTTGATAAATCATAATTTGTCTAACTCAATTACGTTACATGCCGAAACAGAGGGTCACCTACCTAAGTGGGATAAAGCCAGTGCGGTGAAATCAGGTCTGAAGAGATCGCACAGAAAAATTCTTGAGTCCGCATTAATTCAAAGTGTGTCATGTACGAACCATAAGGGGGGCTTTTACACCTTAGGAGGGGCGATTTGCGGTCTTGCATTCCAGAAGTATATAAAAACATTCTACCCGTGATATTGTGAGAGAAAAAATTGCAGCGTGTGTATTTGCGATGTGTTGTGAACTTTTGTACCATTTTCTTTTTGTATTATGGGAAGCTAGCACTGAAGATGATATATTCGAAACGCGTTTGCGAAGGCTTTCTATAATACAGTACCTTTATATTTAAAAAAGTTTCACTTATCTAGTCATAATTGTCACAATGAACGTTCAACATTTCGTAGGACACTTCATTTCGGTAGGGTATAAAATTGCATCACTATATGCTATCATAATAAGGTTATCATAATATGATGTGACCCTAAACTTTCAAAATGACAGGACGATCATCAAGGACTATTTTAAAGTCAACGACAGTAAAATTTTGAAAGTAAGTGTTTGTACATAACGTGAAAACAGATATACCGAAACTCGGTGGGGCTATTTGAGACAGGCTTGCTTCATTATGAAGCACACTGTAATTAATCGAACAAGGCAAAGGGTTTCCCAAAACATTTAAGTGAATGGTCTGCATGATTGCTTGTTCCATTGTACATCTCCTTGCGAAGAAATAACAGAAAAATGTTAAACAGTTTTGATTTTATGCCGATTTTCCTCGATCGCTGCATGCTGTATCAATTGGCCGGTTACCCTACCACATCAAGTTATTCAAGCACTTGGATAGGCTCATCTAACAGGCAACAAGCTCTGCTTAGCTGATGGGCCCCAGAAAGTTTGGCTATGAACTCGAGCTCGAATTGACCAGAAATGTTTCCCCACTGCTATTCTGCTGTTTTCCTATGAGTGAATGTTTAAATACCATCTACTAACCAATTATGCATGGTTGTATGAATGACTTCTTTCGTAGATGCATTTGGACAGTCATTCGCTGCATTCAGCAATGACTACTCGAGGGCAGCGCTTTTCGAGGAGCGCTGTGGCCCGAAGGTTTGAACTTTGAATTGTGAAAAACGCCCGCCCGCCGCAAAACGCAAACACCGCAAAACGCACGCCCGAAACGCCAACGCAAAGGTCGCAAAAAATAAACAAACGCCCGCCGCAAACCGCAAATAAAAAAAAAACGCAAAAACGCCGCAAAACAATAAAACCGCCCGCATCGCACGCCCGCTAACCGCCAACCGAAAACGCCAGAAAATCGCCCGCCCGCCGCCAAAAAAAAGCACCGCAAAAAAAAACGAAAAAGCGGCCGCCAACCGCAAACAAATTTAACACCGCAAACGACGCAAAAAAAAGAAAACCGCCCGCATCGCCCGCCCGCCCGCCCGCCGCCAAAGACAAACAACGCAAAAAACACAAAACGCCCGCCCGCCGCAAAACGTAAACACCGCAAAACGTGTAAAACGCACGCCCGAAAAGCCAACGCAAACGGCAAAAAAATCACCCGATCGCCGCAAACCACACAGAAAAAACGCCGAAACGCCGAAAAAATAAAACCGCCCGCACCGCACCGACGCTAACTGCTAACCGAAAACGACTAAATTGAGCGCAATCGGCCCAGCCGTTCTCGAGATCTGGAAGCGCCCCCTGCACGTGCGCACGTGCAGTAGCACCTTAACCGCAACACATGGGAATACATGGCCCATGGTGGGTGCCTACCTGTATGCCAAGTTTCAGCGAAATCGCCCCAGTAATTACAGAGTTATTAAAATGGGAACAAATTTGACACCTCTCGTTGTTGTATTTTGCACGTGCACTGGGGGTGACCCACATGCATCGGGAGTATCCTATTTTTGGTAGAAGGGATGCTGCTACCCTACAAAAATTACCGCAAATCAATCGCCCAAGCGGCTGCTGAAATATGAGCCTCTCAAAATCACTACTTTTGCAAAACAGCTTGAACACCTTTGACTTTTCACGTGGCACGTGCCACGACGGTCACTGAGATGCATCAAAAGTAGTCAATTACGGGGTAGAAGGGATGGGGCTACCCAGCAAAAAAGACCGCAGGCCAATCGGTCCAGCGGTTGCTGAGATATAAGCCTCTCAAAAGCGTTACAGGCCGGGCCGGGCTGGGCCGCTCATACTGAGATTTTTCCGTTATATTGAAAAGACTTGCTTCGCTCGCTGCGCTCGCTCGCTCGTAATCAGGGGCCCGGGAACGATTTTCAAGTTGGGGGGGGGCGAGCCTAAAATACCTGACATGATGCATATGAAACAGTGGCATAGCTAGGGGTCTAAGGGGACACGCACCCCCTCCCCCATCGGGTTCAAAGGGACCCTCGGGTCCGAGAGGCCCTGCGGCGCCATTTGACCGCTGAGGGTTAACGATGGCCATATTTCTACTTAGAAGGGCCCCGTGGGGCTCGTTAAAGCACCTCATGGGCCCTAAATAGCCACACTAAGGTCTCCATAAGGGCCCCATGCCGACTTCTGAGGGCCTCTTGCGGCTTTTAAGGACACCTCGGTGGTCTCCAAAGGCCCGTTACTGGCCTTTGAGAGTAGAGATGCCACAAATTTGCAATTTCATTACCCGCTCCGCCCCGCAGCTACCCCTTGCCCAACCACAACTACCCGCAAGCTGATTTTGGCTGAGCCGAACCCGCAAAAAAACCCGCAATTTTAAAAACCTGCTTTTGCAAGAAAAAAATACAGCTGGGTCAATGCTAGAGCTATATAAACCTTACTTGCTTCATTGCTGTGCAGAAAAAAAGACAGCCAAACAAATAGTAAGGACTTGAAGTTGCTATGCTAAGCCCTCAGGAAGTGCACACTGGATAGTGGAAAATGAATAATGCATCAATACATTCGAAATGCCTTTCTGAAAAGAGTTCAGTAAAATCTTTCTCTCACCTTACCCTTCAGCATTGGCTGAGGATCAAAATTTCACTCTGGCTGCCTCTCAATGTTAGGCTTCTGGAATGATATTGTTATCAAAATGAATGTTGATATAAAAAGATATGCGATTTCCAGTTAAAAATAAATAGTGACACGGTGAATAATGAGTATCCAGTCGATCTACACATAAAACAAATCATTCAAAATCCCAGCAAAAACCGTAAATACCAATGAACCACGGATTTCTAGGAACATGCGTCAGAAGCGTCGCCAACAGCTGATTGCAAGAAAGTTACAGCGACTAAATTCTTGCAGCCGTAGTTAGTGCGAACTTGTTGCGAAAACAGCGTTGCATAATGCATATTCATGTGCCATTCTGATAAAATTATTTTACACAACAGCTACAGTTTTACAATTCAGAGTTAATTCACCGGTTAAGAAAAAGAGACAGTAAATACTAAATTAAATGTAATAATTTTATAGATCTGGTCTTGGTAATCCTCTCTGGCTGGTCCTCTCTCAGCATACAAATGATAAGGACATAAGAAGACAAAAGAAATAAAAGAAATACGTGGTTTTGAAACATGTATAACTGCTATTTTGAGGTATTCAAAAACCAAGACAGAAAAAATTGATTGTAAAATTATTATTGCGTCATCAATGACAGCTTTCCTTTGCCTCAGAGACCAAAATTGACGCAGTCAAATGCCAATCCTTGTCAGAATGTCGGAAGTGCGCCAGTATTGTATTGCGTTATGTTTGGGCCGCATGCCAGTCAATATTTTGATTTTTTGTAAGGGTAATTGGTGTGTTATTTTCGTAATATAGGGTGGGACAGAACATAGAGTAGGATTAAGGATAGGTAATCAATGAATTTGCATCAAATTTTGTTTAGCTGATAGCTCTTTTTATGCCGACCAGACGCAAATAAAGTAACATGTGGCATTTGCTCTGATTTTCAACATCTCATTTAAGTCTGGTTTCTTCCATAATGTATATCTAGTGCACACTGCACATAGACTTCAGTTCAGCTTCCTATAAGTTTGCTTTCAGGTTCTTTTATGTTTTATGGAATGCTTTCATCAGCATTTATTTATGCTTTATAGTTTGTTGCTTGTACCCTCCCTGGTTTGGTCATTGCTGGACTGTGGATGCTATTGCTGATTGTTTTCAGTTTTGCATTTGAAATGTGCTTCCTTGATATATTTTTATATTTGGTTCTGTTTTAGAAGTTGTTTTGATGAATATTGTATTGTTAACCTGAGCAAATGCACTTGGCATTGTGTTTTGCATCTAAAAAAAAAAATAAAAAAAAATAAAATTTATAGGTTCTTAAGTCTGACCGCCAAATACCCGCCACACGACAAGTTTTGCTTCTCGAACCCGCCAAAAACCCTGCGGGTTTTGAAAACCCGCAGAAAGCGGGTTCGCGGGTTCAAAAGTGGCATCTCTATTTGAGAGGTCTTACCGGCCTATGAGGGGACAGTTCTAGGGGCATTTCCCACCTGTGATGGTCCCACACTTATTTTTCTGAGGGCCCCATAACGGCAACTATGGGGCCCTCGTCGGTGCCTATGAGGGCCCACACCGGTGTGTCTGAGGGCTTCACACCCCCAACTCCGAGTGCCTACACCAGTGCCTATTAAAGCCAGTGCCTATCGGCGGCTCTGAGGACCCACCCAACACCTGCGCATATAAAGGCCACCCACTGATGACTTGAGGGCCCCACAACGGTGACCCTGAGGGCCCCACCGGCGTCTGACAGTACCATGCCGGTCTCTAGGACCCCGCAGGACTTCTTCTGCCGACCTAAGCCTAAGGACCCCTTGCTGGTCACTGAGACCCCCTGCCGGCTTGTAGACAGTTCGCGTCAGCAGCTCTAAAGGCCCCACACCCGTCTGTAACGGCTCTACACCAGCGTCTATGAGGGCCCGGAGCAACGCCTGTAAGGACCCTCATCGGCGCCTCTGAGAGAATCACACTAGCACCTCTGATCGCCCACACCGGCACCTGCATGGCGGCCCCATACCGGTGCCTCCCTTACCGGCGGCTCTGAGGGCCCTACGCCGGTGATTCTGAGGGTGCCACCGATAAATGAAGGCACCACACAAGCCCTTAGTGTAGCTGAGCTTTAATCCCATACCGGCCCTCCGAGGGCGCCACGTCAGTGCACTCATTGTCCCACACCCCTCCCTCACACCCGGAGCGGGTAAACTGTGTTTACCTATAGCAACGATTTTACCACCGTTGTACGTTATGTATTTCTCAAAGTTGACCCAAAATGGTCCAGTACAAAATCTGGCCTGCCAAACTTGGCCAAGGTCAGGCCCAAACACGTTTTGGGCAATCAGTCTCAGTCCATGACTCCAATCTTCGGCAACTACGGTGCAAGGCCGATACTGTAGAATCTTGCAATTTGTACCCTTGACCTGACCTTGACTTTGACCTCAAACTTTAAATTAAGTACATGTTTTTAGTTATTCGTGATGAGATCTTTCGATTGGCGTTTGAATTTTCCAAATCCGACCATTAGTTCGGGAGATAACAGGGGGTAAAATTTACCCCCCCCCCCCAGCCCCGCGCGTTCGGCTGGAGACCCCAGCCCCGCGCGGGTTAATGCATTGGGTGAGCCAAAATTGTTTTACAGTGGCGCCATTAAAACAAGCTCTCGAACCGATTTAACATCATTTCTTGCATGATGCCTGATGGCTACAGTAAAAAAAGAACAGCTAAAAAAAAACTACAAAAACTATGGCATGCCTTTCTGAAAGCTATTGAGCACCCCCAATGATTTTTGGAAAACTACACCCATGTAACCTTTAATAGTGTTTTTTGGTCAACCAAGGTAGACATGTTGATTGTCGACTGAGTCAGTGACTGATGAAGCATATTTTAAGCACACATTCATCAGAATAACTAGTTTGGTCACCAGCTAAAGGGTCATTATGTTATACCGAATATGTAAATATTGCGTGCTGCTAAAAGTACCTACCATGAACCCACTGCACGTTTATGACTACGACCGATTCACCGCTGTTGCTTATGTCGATCGTTCGATGCACTTCAGGTAGATGGCGGTAAGTCTTCTCGGGTGCATCGCATCACCATTATCATCAGCTATTTGACATATCCGTTGAGGTTTGACCAGGTGGGCATCATCGGGATTCTGAGACAGTGGGTTACGCAATCGGCACACTCAGAGAAATATTTACCCTAAAAATATGGGTATTTCACGAGTACCAAATCGGTACTATATTTACGGGTCCTTTAACGCCGAGAAAACGTTTATATCTACTCAGTCAGTGTTAGACTACCTAAACTGATTGTATCACATGACCTGCTTTATTGTATACATACCTGCTATTCTTAGCTATCTTTACCTAAAAAATCCGGGTTTTTCACGAGTACCAAATCGGCACTAGTTTTACGGGTTATCCTACCTCCAGAAAACGAGTATCAATATCCTTCATTGTTTCGCATGAACTATTATTACGTACAAATACCAGTGATTCTAGGGTATTACTAGCCACAAAATCCGGGTATTTTTGGAGTACCAAATCGGTACTACATTTACGGGTTATCCTACGCCGAGAAAACAGGTAGCTCAACCTTTTTGCGTCAAAATACCGAATTAATTTGTGTCACATGACCTTCTCACACGCATACGTACCGAATTTGTTTGTGTCACATAACCTGCTCACACGTATACGTACCACTACCAGTGATTCTTTGGAATTGTTACCTTTAGAGCCTTAAACTTATCCGAAAGTTATAAGGTGCTTTAACACCATGCTTTATTTGTGCTACACTTGTCGCAGTTTGCTATAAATAGAACAAAACAATGATATGTAAAACGGAGTTCGCTTGTTTATTGGGTTCCAACGAGATGGACAGAACCGGATGAAGATCATCGATTTAATTAGGAAACATGTCATGACAAACAAATAATCAGATTTTTCGCACGATGTGGACGCAGTCCCTTCCCGCCTACGGCTGTCGTCAGCTGGCGGTCAACCGACCGGTGAGCATTGCCCCGTCCCGTAATGCAAGGTCTATACTCCCATTCGTACCTGTAAACCGCGTACGACACTCCACTTTTATGGCGCAATGCGCGATATCCGACGGCCCTGGCAGTTAGCTTGTTCGGTCGTCGATCCCCATGTTTGTCGGCCGGTTCAGGTTGTCCTGACGCTGGCCGACACTCAGCGTTGCAGTCAGCCAGGATCTGGCCTGGCCTCTGGATCCCAGTGCTGTTCCTTGACCGCGTTTCTTGACATCCCAGCCCGGTGCTGTTTCTTGTTGATTTGAATGCTTGGTGCCCTTGCACAACACGATCCACCACCACACTCGCCCGGGAAAGAAAGTCACGTAGCTCACTTCCACAATACACCGCGTGAAACGCGAATAGCACTCGCCGTGCGGCTCCCAGCCTCTTCACACACCCACCACGCCGGCAACGGCGGTTCAAACTGGCTCATACTGAAAGCGTGCGCGCCAAACACAAAACGCGGAACGATGATTGGTTGAGAGGAACACCCTTCTGCGCATGCGCGACCTAGGCCACGCCCCCTGTTAAAATTACTCACAAAAGGTAAATCCACCTTTAAAAAATAAGGAGTCAGAAAACCACATTTAAGTACTTATACACCCTTACGAGTTGATGCATGTTACAGGTACCTGTTTTTCAATAACAAGTAGTAGAAAAACATGCTGGTAGAGTAGCCCTATACCACCGATTCTGGTTTGTTAGGTAGAGGTACCGTCTCTTCTGGGTAATGGTACCCGAATCTGCATGGTACTGTAAACCCATATCAGGTACATTTGCTACAATGTGTGTAAAAAGAACCATAGGTGTACAGGGACCCAAAATAAAAGGTGTATAACTATTTCTGTCCGAGTTTTAATATCCGGAGAAATCGGGATACCGGTACCCATAAGTGTAAAATTACCCGTAGAGGGGTAAATTTTTCTCTGTGTGCAGTATCGTTAACAACATTTATATTCTCTTAAGGACATGATGTGGAGTTTGTTAATGTAATAGGTAAGTGAATAAGGACTTTACTCCACAAGAAATCGTTCGGGTCGGAGCTTTCGAATTGTATTACAAAACTTCGTCAGCGAGTCGTAATCGGGTTCGAGGGGTATCGGTCGCAAAATTCAGGACAGTTCGCAGTCGGTAGACAGTGGCATGACACAGATAGTAAAATACATGAAAAGCACGTGACATCCTATGCTAGAACTATTTAACATTTATTTAATAAAGAAAAACTAATAGCACTGTTGTACAACTCCTAAACATAAGGTGACTAAATATGAAAGCTTTCAGAAAAGTAATAAAGTGTAATAAATACCTGCATACCTTAATAAGTATACAAAGGCAATATAAGGAGAGCAAAAGGAAAAAGCTGTATAAAAAAGCACCTTCACACGACATGGACCACAATGAAGGGGGGGGGGGTGATGAAATAAAAACAATGTGAATATGTGCTCAATGTAAAATACAGTCAAAAGGCATAGAAAGCCTTAACTAACAACATTAAAAGCAAAGTACAAAGTATGGTAGAAAAGTCATATAAAGTTGCCGTATCAAAGGGGGGGGGGTATAAGACTATAAAAGGTTAAAAAACACGACTTATTGGCGGCACGCACTGCGGATAATAGGTAACCAGCGATCCTGTAACAAAGCACCTGAGTTTCTGTTCAAATTGGCATCATTTGGCGACACTAACACAGTCTCGCGTCGTCCTACCGTTCTGATATAGGCAGATTCCAAAAGGAGTCGCATCTGGTGGTGGGCGGCACGGTCGAGGATCTTGGCATCATCAAAACGAGGCGTGCACTGCCGATGGGTGTTGAATGCTGAGGCGTTGGCTCTGGAGCTCCTCGAACCAGACCAGCAGTCTCGGTGCTCTCTGACTCTCGTTCCCAGCTCCCTGTCCGTCTCGCCGATGTAGATGACCGGATCACCGTCGACCTTGCAGGAACACTCTATTTTGTAGACCACATTGCTCTCCTGGTGCTTCGGTAGCTTGTGCTTGGTCTTACTGCACAGAACCGCTCCAAGTGTCTGAGTTGGTTTGGAGACGAGTGAGACGCCGATCTTGTTTGCTGCTTTTTTCAGTTGGTAAAAGCAAGCACCGGCGAAGGGCACAGATATTCTAACCGGCTGCTGACTGGGGCTGGTGTCTGGTGGAGCGGGCAAGGCCCGAGCTTTCAGACGGAGGTCTTCGTTGGTCTTGTGAATGGTGTCGTTGATGAATGAAGTGGGGTAGCCGTACTGATGAAATTTCCGGCGAATGATGTCCATTTCTCTCTGACGATCTTTTACGCTCGTGCAGTATCTGCTGGCGCGTATACAGTCTGATCTGATGGCCGATCGAAGGTATCTTGTCTCAGTGTAGGAGTTGAAGGATGGAACTTGATTTGTAGAACACGCTTTTCTGTACACTTTTGTCTTATAGCTGTCTTCCATTCTGCTGATCATGATGTCCAAATAAGGGAGTTGTCTGTCTTCTTCTGTCTCTGTGGTGACTTTGATGTTCGGATCTTTGCTGTTCAGCTGCATCACCCACTCTGTGATGACGTCATCACTGCCTTCAAACAGGACAAGGTAGTCGTCGGCATATCTGCAGAAGCCATGGACTTGGCCTCCACAAGCGAGAGCCACTCGCTCCAGGTCACTTTCCCAGTGGCCCATGTAGAGGTCAGCGACCACAGGCGAGTAGCTCTTCCCCATGGCCAGGCCAGTAGTTTGTTTGAACCATCTCTCTCGGTCCCCGTCTCGAACCACTGCGTGGCAGTTCTTGATGGACAGGTCCAAGAGGTCGGCGATAGCTTCTGGCTTCAGACAGGTGACGTCATACAGAGCTTCTCTGTGTTCTAGAAGCATGCCTTTGATGAGTGGAATGGCTTTCTGCGTCGGGATGGATGGAAACATCGCTTCCACGTCTAGGGATACCATGCGGCATCTGCTTGCTGTGTGCTGCATGCTGTTCAGCATCTCTAGCACTTGGAGCGGAGAACTGATGGAATGTGGTGGTCTTGGTAACACTTTCAAGCAGGTTGTCAGATGTTTTGTCAGCTCATAATCTACGCCGCGGTGGGCTGGGCAGATCGGTCGAAGTTTGAGACTGGAGATCCAGTGGAGCCTTTCGGCCTCTGTTGTTGGAGGCCCTGTGTACTTGTGGGTCTTCACTAGTCCATAGAAAGGGCCGCTCCGCCCGTGGGTCTTTGAGAGCTGGCGGTAGAGTTTATAAGCTTCTTCGTTGTTCTGTTTGAGCTCTAAATCGCGTCGTTTTCCTCGAACAGGGGGACCTGCTAACGCTGTAAGAAGGTGGTCGTTGAACTTCCCTGCAAAAACTTCAGCTGGGTCACTTGTAACCTCTTCATAAACTGGTGACTGAAGCGATCGCAGCACAGCAGCAGTGTAGTCCTCCTTTTCGATCACTACCAAGGCTTTTGCTTTGTCGGCAGGGACGATGACTCTGGTTTCATCCTTGGCCAGTGATCTCAGAGGTCGTGAGATGGCTTGTGGCGGTTTAGGATGTTTCTCCTTGTCAGCACGGGCCAGTATGGTTTCTGCTTTGTTTAGAAAAGTGGTAATGTCGTCACCACTCAGTCCCAGCTGTTCTGCTTTCCTGCTGGCAACTTCGGAAGCCAGCTGAGCTTTCAAAGCTAGCTCCAAAATGGGTGGTTTGTTCGGAGCTATGGAGAACTTGGCACCCAGCTGGAGGACATTTTTCTCTTCTAAGGTCAGCGGCTGGCTTGTCAGATTGATGACAGTTGTGGTTGATTCACCCGTTTGTCTAGGGTGTTTACTCCAGAAAGTCAGGCCTCCATTTTCAAAGAGCAGATGGCTGAGTTTCTTGGCCTTAACAGCATCACTTTTCCTCAAAGCATCGTTGTACAGAGCTTCACCTCTACTCTCCAGCACGGACATAGCTGCTTCAGAAGCTCCTCGTCTTCTGAGGCTGTTCTTGATGCCTTGAAGTCGTGCCTTGACGCGGTGAGTCTCTGAGCGTGCTTCATTGAACGCCATTCGTAAGCGACTTTCTTCAGCGTTTTTCTTCCATTTTCTCTCACGTTCAGTTCTTGTATTGATGGTCAGTCTCAGCCCACGAGGGATTAGTTGTTGATCCCTGCAGTCACGTAAAAAGGTAGAATTAGATTGGAATCTGGCTAACTTACACATGAGATGTGAGTAGAGGTTAGCCATTGACTTGGCAGACCGTCCTAGGTCAGAAAATTCTCTTAAGGACATGATGTGGAGTTTGTTAATGTAATAGGTAAGTGAATAAGGACTTTACTCCACAAGAAATCGTTCGGGTCGGTTAGAATATCTGTGCCCCTCGCCGGTGCTTGCTTTTACCAACTGAAAAAAGCAGCAAACAAGATCGGCGTCTCACTCGTCTCCAAACCAACTCAGACACTTGGAGCGGTTCTGTGCAGTAAGACCAAGCACAAGCTACCGAAGCACCAGGAGAGCAATGTGGTCTACAAAATAGAGTGTTCCTGCAAGGTCGACGGTGATCCGGTCATCTACATCGGCGAGACGGACAGGGAGCTGGGAACGAGAGTCAGAGAGCACCGAGACTGCTGGTCTGGTTCGAGGAGCTCCAGAGCCAACGCCTCAGCATTCAACACCCATCGGCAGTGCACGCCTCGTTTTGATGATGCCAAGATCCTCGACCGTGCCGCCCACCACCAGATGCGACTCCTTTTGGAATCTGCCTATATCAGAACGGTAGGACGACGCGAGACTGTGTTAGTGTCGCCAAATGATGCCAATTTGAACAGAAACTCAGGTGCTTTGTTACAGGATCGCTGGTTACCTATTATCCGCAGTGCGTGCCGCCAATAAGTCGTGTTTTTTAACCTTTTATAGTCTTATACCCCCCCCCTTTGATACGGCAACTTTATATGACTTTTCTACCATACTTTGTACTTTGCTTTTAATGTTGTTAGTTAAGGCTTTCTATGCCTTTTGACTGTATTTTACATTGAGCACATATTCACATTGTTTTTATTTCATCACCCCCCCCCCTTCATTGTGGTCCATGTCGTGTGAAGGTGCTTTTTTATACAGCTTTTTCCTTTTGCTCTCCTTATATTGCCTTTGTATACTTATTAAGGTATGCAGGTATTTATTACACTTTATTACCTTTCTGAAAGCTTTCATATTTAGTCACCTTATGTTTAGGAGTTGTACAACAGTGCTATTAGTTTTTCTTTATTAAATAAATGTTAAATAGTTCTAGCATAGGATGTCACGTGCTTTTCATGTATTTTACTATCTGTGTCATGCCACTGTCTACCGACTGCGAACTGTCCTGAATTTTGCGACCGATACCCCTCGAACCCGATTACGACTCGCTGACGAAGTTTTGTAATACAATTCGAAAGCTCCGACCCGAACGATTTCTTGTGGAGTAAAGTCCTTATTCACTTACCTATAACATTTATATTTTCATGAAAAATGTGCTTAGCCTTTAAGTAAAAAGGTGGAAACGATAGATCCAGTGGCGAAGCTATTAGAACTTCAACTTTGTTAAGCTGCAGGTAGGGGTCCTTTTTGAGCAACTAAAATTGTGTTTTTCTTTGTTTCGTATTTTATGCCAAATTTCTTTCAGAACTTTTCGAAATTTTCAAAAATGTTATTCAGAGCAATCACTGTTTAATTCCACGTCAGCCTAAGCAAAAATGACGAAAAAAAAACATCAAACGGTTTTCATTTTACAGCGATTTTACTAAACCACTACCTACCTTACTGTCTCAAATATCTTCTTAAAATATCTTCTCAAATATCTTCTCAAATATCTTCTATCTTCTGGTTTAAAACGTATCTGTAATTATCGCTGACGAAGCTCCAGGAGCGAAATATTCGATAATTTTAAATATAACTTTTTGGCTCCTATTTCTGATTTATATTATGAGGCTACTGGTTATTCTTATATCAATTATATTGTCTCAAATATCCCCACTGTCTCAAATAGCCCCACTTTACGGTACCTTTTTCGCCTGTGGTGCTACGAGGTGAATGTGTATTGTGGTTCCCATTTCGGGTGCCTAACACCGCCCCTGATTTTACCCCTCAATACAAGGCCTGTATCCGTCCCTGCCTGGTCCAACTCTGGGCCGGATTTGGGCCAGAGCATATATATATTATATAATGAGGTCAACTCCGGCGAGGTATGGTTTGGTCTGGCTAGTGCTGGCTATACTCCGAACTGGTCCGGCGCGCCATGGCTATGGTGCGGCACCGTCCCAGCCCGGCGTGCTACGGCTAGGTCCGGCTGCCTCGTAGCTGCTCTGGCTTACTGTGGCTGAAGCACGGTTGAGTTACGGCACGACCCCGGCAAGTCCGGCTGTGGTGCGGCCGAACTCCGGCAAGTCCGGCTGTGGTGCGGCCGAACTCCGGCTGGCTGGCTGATAGCTTGTGGAGATGATGCTGCGGTTAAAAGCCTGCAGTGGGAACTGGGACTCTGCTTATGATGAGGAAGGCGAGCTTTATTTGCCGGATGTTGATGACGCAATTTGCCACTGATCTCGTTTAGCAGACTGAAGATGGCCTGGCTTAGCTCTTCCAAGGGACTGGGATGAGTGGTTTCGCCGTCCTCCTCACAGGCGCCCTCCTGTTCAATGCCACCCTCTTGGGCAAAGGCGCCCTCCTTACCAATGCCGCACTCCTGTTGATCGTCATCCTTACGCCCATTAGCGACTTCCTGTTGATGACTTCCCTCCTGCCTATGGATGACCTGCTGTTGATTGCCGGCATCCCGCCTTTTAGCGACCTCTTGTCTTGTTGAACGACACCTTCCTGCCTACAGTGTCCGATAAGTTTCTTTACACCTATTTTTTCGCATTATTGGTCATTACTTCTACCTGGCTACTACTTCGAGAACAGCGAGAAACTTGATATTGCTATTGGCTTGATGCTTAGTATGTCTTTTATCAGAGGAAACACTTAACACCCCTCCCCCTCGGCCCAGGCTATTTCAGAGATTGCCCAGGGTGGTCGATCCCACACCCATTTACAATCGTAAGCATGAAGATGCTTGGATGTTCACAACCAAGGAAGTATGCTGACTACGAGAAATTGGGTCAGTTAACCCTATTAGTGGCAGGGAGGGGGGGGGGTTGTTTTCATCCACCCCTCAGGTTTTTCGGAAATATCTCCGAAACCGCTGAAGCTACGATGCTGAAATTTTCTGACTTTTCCTAATACTAAATTGGGCACATTCCCTGAAAATTTCAAGTTCATAACTTTACCAGGGGCGGCTCCAGAGCACTGGGAATTGGGGGGTCCTATTCGTGAAGCGAGTCATTTGGGCGAAGATCACGATGCTGATGTATTATAACTGTATGCACCAGTTTTACGAACAGTGAATGAAAGGTATCATGTGATAACATATACAAAGTTATTGTGCATCCTCTTTTGACACGTTTTTGCTATAATAGGCGGATCCAGGCGTCCAAAAAGGGGGGTTATGTTTTACCTCCCAACATAGGTGCCCTGACACCGCCTATGCATGACCAATACAATTGTAGTCGTTCTCTCATAAGAAAATTGTAACATAACAAGACCACCACCACCCTTTTAGACCACCCTTTTTAGAAACAGTACCAACAAAAACCTTATTTACTATACTTTTTGTGTACCCCCAATCTCAATGATCTGTATCCGCCTATGATTTTTGAAAATGCATATTTTTAGGATCCATGTGAATTCCTGGTTCATTCTCTATCGATCGGCAAAAGTTGCGTTAAGATTGGTTCAGAAACCTGGCCGTGATAAACAGTCTAAAATGTATCTGCAATTTGCCCGTTTTTACCCCCCTCTACCCCCCTATTGACATTTTTTTAATTTTTATTTTCTTAGAAATGTAGACCACGTTGAGCGAAATCGAATGCCGTTTGAATTTTGAAAATCGGCCCGTTAGATCTCGAGATATCAAGGGGGGGGGGTCGTAAACAGCCCCCCCCCTGCCACTAATAGGGGTAGCCAGGAGCCTGCCAGTTGCCACTAATAGGGTTAACCCGCGCGCCCACTGGGGTCTGCGTATAACACCCCCTACTGGGGTGGGCTATACATAGCGTAGCCCCTCCCCCTCCTAACTCCGAAACTACTGGGCCGATCGTCCAAATTCAAGCGGCGTCTGATAGCCCCGGAAAAACTGTCGAACTAAACCTAATTTCATTGACTTCGAGGTCACCGATGACGTCACAGGTCAGGTCAAAGTAAAAACTATCGATGTCTGGTTAATTCACATTTTGGGCTCTCGCCGCAGTCTTACAAGTCAGATCAAGCTCATTTTGGGTTCACGCACACGTGAATAGATGCTTTAGATACCCTGAGGGTACCAAGCTTTTACTTTGATTTTTAGGTCAGGTCATCACAGGATCACGGAAATCTTATGTCATGCATCGGTCACGTGACACATGTTTTATGGTCTATTTAGGCCATAAATTTCATTCGATGTCTTTTATGACATTCGAGGTCATTTTGAGTTGAATTTAGCTTAGGTCAGGCCACTTCCAGGTCAAAAAAGGTCAAATTTTAACATTTTTTCAACAAAAAATGTGTATCGGATGTAGTTTGAGCTCAGGAACATAGTGGTGCTATTTATATTGAAATACGATGTCAAATACGTACTGATTTTTTTTTTTGATTCATAATTGCAAAATTTTTGCTAACATGCGTATAAATTGGCTATTTTTGACGATATCTGGCTCCAACTTGCTAGAGTAAGTCATAAGCATGTGTTCTATGACATATATTCCGTTTTTTTTTTTCGAAAAACCCAAAAATTGAAAGAAAGATAAAAAATAAATTTTGAGTTTTAATCAATATAATTTTCGAATTTCTCGGAATTTTGAAAATCCGATAGCGTGGTTTGATAGTGCAGTCTATTTTGAGTCCTCGCATGCGAATTAATTGGATCTAACTTAACCCGCGCCCTGCTGGGGGGGTGTTTGAACACCCCCTTGTGGTTTTTCGCGAATATCTCAAAAACGGCGGCGCGGAGCGCCGCCGTTTTTGGTAAACCTTATCATACATCAATTCTACACATGTTGTGAAAATTTCAGACCAAGGTCATTCAAGGTCAGGTCACCAGGTCACTTGAAGTGACCTCACCTCATAAAAAGTTTCAATGTCTGTCTTAGCTACACCGAGTGACCGATCGTTTTGAAACTTTCAGCGATTGCTAAGAGCAATAGCATGTACAAAATGTTTATCTCAGAATTTTGATATCGATGACCTAAGGTCAGGTCAATTTTGCGACCTCCCCATTATAAGTCAATGGGAGAAAATTGAAATGCGCCTCTTTTGGATGAAAGACATCATAAACACTCCCAAACACCGAATTACAAGTGGTTTAGACACACTGAACATGAAAATGGTGTCCGTGACCCTTGTTTATGCCCTGAGGTCATCTTAGGTCACGAATGGTATCTAACAGTTTTTCGCAAATAACTTTTGATAGAGGCATACTAGAGCGATGAAAACGCCTTAGATGTGTTCAGCTCGACGATACGGATCGACTGATGTGTATTATGACCCTTTCCGGTCAGGTCATGACCTTGACCTGAGGTCAAATTTTCAAGTTGACCTTTCAAGGTCAAGTTATAGTTCATTCGATGCGTCTTGACGAGAGGAACACGATGCCGGTAAAAGTAAGCTTGTACAAGGCTTGGGTCAAAAGTTATTGCAGAAAAACTGTTTCCGAAAAAATCGGCTATTTTTGCAGTTTTTGCCCCCTGCAGGCAAAACCGTTGACGTTAGGTCAAATCTGAGAGAATTACTCAGAAAGGGTGTTATTAGGGCTATCGAATGCGCTTTTCCGCGGCGCTGTAGCTCTATTGGTTCCCGAGTTATGCGTTGGCTTCTTGGAAGTTTTCGACATTCGACCTGGAAATCGGCGAAATTTTGCCTTCAATGACCTCTGGTGACCTGACCTTTGACCTGACCAAAAAATTGACCGAAGTGATTTCGTCATTATTTTTTACGCTCTTTCGAACGCCGCCTTCCGCGTATCGCTACGTGGCCCAGGAGCCGAGTTACAAGGGGGGGGGGGTGTTCAAACACCCCCCCCCCCCAGCAGGGCGTGGAAATCCAGGACCCCCAGCCGGGCGCGGGTTAAAAACTAAGCCCTTGAGAGCGATTGTCGTGGTTCAATGTTTTGCGCCGAAATCGGCCAAACATGACGTCACTCTGACGTCATTACGGGCCGACGTATGGTAGCTACCAGGTTCATATTTTGACACAAGGTGTCAAATTGATGTGATGGTTAGAAGTTATTGCAGAAAAAGGAGAGGGGGGCTATTTATCTGAGGGTCAGTTGAAACAGGGCTACAGGCCGTTTCAACCGACCCCAGTGACCTTTGCAATGGTTATGTTCAGGGGCTGTGCACATTAAAGGAAATAGTCCACCTTTAAAATGAGGGTTTAAACTGAAATAGCAGTTTGATTGAGCTCAATTTTTGACCCTTTTATCTCCTGCTTTTTGCTTGAAAGGACACTTTTGCCTGAGATATTCCTCGTTTTCCTCATCCGCCCATTTTACCATAATTTATGTACTTTATGTCACCTATTATGAGGAACTTTGCACTCTTAGCTTTCCAACGACCTATTGAAAGTAGCATTTGGAAAAGGAAACCGGACAAAATATCTCCCTAAGAAAAAGATGAAGCCTTAAAGATGAAAACATCCCATTGTTACGGATAGGTGCAATTGACCCCATGGGCTGGTTCTATTGACCCTCGCATCGGGGTCATTTGAAACGGGCTTAGAGCTGTTTTATAAGCACGCGTTTGGCAGCAAAATATGTTTGAAACATAATTTCACACATCTTAAAATAAAGCCAAAAGAGTATATTTTTTCATGGTATTGTGCATTTTTCGATATGACAACTATATCTCGCTGTGAATGTCAATATATAAAAAGTGGTTCAACTGGCCCCGCTCTCCCCTATGTCAGTTGGTGCTTCTTTGTTTGGTGTGCTTATTCAAGGGTCAGGTCAAATGAGGTTAACTGAAGTCAAATGACGTTTGTGCCAATAACTTGTCACATGATAAAGGTAAAACTTTCAAAATGGTATCATTCTGTTCCTCTTGAACAGCCAAGTCAAATGATATGCAACATTAAGCATTTCAACCATTTTTATGACTTAAGTTGTACTTAAGATGTGCTTAACTTTTTAAGTACGCTTAAGCAAGCAAGCAAGTATATCATTCGACGCGCCTTGACGTACTGAGTTCACTGGTGCTTTTGTTTGTGCCCTATCTTAATTAGATCAAGAGTTATAAACGAAAATTTTTGACCTGTTTTAGCGAAATTTTTACATTTATACCCCCAAACCCCCTTCCCTAAACATTGACCTAGATTAAATAAATATGCACAGGGGAGAGAACTCCAGGGGAACCACCTACCTACCAAATTTGGTGTATCTGGGTGCCATAGGAGCCGCTCGCGAGGGGGGAGGAATCGCATCGACCCCCCCCCCCTGCCAGGCCGTGTTATGAAAAATGCCCTATCAGGGCGAGGGTTATGGGATGGTCACTTTAATTCGCGCCCCACTGGGGCTCATGGATTTCCATGCCCTGCGGGGGAGTGTTTGAACACCCTCTTTCTAACCCGGCTCCTGGGCCACGTAGCGACATGCTGAAGGCGGCATTTGAAAGATCGCCACCAAAAATTCAAAACGATTTCATAGTTAAGTAGCTTATTCTAAATAACGTCTGCAGTGAACCTGTCTGTCCCTTGCAATATGAATATCACGATTACCTATGGTCAAGCAGCCAGAAAGTAACGCTATTGTCCATTAACATCCGCTACACACACAAGGATAAAACGTCGCAAAATCACCATGCGAAGAAAACAAACACAGGCACGTCACACATACTACTATGGACGTCAAACTCCCTGAGACCCCACTTGTTTGCGATAGTTTTCAAATGCTTTAACTCTCGTTGACGATGTGTTCTGGCAATACTGAAACTAATATACGAAACTGGCAATGTGTGTTTCCGAACCTGCCAAAACTTTTATTACTAAGGTATTTTAACGCCAAACGATTCTCATTCACTCGTAATGTTAAATTTCACGGAATGAATCTGCTGTTGGGTAAGGGCTACGCGCTCATGAGGTGGAACCACGTAATGACGTCAGCGCTATGCTCCGTCCGCCCTACCCTTCCGGCGCTCCTTGCCCGGCGACCGGTCACTGGCGTCTCGCGCTCCATCCAGAGCTCTGTTCGCCCCCCGTTTATTTATCAGCAGGCTGCGACCATGCTGCTACTTCTTCGGGCTCCTCATTGGTCGAATTCAAGTGGTCTATTCGTTAGACCAATGAGAGGCCAAGCTGCGCCAGCAATAACTTCCTTATATGGGGAAAACCACGGTCGTCAAGCTAGATGTAAGTGAATCCTAATCTATAATCTAAGATTCGGAATCAGGTGAGCCCCTACGATTTGGACCAAACTTGGTCAGTGGATAGTACGTAACGTCCTGATTACGATGCACCCAAAATTTAAGCTCGGCCCGCCATATTTACGAAGTTACGGATGTTTGAATTTCAAGGTCATTTGGGCGAGCCCCTGCGATTTCTGTCAAAATTGGTGTAGGGATACTCTAGATGCTCCTCATTACGAATATCACAAAATTTAAGCTCGGCCCGCCATATTTACGAAGTTACGAAGTTTTGAATTTCAAGGTCATTTGGGCGAGCCCCTGCGATTTGCGTCAAAATTGGTATACGGGCATATTACACCCTCCTCATTACAAATATCATAAAAGTTAAGCTCGGCCCGCCATATTTTTCAAGTTACGGAGTCACAAAGTTTCGGAATTTCAAGGTCATTGGGAGAGCCCCTCCGATTTTCGTCAAAATTTGTATGCGGACACATTACATGCTCCTCATTACGAATATCGTAAAAGCTAAGCTCGGCCCGCACTATTTCAAAAGCTACTGTGGTTTGAAACTCACTGATATTCAAACATCTGTAACTTTTGAAATAGTGCGGGCCGAGCTTAGCTTTTACGATATTCGTAATGAGAAGCCTGTAATGTGTCCGCATACAAATTTTGACGAAAATCGGAGTGGCTCTCCCAATGACCTTGAAATTCCGTAACTTTGTCACTCCGTAACTTGAAAAATACGGCGGGCCGAGCTTAACTTTTATGATATTTGTAATGAGGAGCATCTAGAGTATCCGTACACCAATTTTGACGGAAATCGTAGGGGCTCGCCCAAATGACCTTGAAATTCAAACCTCCGTAACTTCGTAAATATGGCGGGCCGAGCTTAAATTTTGTGATATTCGTAATGAGGAATATTCGTATTCGTAATGATATTCGTAACTAGAGTATCTGTACACAAATTTTGACGGAAATCGTAGGGGCTCTCCCGAATGACCTTGAAATTCAAACATCCGTAACTTCGTAAATATGGCGGGCCGAGCTTAGATTTTGGGTGCATCGTAATCAGGACGTTACGTACTATCCACTGACCAAGTTTGGTCCAAATCGTAGGGGCTCACCTGATTCCGAATCTTAGATTATAGATTAGGATTCACTTACATCTAGCTTGACGACCGTGGGAAAACCGACAGCACGCTGATATAAAAACAGCGACCGAACAGGGCCCAGGCTTGATGGTGGGCGGACGCTAGCTCTGTAGATGATAGCTCTGTGGGCGCTGGTGGATGACATTAAGCTCAGATGGTGCTGGTGGCTCGAGTGTGGCCGAACGTAAGCCTCTGCCCGGCCTGAATTGACCTTAGCATTATGAGTGAATGAGAAGTACCTTCCATAATCATTTGGCGTCAAAATACCTCAGTAATAAAAGTTTCAGGAGGTTCTGAAACACACATTTCCAGAATATCGTCAATAGAGATGTCAATCGGATACCAACTTTTTGGTATACCGATACCAAGCCGATACCAACTCGGTATTTGGTATTTCAGTTCTGATGTGTTTGGTATTTTGTTGGTATCATGAACCCTCGCTAATGTTTAAGAGGCTAAGAAATAGGTAAAAAGTTGGTATTTTCCTCATGTTCCCAAGTTGGTTTGGTTTCGGTATTTCTCCACGGTTTAGGTTGGTATATGGTTTGGTATCGGCATTCCGATTTTCCGTAATTGACATCACTAATCGTCAACGAGAGTTAACGTATTGAAAAATTATCGCAAAAAGTGGAGCCTCAAGGGTTTGACATCCATAGTGGTTCAATGTTTATCAGTATACACTAACATATTCAATATTCATCATGTTCATTATCATAAGCGTCTCAAACGTGTCTCGGTCGCGGGTCGCGTTCGAATTGAGCATACACTGAAAAAAATAATGACACCTAAAAGGGGTGTTTTTTGAAGCGTACCAAAAACGCGCAGTTTTCTGGAGTCCGATTACACCCGGAATCAGACACTTTCTAGGGTATTATGACACTGATTGAGGGTGTATTTTTATACCGTACGGCGTCAAATGATTCCCGGAATCATACGCCTTATGGAATAAAAATACACCCCAAATCAGAGTCATAATAGTCTGATTCCGGGTGTAATCTGACTCCTGGAAACTGCGCGTTTTTGGTACGCTTTAAAAAACACCCCTTTTAGGTGTCACTTCAGGGAGTAATCGGATTTTGAGGGTGTATTTTGATCCCACACGGTGTATGATTCCGGGAATCATTTGACGACATGTGGTATAAAATACACTCCCAACCAGAGTCAGATCACCTCGGGGGGTGTCTGATTCCGGGTGTAATCGGACTCCTGGAAACTGCGCGTTTTTGGTACACTGAAAAAAATAATGACACCTAAAAGGGGTGTTTTTTGAAGCGTACCAAAAACGCGCAGTTTTCTGGAGTCCGATTACACCCGGAATCAGACACTTTCTAGGGTATTATGACACTGGTTGAGAGTGTATTTTTATACCGTACGTCGTCAAATGATTCCCGGAATCATACGCCTGATGGAATAAAAATACACCCCAAATCAGAGTCATAATACTCTAGGAAGTGTCTGATTCCGGGTGTAATCTGACTCCTAGAAACTGCGCGTTTTTGGTACGCTTCAAAAAACACCCCTTTTAGGTGTCACTTCAGGGAGATAATCGGATTTTGAGGGTGGATTTTGATCCCACACGGTGTATGATTCCGGGAATCATTTGACGACATGTGGTATAAAATACACTCCCAACCAGAGTCAGATTACCTCGGGGGTTGTCTGATTCCGGGTGTAATCGGACTCCTGAAAACTGCGCGTTTTTGGTACGCTTCAAAAAACACGTAGGTGTCACCTCAACGGTGTCAAATGACTCTTGGGATGATTTTTCTATACCGATTCAGAGCCTGTTCCTGTTAGCGCCACACATCAGCTAATATCAATATTACCGGTACTATTGGTCTCCTATATGAGAAATACCGCGGTAATATTCGAGTGCGGGGATTGGGTTGTGTGCAGGGGTGAGGGATGCATTCGAACCGAGCTGCGGCGAGGGTATAAAGGGTATATTCATCGCATCAGAAAAACAGGTCGCCTGGGCCCTTATCTTGAGACCAATAGTATGGTACAACTAACCAACATACCCATGGGTATGTTCTGCTTCTGAAGCTTATAGGAACGATTAGCCAGACTGCAACGAGACTTTAAATGTAGCTTACATGTGTCTTCACCCTTGCAGCTACAATTTTATCTATTGACGATGACGTCTTCTTTTCAATCAGTCTTTATACCAGATATTGTCAAATGATTCTCGGAATCATACACCTTATGGGATCAAAATACACTCTCCAACAGAGTCATAATTGCAGTTGTTAACCACGTGACGCAAAGTAACAATACATGCATGTCATTCTTTATTTTATATGCAACAATAAATTCCAAAACATTTGGGCACGAAATGTATGGCGAAATCAAATTACACCTAATAAGGGAGTCACGGATTGCGAAAACGCTCAACTGTGTGAAATGACACCTATAGGATATAAAAACTCCTCATGATAGCGTCAAAAACGCTTAGATGTGTCATTTTACACTGACACCGTGCAGGATCTTTTGACACGACACCTAAAATGGGAGTCAAAATTTTGGGAGTCAAATGACCCTTGGGTATGTGATTCTGACCGAGATCAATTTACACTAAAAAACGGTGTATGGACACTGTTTTTCAGAATCGGATTACACCACGGGTGTCAGTTGATTCCCAAATAGGGGATCGTGATTCCCGGGGGGAGTAATTATTTTTTTCCGTGTAGGCTTTCGATTCCCGATCAGGAAGCGAAAGCCTGTGCTCAATGTCGATTTTACATTTACCTTAAATTTTAATAACCCTGACCCAAATTATAACATTTGACCCGTGACCTCTTTCTTGGAGCAATTGCAAACCAGAGTGGAGATTTAATATCAGAGCATAAATATTGTATGAGCGTTTCGGTTGTGTTGTGTGTTTGACAAATCTCAGTTCAGATCGCCTTGGTCCAATAAAAATGTCAGTCATTTTATTGAGATCTGTTCTTTTTCAGCTTCTTCCTCCGTGAAGATTCCAGAGAAGAAAAAGTGCGCTGGCCAGTGCGTGACGGGACTGTTTTCTTATCTATGTGACCGCGTGGACAACACGGTCAAGTGCAACAACGGTGGCCGCTGTTGCGTGTCTCGCTCCAGCGCCAACAAAGACCCCGAGCCGACTACCACGCTTAAGCCGAGGCCCGAAGACAAGTGTCCTGGCATTTGCATGCCCGGCTTCATGGCTGCCTACTGCAAGGCACCGGCCTTCCTCATGACCGACAACAAGGGCTGCAGCGGCAGCCAGGTTTGCTGCAACAACCAGGGCGACATCAACAAGGAGGATGGGCTCAAACCAGCCAAGCCTCCGCGGCCTGCCGGCGTCGGCGCATCCCCCATCGGCGCCCTCCTCAATCAGGCGCTGGGTGCCGCTGGCGGCGGCGGCGGCGGCGGCGGCGGCGGCCTCATCGGCCAGCTGGCGCCGCTCGCCGCCTCGCTGCTGAGCGGCGGCGGCGGCGGCGGCGGCGGTGGCGGCGGCGGCGGCGGCCCGGCTGGTCTCGTTCAGGCCGTGCTGCCTGCTCTGCTGGGCGCGGGCGGCGTCAGCAATAGGCCGGCCCGGCCGCCGCCGCCGCCACGGCCGGACCGTGTGGACGCCAGTCAGCGGCCGGGCCGGCCGCCGGCGCCGGCCCAGCCGGTCGACCCGCGTCCGCTCTGTCCCGACACGTGCATCGGGCCCTTCCTCTCCTTCACATGCTTCAGTGAGTGACCAGTCGCTGGCAGGGCCGGAGCTTCCTTTACAGTTGGTGGGGTGGCTATCCCACCAACTTGCCATTTTGCCCCACCAATAAGCGTTTTGCCCTTCCAACTTTGGCTGATTTGTAGGACTTTGCTGCTTTGCAAATCAACCTTTTTCGCATTGAGTACCTTTGGAATGTCAGTGTAATGCAAAACGTTATATCTGTAATGATAAGAATTGATTTAGTGTGGCATTTTATTCAGCTTGACAAAAGGATATTGCAGGTTTGACGAATTTTTGCCCCACCAACTTCCCTCGAAAAGCTCCACGCATGGTCGCTGGTGGGCTATGCACTCAGTGATTGATATCATCGATAATTGGCGAACATCTTTCTTGCAATAGCTTTGTTTTGTTTATGGAGTGCACTTTTCTTGCTTCCACTTGGTAAGAAAGAAAGAGAAACTGATGCCTCATAATAAAAAGCCAAATTTCCAGTATTCAATCGTGTCATTGTCAAGTAGCCCAACCACGCAGCCATGAAGCCACTTGCGTCTTCCGAAAGCGTTGACAGGTAATTTGTCCGTTACCTTGTGCAGGTAGTGCAGAGATGACCGACCTCTTCAAGTGCCCGTCCAAGAAGGAGCGGTGCTGCGCCAAAAAGTCCAACATTCGCCGATTGCAGCAGCAGCAGCAGCAGTACTATAATACCGGCGTTGAGTACCCAGAGTACCCGGAGCAGTACCCGGCGCCGCCTGCCGAGTACCCGGAGCAGTACTCGGCGCCGCCTGCCGAGTACCCGGAGCAGTACCCGGCGCCGCCTGCCGAGTACCCGGAGCAGTACCCGGCGCCGCCTGCCGAGTACCCGGAGCAGTACCCGGCGCCGCCTGCCGAGTACGGACCGGGACCAGAGTACCAGGCTGGCCTGCCCTCCCGCATCGGTGAGATCACAACTGGTGCGGAGGCCAGTGCAAGGCACGCACCACGTGCACATCACCGAACCTCTTGGTCGCTGTGCTTTTCAAGCAGTACTTTAGTGCGTGTCCATGCACATTGCACAACTGGTGAGCGAGGGGTACCGTGAAATTCTAATCATCACCATAACTCGAATAACCTTTAGTCTGCTTTTTAGCAGCTGCCGGTCGTTTAAAGGGACTATCCCACCTTCTAAAATGTTGTTAAAACCAGTTAAATTGTTCCCGTCTTTATAGATTGGATGATCAGGAACACGGTTTTGGCATTTATTTTTAATTAAACATCTTAGGCTTCCCATATTCCAAACACAAACTTTCAAATATGTGACGTCACAGCCCAAAATTACCTCCTTCTCCAGGCCACATTACTGCCATAAAGCTGATTCTTTTTACTCTGTAGGCACCACAACAAAGTTCAGACCAAGTTTTAAGCGATTTTTCAACGAACAAACCCATTTAAATCAGAATGACTAAACGAGGTGACGTCACACTAACGGTCGCTCCATGTTGAAGATAGGGCCTTGCACAAGGCCCATTTTCAAATGAAGGGAACGAATTTCTTCAACACCAAGAGGCCGCGGGGGTTGCAACCTAGATAGATAGTGGTTTCTGAACCTCGCCGCAAACTTGGCTATCTCAACTCAAACCCCATGTTAAAGGTGGGATAGTCCCTTTAAAGTGCTCAACTCAGCACTGCACGAGCAGCGGAAGCAAAAATCGAACATGATTGGAAGTCTTCCGCCCAGGGATATTGAATTATGCTTCCGCCTGCATTTTACTTTTGAAAGCTTCGGACCCATCTTTTACCATATGTAAAGGATCAACATCAGTCAATCAGCTTTAATCTTTTCGTTTCAAGATATCTTATACTCGCGAATTAAATGTTTCTTAGTGTAATGCAGTTGATTCAGTAAGCTAATTTTAAATTAAAGCAGTCATTTTCGATGTGTCTGAATACTGTCCAAGATTTCAGTAGAAGAGAATAATATGGAGTATGAACCTTACAAGAGCATCCTTCAAATCAAATTGCGTGGTTTCCTCACGACGAAAAAATTTATGCTACATTTCCGAAATAAAGTGTATGAGAGTAGCTCGAATGGCTGATGTTTCTGAACGTACGTGGGGTGAATGAAAAGTTTTGAGCCTAACACAGTTACAGGTGACGCAGGTTAATGAAGATTTGGTCACACATTTTGCCACTATTTTTAGGTGTGTACACCAAGTTTTGAAGTCCTAGTCCTTTCCGTTTCGTTTTTAGAGCCCGTTAAAGTGAAGAAGATTACGCGTTCGGTGAAAAGGAAGAAAATCGAGAACCGAGCTTTTATAAAGTATTGCGATTTCAAAGCCATGCCTTCATCTGAAATTAAAAAGGACCTGAAATTAAACTTATTGGTTGTGGTCCATCATACGACACTGTTAAGGTTTGAGCTGCTAATTTCAAGCAGGGCAGGAACAGCGTCCAAAATGAACAAAAACGCCGTAGAATGTGAGAAAATCCGATAACATTGACCCTGCTCTTGGGGTGTGGATGCTGGATCCAAGACTGTGAGCTCATCAGATAGCGGTAAGAATGGACATCTCCCAGGAGCAAGCTGGCGACATTCTTACCAATGGGCATGACTTGAGAAAGTTCTCTGCCCATTGGGCCTCTCGGCTTTTTGCTGCAGAGCACGGCGAGAGATGTGTAATGACATTTGGCGCTAGTTGAAGCAGATTCTGAGAATTTAAAGTCACTTTTCGCTACCGATGATAAACTGTGGGTGTTTCACTTCAATCCAGCATGGGAAGAACAGTGGAGTCAGTGAAAGAACGTCTCTACTCTAATCTGAAAAAAATAAATGTCAGAGTCACAACAAAGAGGAAACTGTTCCGTAATTGGGAAAATAAATGAGGTGTCTTGCAAGTGCACTTCTTTTCAAAGGGTCTTACTGTAATTGCGCATTACTAGGATGACCCACTGATGCACTTATGTTAGAAAATCAGGAAGATCAGATGGGCAATGCTGACAAAATTGGTCGTGTTTCACCAGGACAATAAATCGGGGTATTTTTCACTGGTTGCAATGTAAACAATCAATTACTAAGCCTTCCAATGTATCCCAAATTGAATCTCTTAACCAGCATTGACATCCTTAGGGTGTCTATTTCTTTCTAAGCCTAAAGAAAAAACTGACTGGATGACGCTTCACAAAAAATAATGAAGTCATTGACACCGCGAGCACTTACCCAAAATAGCATGATTCAAGGCGCTAAAAAAGTGAGGAAAAAAGTGCTAGGACTTCACAATTTGGTGTCCACCCATATCAATAGTGGCAAAATATGTGACCAAAGTTTCATTAATCTGCGTCTCCTGTAACTATGTTAGGCTCAAAACTTTTCATTCACCCTACGTATTGTCTGTGAGGTGGAAAAAGATGAATGCGATTGTGAAAACTGGAAGCTATTATTGATCAAGATATTTTTAGGAAAGGAAACGTTTTCCGCATATATTTCCATAGTCCTTTCCTCAATCTTGTATTCTTGCATGCTTACCATAAGCTTTTTTTTTGGCTTGTTTCGCGACATAAAGCTTCAAATCACCTTTTATTTCGTAAAAGGCATGCTTCGTTACTTTTGCCTATTACCCAAATACGATAGACCATCTAATAAGACCAACTTTGTTGAAACTGGTTGCAAATCCCTGTTACAATCCAGCAAATTTAATCAATAATAAGATGCATATTCGATCGCATACCGATATGTTTTATCGGGCGCTGCCAGCCAGTGATGCCATCCACATTTTTGCTCCATCCCAAGATCTCGACCAGAATTTCCCAAGATTTTCGTCTCGAATCCCAAGACTACCCATCGCATATCCGGAGTACCCCAAGTAAATCCATAGCTTATTTTGGACATATTAGTGTGTTTAGTATTCAACTTTCTCTTCTTCGGGTCCACCCTTGTCCTTATTGGCGTCTTTACAGCAGCTAATGTACCTAGAGGCCGGGGGGAGGGGGTCGATCGGACTCCTACAGCTGATCGGTTCCTGACCGAGTATAAGAGCTTCAGATGCTGGCCTAGACAACATGAAGCCGGTGGTATCTGATATTATGGTCAGGTCATTCGTCGATCGTCAATGGTGGGTCAAGGACCCAAAATACAAAGTTCGAATCTGTTAGAACGGCCTGGAAACAAAGTCTGTGGCATTTTGGATTTATTTCGAAATTTGTCTCGTGACACATTTGGAGAAGCTAGGGTCAGGTGAGGTCAGGCTGATTTTTAGTGTTTTCCACCACTGAGTTTTGAGATATGGGCTCCAAAACAAGCTCTTAAAAGCTTATGTGAATCCAGAAATCGAAAAGCCTATGCTGTGAATCTGCGCGTAAGCCAGTGCCCGCTGGGGCCCATGAATTTTCAAGCCGACGATGGCGAGGGGGTCTAAACCGACCCCCACCAAACACGATTTGGTAGCACTGTAATGACGCCTGCTGGGCGTGAAGTTTTCCCTTCACCATAGGGTTTACACACAAATTGGTCAAAGTTTGAGCCAGGATATACTAGTCTAAAAATGCAAAAAACGAACAAATTTTGGCATCAATAGATTCAGCATTTCATCGTGTGCCTCAAACCGTCCATCATTTGGCCTCAAAGGAGGTAAAAATTGTTCAAAATCGAAGTTGAAAAGATGCTTTCTGAGCACATAATCTGGTAGCAATCACGTGACCTGCTATAAGCAGCTTATCGATAATTTACAAACATAATCATTAAAATGTTGCTTTAAAGGGACCCTCCCACCTTCAAAAAAGTTAATGAATTGGCATGAAAGTGATGTCGCTCGGTTCAGAAAGAGCAAAAACGAATATCTACCAAATTTCATCGAAAAATATTCACCGGTTTTCAAGATATTAGACTTTTACTTTTGTTTACTTTTTGGGATCTCCGCTGTTCCTAGCGACTTTATTTGAAAGTGCGGCATTTGTTGCGCGCAAAGCAGCATATACCACCGCGTGCTGCAAAACGTTTTAGTCAAACATTTAACGGACGTTCGAAAGCCTGATGACGTCATCAGATTTCCGTAATGGTTAAGAGATAGGGACCACGCTGGTCCCACCCTGCAAGTAAAGGGAAGAAATTTCTTGAACACCATAAAGCTGCGGGGGTTGCGACCAGGATAAATGGTGGTTTCTGAGCCTGGCCGCAAACTTGGCTATCTCAACTCAAAACTAATGTTAAGGTAGGAGGGTCCCTTTAAACAACATTAATCATACATTTTGAGCTTTCAGTACTTTAAATAAGGTCAAAACATCACAAAACACAAAAGTTAATACAATAGTCACGTGGGTGTCAGGAAATGTCACAGGTGCGTCAAATTTGTGACTGGGGCTTTACTTTCAAACATCGGATCTACCTGTTTCTTATAGGTATCTTGGTCTAAACGAGGACCTAACTCGTCCCCTGGACTATATAGTTACAAGACGTCAGCAGTGTTGTGAAGGTCGCAAGGTTACGCTTTGATTATTTTTGGTCTAGCAGAGCCCAGAGGTCAGGTGACCAGACACTTTTCCGAGGTCAAAGACAAATTGCCCTTATTTTGGTTCGCGGTCAACGGATAAGCCTCCATAGAGCAAAACCGTAAAATGAAACGCTTTGTGCGGGAGCCGCTTTCTGAAATATTTTTTGGGGCATAATGTTTGTAAAAGCTTTTCATAGCCATCCAACATCATGCCGCCAAACGACCCATCCCCGTTGATCGGTAGTTGGAAATTAAACAAATGAGCGCCAGTTGCGAACAGCGACTGAAAGCTGCTACTATACCCATAACAAGTAATGGTACAAAAATAATCCTGCGACCTCGGGAAGATAATGCCTGCAAGAAACATCGCAAGCTTCGTCCGTTACTTCAATATGTTTGAATGCTATTAACCGTCCGTGAGGCAAATCCATCCTAAGTTTATTATCGACCAAGGAAAAAAGCATTCGACAGCATGAGAAGACAAAGTGAAATCAGCTTCTGCCAGATCCCAAGATATGCAGCGCAAATCACAAGATCCCAATGTTAATGTTCAAATCCCAAGATCTTGGGACAAATCCCAAGGAATGGCATCGCTGCTGCCAGCACAACTGGCCGAAAAAGTGGCTCGTTATGTTTTTACATCTCAACTCACGTGCAGATACATTTAAAGCGCTTTAAAGGTAAATTGTCAGCTAAAATACAAAATTTGATATTTTGTAGAATCAGCACTCCACTTTACGAAACTGAAATCAAATTTTGGAAATTTATTCTGAGTCACGAGTAATTTAATGTTGAAATTGGGATTTCACCTACTTTTGTACTATTTTTACGTTAAAACCCACCAGATTCCTCAACTATCACTATATTTGAATCGCGTGAAATCGGAGCTTCTCTACAAAACTTCAAATCAAAAAATTAATTTACGATTTTGCTGAATATCAACATAATAATTTCATCCTAGGCTATGAAAATTCTGTAAGTACTACCAGTTAAATTATTTTCAAAATTTCGCATTTTTCATTTTGCAAAAAGAAAGCAGAAATCGATTCGCCGATGCTGTGGCTTTGGAGATTAGCGCCACATTAGCACCATTCACTCAGCGTTGGCGCCGGAATTCCCGGCTTTGGACCCGGCGAATCGATACGCCGCAAAAGTAGGTAAACAAAGCCGGTTTGACGAGATTCAACGTTCGGGTATGGTACGAAGGCATTTGGTTGTGTGTTGGTATCATTTCTTGCCTTTTTCTTTAAATGTGGAACGGGCGTGAGGCTTATATTGAAAAAAATAACGTTGTAGCTTGCCTTCGGAAATTGCGTGATAGATGTATGAAGTGCGCCATTCAAGGTGACAATTTCGCCGTCGGCCATCATGAAAATAGTGATGAAGGCTTTTCGCACGTACTATTTTAGACTCGCAAGCGACTCTGGAATCATTTATAGAAAGATCGTGTTTGAAGAATCCGGTAAGGCTGAAACCTGCACAGAACGACTTCTAAAATTCGAATTGTGCAATCTTATAAAAATGAAAAAGGTGATAGTTTCCCTTTAAACGACCGGCAGCTGCTAAAAAAGACTATAGACAACAAATTGCGCGGCGGGCACTTTCTTTACGAGTCGCCGCACACAGCTGCTGGCATATCATTCCTGTTGGATCTATCGTGGAATGCCCCATTCCGGGCATTCCACGATAGATCGTACCAGGCCCGTCACCCTCATCTCTCAGATTTTAATGAAAATCGGTCCTAGGGGTAATCATAGGCCCCAAAGACGCCTGGCAAAATATCAGACTTCTCAAATCAAAACTTTTTGAGTTAAATTGCATTACATTTTTTTAACTTCGGTATGTAACGGTGAGTTTGATGGCCTATAACTCAAGAACGGGTTAAGCAACCAACAAAAAGTAAACAACACTAAGCTTCCGATGAATCAAAAATTAATATTACTATTTAAAAATTCCAAAGAAAAAATTTCATTATTGAACAAAAACCATATTCTTTTTTCATTTGCCTCTATTGACTTTTGGGACCAAAATTTTTCACATTTTTATTTTTCAAAATAAACTTCATGTCATTGCAAATCGACATGCGAAAAATTAAGAAGGTGTTCTTTCTGTAAGTTCCTCATTTTCCCGCAAACAAAATGGGTTTCGGAGGGGTTGATACGACCCCAGCACGCCGTTTCGCTTCTAATTGAGCTAGAGCCTCGCGGAAAAAAACAAGCGTGTGTGCCGTTACAAGTCGCAGCGATTGGTACCCGATTTTAAGGTCTCAGGTTCACCGGTAGCGTCTGAGGTCAGGTCACGTGACTGAAGTTACGGGTTCGGTTTTTAGTAAATAACTTCGCAAAAAATGGCCGCAGAGCCGCGATTTTGGCATCATTGTGCTCGCCTAGCTCAGGTGCATCGAATGGTATACTTTTTGCTAGGATGAGGTCAACTTAAGTAGTTGACCTCGGGTCAAGGTCAGGTCAGAGCCCCTCAGGTCACGAAGCTGGGCAAAGGGTATCATATGGCATATCATTCGATTCGGAAGGTCTTCCCGAGTCCATTGGTGGCTTTCCCGACCCTCTTGCTCCATTTGATCGGGAGTTATTGACGAAAAACTCGTAAGACTCTAGTGACGTCATAAATGACGTCACGCAAGGTTAACAATGCAAAAGTAAAGCATTGAACTTTGCAAGGAGTGCATAAAATCACGATACCATGTACGTGGGATAGTTTTAGATCATTCTCGGCGCCAAAATAACAGTTTTTATATTTCCCCATTGATTTATAACAGTGATGTCACGTGACCGACCTGACCTCATGTAACCTTGAAAAATTCCCAGATATACAAGTTGTGAGACCTCTGGAGGACACCATGTATGCGTCCTGTAACTTTCATCTCGGACAGCTATGGTCATTGGCGTCCAAAACAATGTCAGAACCAAACAGCCTTTTTCACCCTCGCGCTTATAGGAAAGAGGATTGGATAAACCCTCTTTTCACTTTTTTCAGATGACTCAGACTTAAATTGAAATTTCAGTAACCCGTGATGACACTAGGCAGCTTTACCACGCCATTTGTAAGCTCCCCTCCCGAAATCACTATTCGAAACCGTTATCGTGACGTAAAATAAATACATTTATAGAAAGAACACCTTCCTATTTTTTTGCATACTTCTTAACAATGAGCCAAATGTTTTTTTTTTTAAAGAAATAAAAATTCCAAAAAATTTGGTCCCAAAGTCCAAAAAATGCAATTGAAAGAAAACTCGATATGTCATATATCAAAAATAGCGTATTTTTTCGAAATTTCAAAAATACATATTAATCTCTGTTTCATTGCATGTTCAATGTTATATAACATTTGGCATTTGAATAATCCGTCTTAGAGTTACAGCCCGCCAAACTTAGCGCTGCAAAGCAAGATCGAAAAAATGTTATACACCATAACTCAAAAAATACTTATCTGATAAGCCTGAAATTGTTACAGGTGGATTCAGAGCCCCTGATTACCCCTGAGACCAATTCTCGTCAAATTCCGAGAGATGAGGGTGTCAAATTGGAAAAAAGCGGTACGATCTATCGTGGAATGCCCCAGTGGTCTCATGTCATAGAGATCTTATATACATATATAAGATCTCTATGTCTCAAGTCACCGCTGTTGGACGTTTGGCCTTCCGACTGCCCCGTGAACTGCACGGTTTCACCTCGCCAGTGACGCTCCCGGCTCCGACCGTGCGCAGTGCACTCAGCGTGAATGCAACAGGATCGAATAGCATGCACTTCACCGGTCACATCTTCGGACAAATAAGCAGACATCACACATATAACTAGTAAACTTGTCCTTACAAAACGTCACATTAATAAAATAAAATCACTTTCAGCCTGCAGGGATATCTTGATACACAACCGTACTGGCAACTGTGCAGACTGGACTTCATGGAATAATGTAATATTCAACTAAAAACTTGACTCTGGGGCACTTAATCCGGCAGTTGCTGGGGTATTTCGCCACCCGCCGTTTCCTGGGCGGGGGGGGGGGGGGCGTTAAACGCCCCCAGCCGATAGCTCGAGAACCAATAGGCGCAGCGAAATGCACGAGGCGGCAAACGAAAGAACGCGACGAGACGCTTCAGATGAGTACTTTGAAGTTGAATTTTGAGGTCACAGGTCGGGTCAAGGTCAGGTCAAACACCTGAAATCGGGCTTTCAGTAGCATGGACTTCAGGACTTCGCAATGGGCGCCTCTCGTCATAAACTCTGTCAAAACTATGCAGAATCCTTCATATAAGGCTTACAAGAGTGTCAGCTCCATGAAGGGGTCAGTCAAGCATAGGTCAGGGTCAAGGTCAGGTCAACCGGGTAGGCACATATCAATCAAAACTGATAAAATCAAAACTGAAAAAAATAAAAACTGAAAATCAAAACTGATATTTGCAGTCGCCCAAAACACATGTTTTATGGGTAATTTTGGGCGTAGAACACGATGGTGACATTCATTTTATCATATGTGTACGTGTTTGGTTAAAAAAAATCAATTTAAGAAATGCATGTATCATGGTTGTGAAGTAGTCAAGAAATTGCCAACATTCAGTTCAAGATTTTGGAAAATGCGGAACGATAATCAATAATCGAAGATAGCCATTTGATTGTTCATGATATTGGCAGTCTAATGGCGTTTACGGCATGCCTGTATGTCTATTCTGTGACTTTTTATGATTTCTTGAACATGCCGTTTTTGGTCGAAAACTCAGAAATCATGACATTAAAACCTTGATATCTCAAAAATTTTCCGACCGATTTTTTTTTTTTTTGAAACTTTGTCACAATCAACTTCAATAAATTCCCTACAGGTACCCAAATTTTGGCGCGCCTGCGGTGCGCCGTTTTTATGCTAAGGCGCGGCGAAAAAAGTGGGGGCGTTTAACGCCCCCCCCCCCCCCCAGCAACTCGCGGGTTAAAGGAAATATCATTCCCTTTAACATGGGGTTTTGAACTGGAGTAGCAGTTTCGTTGTTTTAGCTTAGACTTACACTAAAAAGGAAGCTTTTGCAGCCCAACGATCATCCTAGTCAAAGAATAAATATATTTCATTTCTCATTCCGAAATCAGTCCCTTACGCAGGAATTAAGCAGCACACAGCTGGCCTTATGGAAGAATTCCAAAAATTGCAGCCACCTGTCGCAGAGCCCAGCGTCAGCCAATCAGCATGCAGTTGGCTGCAACTTCTTCTCCGCAAACCTTGGATGGACAATGAATACGATGATAATGCCAATCTAAGGTGCGGAGTCTCGCGCGTCCTGCTGTTACGATTTCCGAATGACCAATAGCATAGTATTCGCGTTATTCTCGGTTTTGTCGCAAAAAAAGAATACCTACCTACCACGCAGTTTGCAGAGGGATGCGTGGTACTTTGCAATTTTCATCCACTGCTCCCCTCCCCCCCCCCAACTGCCCCTCCCCCACAGATGGCGGTCCAGGCCACATCCAGGTCTTCCAGACGCCGCCGCCGCCGCCAGCGCACCAGCACACCAATAAGTACGTGTGCGGCGTCAAGGGGGCGCCGGCGCGCAGCGCCCGCGTCGTCGGCGGCACGGACGCCACGGCCGGCGAGTGGTGCTGGCACGTGGCGCTCATCAACTCGCTCAACCAATACTTGTGTGGTGGAGCGCTGATTGGCACCCAGTGGGTGCTGACGGCAGCCCACTGCGTCACCAAGTGAGTCGCGCAGCCCGCCGCGGCCGCTCACCAATCAGCACAAACGGCGGCTGGCGGGAACACGGCTCTCCGGGACGGCACGGCACATTGGCACCGGTTGTTTTCCTAACATTGAGCTGACAGGTCGCTGGCTACATCAGTCAGGCCGAGCACTAGGGGCCAGCAGGTGCAGCGAAACCTGTGGCGGATTTGGAAATTGTTTGAAATTCAAAAAAAGCATTGAATATGGCTGAGGACTTGTGTCATGCTGATGCTAGATAGGAATTGTATGCAAGTTGTTGAAGGCAAGCAATGGTATATTTTAGCATTACATACTCGTATTGTAAGTACAGTCCACAGCAGAAGCAATGTGCGGTTTCAGTCATGGGTATGATCTGCTTCTGAAGCTTAGGAACGATTTGCCAGACTACGATGAAGCTTTTTAATGTTGCTTACATGTATCGTCACCCTTGCAGCTGCACTTTTATCTATTGACGTCTTCTTTTCGATCACTCCGCATTAAAAATCGCCAGTCATAGCCATCCGTTGAGATTGGCAAAACCGCACATTGCTTTAGCGGCGGGCTGTAGTCTGTACAATAGTATGTACAGGGTGAGCCATGAAGATTTACCCATCGAAAATTTCACTTTTCAAGGCGAGCTGACAAAGCTATGTCATCTTTTACATACATAAAACAACGTTATCTCCTAGCTAAACAATGAAGTCTGTTTTCTGGATGCTCGCATTCTCCCTGTGTTACGCGCCCAAGTCCAAAATTCTTACAGAGGTTGGGACGCCAGTCACGTGATCCTTTTCCCAACCCTACTCGCGATTTTCATAAGCCTTGATTTATTCTTGAAACACTTTGTGCAGAGGCGTTTATTTACATATATAAAAATCAAAATGTCCGTATGTATGTATGTATGTATGTGACGCGTCAGTCACGCTTGGCGGGCTATTGCTGTGGAACGGTGTGAGCTGCGGGGGTGAAATTTTCGACACAAGTCGGACGCGTGCATCTGTTTGTCGTATCAACTTTTCGAGGGGGTGCGTGCAGCGGTGTGCACGTGGCGGGCGCATCTTTGCAGCATTTTGGGCCGCGGCCGGCGCCGAGCAGACGGCACGCGCCTTAGGCTCAGTTTCTTCGCTTGCAAAACTGGGTGAAATCAGAGCCGGAAGGTCACTGACCTTTGGCAGTGAATACCAGAACAGGGCACCGCCGGCCATGAGGAGACGCCAAATTTATTCTGGCCATAACTCGGCCGCTACTGGGTCGATTTTAATGAAAATTGATTTATTACGCTGCGCGTAATGCTGTCCCTCTAGTCACTTATATAAAAATCAAAACGTCTGTACGTATGTATGTATGTATGTATGTATGTAACGCGTCAGTCACGCTTGGCGGGCTATTGCTCCGGAACGGTGCGGGCTGCGGGGGTGAAATTTTGGGCGCAAGTCAGACGCGTGCATCTGTTTGTCGTATTAAATTTTGGTGGGGGTGGGTTCGGTGGTTTGCACGTGGCGGGCGCATCTTTGCGGGAATTTGGCCGCGGCCGACGCCGATCAGACGGCACGCGCATTATCCTCAGTTTCTTCGCTTGCAAAACTGAGCGAAATCAGAGCCGGAAGGTCACTGACCTTTGGCAATGAACACCGGAACAGAGCACCGCCGGCCAAGAGGAGACGCCAAATTTATTCTGGCCATAACTCGGCCGCTACTGGGCCGATTGCAATGAAACTTGGTTTATTACGCTGCGCGTAATGCTGTCCCTCTAGTTACATATATAAAAATCAAAATGTCTGTACGTATGTATGTATGTATGTATGTAACGCGTCAGTCACGCTTGGCGGGCTATTGCTCCGGAACGGTGCGGGCTACGGGGGTGAAATTTTCGACGCAAGTCGGACGCGTGCATCTGTTTGTCGTATTAAATTTTGGTGGGGGTGGGTTCGGTGGTTTGCACGTGGCGGGCGCATCTTTGCGGGATTTTGGGCCGCGGCCGGTTTCGAGCAGACGGCACGCGCCTTAGGCTCAGTTTCTTCGCTTTCAAAACTGGGTGAAATCAGAGCCGGAAGGTCACTGACCTTTGGCAATGAATACCGGAACAGAGCACCGCCGGCCAGGAGGAGACGCCAAATTTATTCTGGCCATAACTCGGCCGCTACTGGGCCGATTGCAATGAAACTTGGTTTATTACGCTGCGCGTAATGCTGTCCCTCTAGTTACATATATAAAAATCAAAATGTCTGTACGTATGTATGTAACGCGTCAGTCACACTTGGCGGGCTGTTGCGAGGCGACGGTGCGAGCTACGGGGGTGAAACTTTGGTGCCGAGTTGGACGCGTGCATCTGTTTGTCGTATTAAATTTTGGTAGGGGTGCGCTCGGCGGTTTGCACGTGGCGGGCGCATCTTTGCGGGATTTTGGGCCGCGGCTGGCGCCGATCAGAGAGCACGCGCATTAGCCTCAGTTTCTTCGCTTGCAAAACTGAGCGAAATCAGAGCCGGGAGGTCACTGACCTTTGGCAATGAATACCGGAACAGGGCACCGCCGGCCAGGAGGAGACGACAAATTTATTCTGGCCATAACCCGGCCGCTACTGGGCCGATTTTAATGAAAATTGATTCATTACGCTGCGCCTGTCCCTCTAGTAGTTAATTTATTTACAAAAACTAATTTAATGATATTTGAAATTAACAAGCACCTTTTTACTCACAATCTCAAACAAAAGTTAACTTTATTCGCGTTTCATTAATTTAATCAGCTGGCAACCATCAACCATCGTCCTCGATGTAGTCGAACTCGGCGCACTCGGATAGTCTTCGAAATTTGTGACGCTATCTTGTTGCTATGGCGACCGGGCAGCGCCTATGTATGCTTTTCATTTGTCAACAAGTGCTTGCGGAGCTGCCGCTCACATTTTTTAACACAGTCTTTATGCGTCAGTTTGTGTGACGCGTCATATCTGAAACATGTTTTGTGAGGCTCCAAAACCATTCAATTCATCTCCTTCAAAAGAAGTGTTTTGTAACATTTTCGATATGTTTTTGGGCCTAATTTCTAGCTCTATTCATCCTATCTTGCGTGAGGATAGTCATCATTCGGGGACAGTTGAAAGCAAGAAATAACGACGAGGAGAACTGCAGTGGCGTATCCAGGGGGGAGGCCAAGAGCCCATGGCCTCCCCCTTTGGGATCAGCCATGCAAGTGGGCCCTTTGGCGCAGTGACGTACCCAAGGGGGCCACGGGGCCCCTGAGGTCTAAGGATAACTCAGGGGGACCAGCGTGACGAAGGCGTTCTGGGTCTCCCTGCCTTAATTCCAGTACTAGACAGAACGTCTTTTACTCGGGAGAAAAACGAATATTTGTATTTGTATTTGTATTTGTATTTGTATATTTAAAATCGCCAACAGACAATAAGTCCACTTAAAAGGCGAAGTCAAAGAGACAGTAAAACAGCACACACCCACACACACAACACACACACACCTACATACACACACACACACTGAAGATAAAAACACGTAGGGTTATAAACACAGGAGATGTAAATAAATAAATAATAGCCTAAAAAGCCTAGTAAACAAGAAACACTAAAAGCACAGCGGATGCGATCACGCCGCTTCCAGCCCTTTCACATAGTTTAAAACGTGTCCTCTAAAAGTGTAGAAACTATCGCTAAAAACATCAGCGGGACTTCTAGTTAAAAACACGTTCATGGCCTTCGGTAGTCGGCGCAGAAAACCATCCCCGACGGTCCGTACGCGCCAGGGAAGCTCGGCGAAGAGCCGCTGTGAGCGGGTTGATCGCGGCGGCACATGGAGCGGAAATCTACCAAGGAGGTTAGAAGAACGGATTTTACCGGCCAGGATATTCCTCAGGAAGAGCAGGTCGTGTTGGTTTCTACGGACAGACAGTGATGTAATACCAAAATGATGCAGAAGAGAAGGATAGGACAGAGAGGAACATGGCGAGGACGTGTGGCTATTCAACCACAACAAGAATTTGTGCTGCACACGATCAACCCGCTCTGTGTGGGATTTGGCCGCTCCCGCCCAGACCACGCAACCGTATTCCAAAATTGAGCGAACATTGGCATAGTAAGTAACGAGTAACGTATGTTTGTTAAATTTCGATCTCTTAGTCCCGGCCTGAAAGGTTCTGATCATCAGGCCTAGGGCCCTGTTTGCCTGGCATACAATCCGGGACACGTGCGCCGAAAATGACAGCTTGCTGTCAATTGTGACGCCAAGATCTTTGATCTCGTCTACGCTCTCCAGAACAGCGCTGCCAATACGGTAGGTGGTCCGAACGGGAGCGCGCCGCAGAGTCACACTGAATGCTTTACATTTGGCTGGGTTTAGAGACAGACCCCATGTGGCCGACCAGGAGCTCAGCCGGTCGATGTCCGTCTGCAAAGTAAGAGCATCCTGGCGCGTCGTGATTTTCCTGAAGATTTTGGCATCGTCTGCGTAGAGTAAACATTCTGAGTCTAGATCGGAAGGGAGGTCATTGATAAAAATAGAAAATAGGATCGGAGCAATCAATGACCCCTCTGGATTTCCCGAAATGACACTAGTCCATTCCGACGTTTTGCCGTTCAGTGTGACTCTTTGGCGCCTATCGGAGAGGTACGAGACAAACCACATGAGAGCTGAGCCGTGGACGTGGAACGAATTTTTTAGTTTGTGGATCAAGTAACCATGATTTACACTTTGAAAGGCCGCTGTGAAGTCGGTGTATATCGTGTCTGTCTGGTATCCCTCCGATATGGCCTCCCACGCCGAGGTCAGAAAGACGGCCAAGTTGCTGGTACATGATCTGCCCGGCACAAAGCCGTGCTGCTCGTTGCAGAGTGCCGGTGCCACGTGCCGGTAAAGCTGGTCATAAACCACTTTTTCTAAAATCTTTGCGAAGAGAGGCAGCAAGCTAACACTTCTGTAGTTTTCGGCCGACTTTTTGTCTCCTTTTTTGAATATCGGCACTATGTTAGCGCGTTTCCAGCGTTCGGGGAAAACTCCAGAGGCGACTGACATGGAACAGATCTTTGTAAGCGGAACAACAAGTTCCTCGCGGCATTCTAAGATTATTCTGGCGCTTATGTTATCTGGCCCACATGCTTTGTTCTGAGTCAGTTGATTAAGAGCCGCACGGATTGATGATTCGGTGACATAAAAGTGAGACAGTGAGTCAATGGGATATGACTTAGCATGTGGGATAATGCTGGGAGACGGCTTTGATATCAAAGAGCGATATCAAAGAGCGATATCTATCACAGTGACGAACACAGAGGGCCCCTAACTACCTGAGAGCCCCTGGCTACCTGAGGGGCCCCCTGGTTACCTGAGGGTCCCCCTGGTCACCTGAGGAGCCCCTGGTTATCTGACGAGCCCGTACAGGGTGTCCCAAAAATAATGTCACACCTTTCCAACGTCAATTTCATGAAAATAACAAACATGAGAAGCGCGCTTTTCTTACATATGCATCCCACCTTCTCCCTGATGCAGGCAAGCATACGGAACCGGACATCAGACATCAACATGTCTAGCTTCTGTGGACTGATCTTGGACCAGGCAGATCGAACGTTCCTGGTCAGCGTGCGTTCAGGTTATCCTGGCGCCGTTTTGCTCACCTCTTACAGGACGATCGCCCAAAGATTTTCTATCGGCGACAGATCGGGGCTATTCACCGGCCATTTGTCCTTCTCCCAGAATGCTGGGAAGTTCGATCTGTACCAGTCCTTCGTCGTTCTAGTTCGATGAGCCGGGGCGCCGACTTGTTGAAAGATGGCCCTGGACATGTTCAGCAGAAGTTTTCGGCTGGAAACGTGGCTTGTTGGGCTTCAGCTTTAGAGACATCCTCCGGTACCGATGGATTATCAATTTGAAGACTGGATGACTGTTGGCAATCAGTCTCCTTGCCAGTTTCCTTGTGGATGAGCCCGTCTTTAGCTCCGCACTTCGCGATGACGATCTGCGCTATACCCGGCTGCCGGAAGTCTTCCTGCCGCGACCTAGCTTGTTCCCAGGCGTCTATCCGCTTCTGTCGCGTGATAACCAGCGTCAAATCGTGCGACAACTCATGCCCAGTACCTCGGCGACCTGGCCGTGGGTCATGCCACCGGCAACCATGCCGACTGCCCCGCTGCGGGACGATTTGCTCTGCAGTTTCGCCATCCTGGACACCTGGTCCGCGCGCGCTGGGTAGGGGAGAGTGGGGCACATTCGTGCAAAAAATGGATAAACCCATATATCTGTTCTTTGGTTAGTGCAATGGCAAAATTGTTGATTGTAGTATGGAAAGGAACTATTGCAGATAGTTTTCCTCTTTAAAAGTTATCCTATAAAATTATTGCTTCCATTAGAAAAAATGACTTTTATTAACTCTGAACATTTGCACGAAACTGCCCCACCTATGGGGCTCATTCGTTCAAGAGATGGGGCACTTCCGTTCACCCGGCAAAATTCGAGAAATTACCGGGCATTACCAGAAATTTACCAAAGGAAATTGGCAGGGGGTCATTTCACTTGATTCCTTTCGACAAGAATGCATTGCACAACAAATGTAGAAAGAATGGGCTGGCCAACAAGAATGTGCCAACTGCCGGCCTCCGTGACCTCGCCAAGTTCGCGTGAATTGCTCGTCACGACGTCGCAAGCAGTCGAGACTGAGTCAGGCGAGCGTCATTAGAGAAACCTACTACAGATAAAGTCATAAATCGCAAAAACTAAAAAAAATATGCACGAATGTGCCCCCAGGCAGTGCGTACACGAACCTGCCCCACAACGTTATTAGTAATATATTTCAAAATTTCTTTTTGAAAAAATGACACTTTTTCAACAAACAAGTTTGCAGCAGTTCCGTGAATAGAGTGGGCTTCTTCACCCCCAATTTTGAAAAGCTGAACCACATTTCCGAGTCAGGATCACGAAAATGGATGATATGAGAAAAGTTTGGAAAGCTCACGAATATTACAAATTTGCGTTTTTATCAAGCATGACAGCAGGTACAGTGTTGTCTTCTACGGTGAACGAAGGGCGGCAATGATAGACATATTTCCATAATTTACCTTGAGCTCGTGCAGTCACTCGAGTTCCCATAAACTGCTGAAAACGAATGTGCCCCATGCACGAATGTGCCCCACTCTCCCCTACTGCCCCGGAAATGACCTCCGTACACCCCTTGACCGGTCAGGGTAAAAAAATTAGAAGGTCACATGACTAGAAAGTAGCCAATATGGTCTGGGAGCCAGTACCGGTGAAATGATATTGATATTGCGCAATAGATGGCAAAACAAAGGTTGTGGGAGGGTGTGACATTAATTTTGGGACACCCTGTAGTTACCTGAGGGGCCCCTGGCTACCCGAGGGGCCCCTGGTCACCTGAGGGGCCCCTGGTTATCTGAGGGGCCCTGGTTACCTGAGGGCCCCTGGTCACGGGACCCCTGTTTACCTGAGGGGCCCCTGCATTTAGAGACATGATGTGGAGATGAATTGTGAATTAAAATGAAATCGGACTTACTCCACAAGAGTTCGTTGGGTCGGAGCTTTCGAATTGTATTACAATTCTTCGTCAGCGAGAGTCGTATCGGATGTTAAGATCGAATCGAAGGTACAGTGCGGATCGAACAAAATATGGGTCGGACAGGAGGGTCTCTGAGGCAGCTAGTTGGTCTTGAAATAAACATACAAACACTGGGAGACACGTGAATAATAACAGGATGCACACTTACTAGAAAAAGCCTGTAAAATGGGTATAAAACACACTATTAAAATATCTTATACAAAAATATAGGCAGGTAGGTAAAAATACAGTTAATGACATGTAAAAAATTGCATAGATTAGGCGCAAACAGTACCTATAGCAGAGATAAAGCTTTACAAAAACACGAATAGTAAACTAGACTAAGATATAAAATATCAAAATGATAAATTCTATAAATGAACTTTTTAACGGCAGAAACGGCGAATAATGGGAAGCCACCGGTCTTGCAGCAGGGCACCAGAGTTGCGGTTCACATTCGCGTCATTGGGTGACACTAGGACGGCTTCCCGCCGTCCCACGGTACGAATGTAGGCCGATTCGAGAAGGAGTCTCACCTAGACATCATGATCACAAGACAGGACAACAAGTGCACTACAAATGTCTACCGGAAGGCATGCACCACTAACCAAGTACCTGCCTTCAACTCCTATACAGAGACGCGCTATCTGAGATCAGCCATCAGATCTGACTGCTTACGTGCCATCCGCTACTGCTCCTCCGTCAAAGACCGCCTGCAAGAACTTGATTTTATACGCAAGAAATTCCACCGACACGGCTACCCTCTCTCGTTCATCAACCCGATCCTAAGAAGAACAGAAAAGGACCTCCAGCTGAAGGCCAGGGCTCTGCCGTCGCCACCGAACCCCAGCCCGCTGCCTGAACCCGTCCGGCTCTCGGTTCCGTTCGCTGGTCCCTGCTTCTACCAACTGAAGCGAGAAGCCAACAAGATCGGCATTCAGCTCGTGTCGAAGCCGTCGCAGACCATCGGGACCCTCCTCTGTAGCCAAGCCAAGCACCGTCTACCCAAGCAGCAGGAGAGCAATGTCATGTACTGCATCGAGTGCTCCTGCCGGGTAGAAGGTGACCCGGTCGTCTATGTACATCGGAGAAACGGACCGAGAACTTGGAACCAGAGTCCGCGAGCACCGAGAGAGCTGGGCTGGCTCGGTCCGCTCCAGAGCCAACGCTTCAGCGTTCAGCACGCACCGGGACTGCACGCCGGCCTTCGACGACGCCAAAATCCTGAACCGTGCCTGCCACCACCAGATCAGACTCCTTCTCGAATCGGCCTACATTCGTACCGTGGGACGGCGGGAAGCCGCCCTAGTGTCACCCAATGACGCGAATGTGAGCCGCAACTCTGGTGCCCTGCTGCAAGACAGGTGGCTTCCCATTATTCGCCGTTTCTGCCGTTAAAAAGTTCATTTATAGAATTTATCATTTTGATATTTTATATCTTAGTCTAGTTTACTATTCGTGTTTTTGTAAAGCTTTATCTCTGCTATAGGTACTGTTTGCACCTAATCTATGCAATTTTTTTACATGTCATTAACTGTATTTTTACCTACCTGCCTATATTTTTGTATTAGATATTTTACTAGTGTGTTTTATACCCATTTTACAGTCTTTTTCTAGTAAGTGTGCATCCTGTTATTATTCACGTGTTTCCCAGTGTTTGTATGTTTATTTCAAGACCAACTAGTTGCCTCAGAGACCCTCCTGTCCGACCAATATTTTGTTCGATCCGCACTGTACCTTCGATTCGATCTTAACCCGCGAGTTGCTGGGGGGGGGGGCGTTAAACGCCCCCACTTTTTTCGCCGGGCCATAGCATAAAAACGGCGCGCCGCAGGCGCGCCAAATTTTGGGTACCTGTAGGGAATTGATTGAAGTTTATTGTGACAAAGTTTCCAAAAAATCGGTCGGAAAATTCTTGAGATATCAAGGTTTTAGTGACGTCATGATTTCTGAGTTTTCGACCAAAAACGGCATATGTTCAAAAAATCATATAAAATCACAGAATAGACATACAGACATGCCGTAAACGCCATTAGACTGCCAATACCATGAACAATCAAATGGCTATCTTCGATTATTGATTATCGTTCCGCATTTTCCAAAATCTTGAACTGAATCTTGGCAATTTCTTGTGACTACTTCACGACCATGATACATGAATTTCTTAAATTGAACTTTTCGAGCCAAACACGTACACATATGATAAAATGAATGTCACCATCGTGTTTTACGCCCTAAATTACCCATAAAACATGTGTCACAGGCTGCGAATATCAGTTTTGATTTTCGGGGATATGTGCCTACCCGGTTGACCTGACCTTGACCCTGACCTATGCTTGACTGACCCCTACATGGAGCTGACACTCTTGTAGGTCTTATATGATGGATTGTGTACCGTTTTGACAGAGTTTATGACGAGAGGCGCCCATTGCGAAGTCCTGAAGTCCATGCTACTGAAAGCCCGATTTTGGGTGTTTGACCTGACCTTGACCGGACCTGTGACCTCAAAATTCAACTTTAAAGTACTCATCTGAAGCGTCTCGTCGCGTTCTTTCGTTTGCCGCCACGTGCGTTTCGCTGCGCCTATTGGTTCTCGAGTTATCGGCTGGGGGCGTTTAACGCCCCCCCCCCCCCAGCAAACGGTGGGTGGCGAAATACCCCAGCAACTGCCGGGTTAACATCCGATACGACTCTCGCTGACGAAGAATTGTAATACAATTCGAAAGCTCCGACCCAACGAACTCTTGTGGAGTAAGTCCGATTTCATTTTAATTGAGGGGCCCCTGGTTACCTGAGGGACCTCTGGTTATCTGAGGGACTCCTGGTAAAGAACCCCTGGTTACCTGAGGGGCTCCTGGTTACCCGAGGGGCCTCTGGATACCTGAGGGGCCCCTGGTTATCTGAGGGGCCCTTAGTTACCCAAGTGGCCCCTGATCCCCTGGATGGCCCCTGGCCAGTCATCTGAAGAAGCCCTGGTCACCTGAGGGGCCATGTTTACCCGAGGAGTACCTGGTTATCTGAAGGGCCTCTGCAGTCACATGAAGGCCCTTAGTTGCCCGCGGAGCCCGTGGTATAACCGGCCCCTTATTATCAGAGGGTCCCCTGGTCACGGTAACATGGTGGGCCCCTGATCAATCAATCAATGATCAATGAGCCTTCAGAGCCCTTGCAGTCACCTGAGAGGCCCCTGATTACGTAAAGGGCCCCCGATCACTTGGATTCAATGGCATAGCCAGGGGGCGAGGGGACACGTGTCCGTTATATGGTTTAGGGTCCCCTCGGGCCCGAGGGGCCCACCGGCGCCTCCGAGGGCCCTATACCAGCGCATCTAGCGGCCACTTACCAGCGACTCTGAGGGCCTCTTACCGGCATCTGAGGTTCCCTTGCCGGCCTATGAAGGGCCACAAGTAACTTTCAGGGCCCCATACATGCCTATGACGGCCCCTACCAGCGTCTCTAAGCCCTAAGGCCCCCCACAACGGTGCCTGTGTGGACCCCACATCAGCGCATCTGACAGCCTTTCACAGACACGTCTGAGGGACCAACACCGGCGACTCTGATGGGCTCGCTCGCTTCGCTTCTTAATAAAACACCGTGCATTTTATGCACATTTCTCAAACAAATTATACTTTTATCTGCCAATTTTCCACCTTTTCTCAGGGCTTAGACAGACAGACAGACAGGCAGACAGTGAGACAGACAGACAGAGGGGCCCGTCCGCAAGGGGGGCCGGACCCACTGTGCCCAATCTCCCCCATCGAAATGTTCTGGATACGTCCCCGCCTGGGTTGACAGTGGCCCCCAGGTAACCCGGGGCCCCTTCGAGAGCAGGTTGTCCCTCCTGGGCGAGATCCTGGGTACGTGCATGCTTGGGTGTCCCAAGATAAACGACCTTCAGGGCCTTATCCGAAGTACTGGCCCAAACTGAAGACAATGTGGAGCCCTCTGAGGCCATTGTGAGGCCCTCTGTGACCAGCGTGAACCCTCTGAAGCCAGCGTGGGGCCAGCTGTCATCTGACTTCAGAGTTCAGACGCTGGAGCTGGGCCCTCAGAAGCCAGCACGGGGCCTTCATAGGCTGGCGTCGGGCCGTTAGAGGTCACTTCGAGGGCCTCGGCAGCCATACTTCAGATTGTATATGCATGTTTGAGCCCCCTGAGGTAAGAGTGGCCCTTAGAAGCCGGCGCGGAACCGTCAGAGGGCAGCATGGGCTTCTAGAGACCGGCGTGGGTTCGACAGCGGCATAGGGCCATCAGACTGACTCAAAGGCTCCCAAGAGCCAGCTTGGGGCCCTGGGAGGTCAGCAATAGCATGGGTCTCCTGAGGCTGAGGCCAGATTCGTTCACTCTGTTGCCGAAGAGGGGCTTTCAGAGGTCAGAATGAGCCTTCAAAGTTTTTAGATTGCCAAGTGTGCCTAAAAAGGCTCCCTCACATGGCGAAAGTGGCAAAGAACCGCACCTGTGCGTGGATTAACCCTCGCATGTGTGCGGCGTTTGCCAGCTTCTAATGTGTAGGGGGGGGGGGGTCGGTTGGACCCCCCCTTGCCGTTTGGCCCCTGATCGAGCTAGAGCTTCGCGGAAAAAACGAGCGTGTTGCCCGTGACGAGAGGAAGCCGATGATACCCAATTTTAAGGTCCTAGGTCATTGGTTGACCTTCCAGGTCAGGTCAATGACCCAAAGTCGGGAAAATCGGGACCTGTTAGAAAGTCGTAAAGTGTGGCTGCTAAGGGGTTTTTCGGGGTGCTGATCACGAATATCGTGTTAGTTTTGATCACAGATGATGTCTTGAAGCATTTAGACCAGGTCGGGTCAGGTCAGGTCAGGTCAACCAGTAGGCGTCGTGACGGGTATTCGTAGTACGTGTCAACCGCCTCTGACAGCTTCGTAACATGTTACGAAGTCACCAAAACTACTTCGTAAATGTTCAAATGGTTGCTAAATTCGAATTCAGCTCCAAAAACTAGCCTAGAAACATGTAAAACTCGAAAAAGTGACCCGAGGTCACCCGAGGTCACCAAAGGTCAATGACCTGACCTGACCTTCAGGTGACCTTGACACACACGGGAATAACATCAAATCACATGTTGGAACGTTTGAAACCAGGAAAAGCTTGCAAACACGCGGCTAGTGCGAGCCGACATACGCGAAATCGCGATTCCGGCCAAACATGGTCTCGGAAAAGAGGTCACAGGTCAAAGGTCATTTGGGTCAGGGTCATGAAATTTTCAGGGTAGGTGTAAAATTGATCAATGCGAGGGTACTGAACGTTTCGTCGCGATCGGCCGCTTTTTACGCGAGTTATTCGCGAAAAACCATGGGGGGGTCAATCCGACCCCCCCCCTACACATGCGAGGGTTAAGTATGCTACCACTGGGGCTCCTAAGGTAAGGGTGGGGCCCCTTGAGCAGGTTTTGCCTCCTTCTTTTCAAGATCCTGGATACGCCACTGAGGAGAAGGTCGTAAAAAGTCGCATCGATTGCATTGAGCATTAAATGACGAAAATATGTTTACCCCCCACCGCCTCAAGCGATCACGTGCCGTCACACCCCGGGCGCGGCCTAGGTGGCTTGCATCCATGGCCCCCGGGAGTGGATGAAGGTGATAGCTCCACAAACACACATACACATTAGCGATATAACGTAACGTAATATAACGTAATTAAGAAAGGGCTTTTTTACTGTGTACTTTGGCTGAAAGCACAGGTTTTTGCCCTCTTGGTTAGGCACCAGGTTTTTTTCTAGTTAGGACTTTTCCTGGTAAAGTTCACCCCACAACAACACACACCAAACAACAGCACACAAATCAGCAGCAAGTCACAGCAGCAAGTTCTATGTAAGTAACCAAATTTATTGTCTCGCCCATCAGGCACCTTTCGGCCTTCCCTTTGCTTTGCAACCCACCGGACGCCACATGAGCCGGTTTAACGTAGTCTTTTGCCTTTCTCTTAGTTCTTGGGCCGGAATCAAATAGCCGGCATTAACGTAACGTAAACGGAAGACCTGGCCAATTGCCAGCTAGTAACTTTCCCCCTCCCCCGGTTATAGCCACTTGGCTTGCCGGGAGGAAAAAAAACCACCTGCCCAAGACGCGAGGGCACTATGGCACGCGCCCGCCACACCGTCTTGTCACTTATTTTCCTCGATCACCCATGCTATAGTCTGGCAACCCTAAGAAAGAATGGATTTAGAGTGCTGCGGCCGTTGATGCATGTGCCTTTATATTGTGAGAGCATATTTTCTGTCACAACTTTTCACACAAATTTATCCGGACCATACATTTGATGCTTACCAGTAGATGATGCTTACCAGTAGATGGAAATATGGAGACATGTGAGCTCAGGTGATCACATTTGAAGTGATCAAAACACGTGCAAAGTAATTGAAGCGCTTTAACTCCGTTCTTTCTTAGGTTTGCCAGACTATAGTTAGAACGATGCTGCGCCGTATGTCATTTCCGGTCTTTCAGGGGGTAGGGTGGGGTTTTCAGCATATTTCAGTTTACGAAGCCCATGGGGCTGAAGTCGGGAATAAAATGTGCCCTATATTCTTTAGACCAAGGAGTGTTCAGCAGCCAACACCCAGTGGTGATTCCTGAATTTCAGGAGCGGCGGATGTGCGTCAACCCTCGCCCGTATATCGGGGGGGGGGTCGAACGGACCCCCTTCGGTTTTTCGTGAATAACACGCGTAAAAAGTGGCCGATCGCGACGAAACTTTTAGTACCCTCGTGTTGATCAATTTTACACCTAACCTTAAAAATTTCATGACCCTGACCCAAATGACCTTTGACCTGTTACCTATTTTTCGAGACCATGTTTGGCCGGAATCGCGATTCGGCGTACGTCGGCTCGCATTAGCCGCGCTTTTGCTGTCTTTTCGTGGTTTCAAGCGTTCAAACATGTGATATGATGTTGCCCCCATGCATTAGGGTGGGGGTCAAGACCATCTGAAGGTCAGGTCAGGTCATTGACCTTTGATGACCTCGGTTCACTTTTTTCGAGTTTTATGTGTTTCTAGGCCAGTTTGTGGTGCTGAATTCGAATTTAGCAACCAAATACACATTTACGAAGTTGGTTTGGTGCCTTCGTAACATGTTACGAAGCTTTCAGAGGCGGTTGACACCTACTACGAATACCCGGCAGGACCCCTACTGGATGACCTGACCTGACCCGACCTGGCCTAAATGCATGAAGACATTATCTGTGATCAACATTAACATGATATTCGTGATCAGCACCCCGAAAGACATCATAGCAGCCACACTTTACGACGTTCTAACAGGTCCCGATTTTCCCGACTTCTGGGTCATTGACCTGACCTGGAAGGTCACCCAATGACCTACGACCTGAAAATTGGGTATCATCTATCATCGGCTTCCTCTCGTTACGGGAAATACGCTCGTTTTTTCCGCGAAGCTCTAGCTCCATCCGGGGCGAAACGGCAAGGCCCCCCCTTATAGGGGAGAGTGGGGTAAGATGCCCAGGGTGGGAAAGACGCCCCACCCCCTCTAGCGGCGAAACAAAGAATCGAACCTGGAAATTAATGTTCTTAGCGTAAAGCGGAAGCCTGCCTTGTTAACTGCACAAAAATTTGCGAAGCTCATTTGGGCAACGGCTGGCTGGTGATTGCATGTTTTTATTGGCTGCTTTCATAAAATGTTTTGGTGTCAAAACATCGTAAATATCAAAGAAGGTAAATAATTTTTATGTCCCTTGATAATTTTTATTTTTTTTACGTCGTGATACATTAGCATGCGTGTACTGTGCCCCAAACAGTTTGTTTCAGGGTGTAGTTTTATGGCTAATAAATTGTACTGATTTAACCCGCGCCCCGCTGGGCTATTCAGCCATACGCGCCCATACGGCCAGATTATTCAGCCATACGGGCAGATTCTGCCCCCCCCCCTGTCTAACTTCCGAACCGATGGTCGTAGAAAGACGGGGAAAACGGCAATCGAAAGCTCTCAACAAGGCGGATCTTAAGAGCCCAATTTTTTTTGGCTAAGTAGGTCAGAGGACAGGTCAAGGTCAGGTCAATGGTGCAAAGTGCAAGCTTCTATAGTATCGGCCTTCCACCGTAGTTGCCGAAGAATGGACTGAGACTGATTGCCCAAAACGTGTTCTTAGGCTACCAAGACAATATTCGTTGCGTACAAAATCATTCAAAGGTCAAGGTCAAGGTCAGGTCAGGTCAGGTCAGGTCAGGTCACCAAAAACGAAATATAGAAAAGGGCAAGTGCGACACATGTTTTATGGGTCATTTTATTCATAGAATTCAATAGGCACACTCAATAAGTGATATGGAGCACATCTGGATGAATTTCAGGTCGAGGTCAGGTCAAGGTCAGGTCAAGTGAGGTCAAATTTTGAAGTTGGTTGTTTAGGCCTAAAAAGGTGTCTATCTGATGCAGTTTTTCACGACGAATCGAATGGTGCTATTTTATTTCCGTACGAGTTCTAGAACTTCCAAAAAAATCATTTTTTCAAAAATTTTGTGTGTCGTGACGTCATAAAATTTTTAATAACTCCCACATTTTTTTAACCGATTCTTCTAAAAATTGGTATGTAGGTGCACATAGACTACTTCTCTGACATATAGTCCGGTTTTTTCGATACACTCAAAATTTTGGATTTTATAATTATTTTTCCAAAAAAAGTCAGTTTTTTGAAAAAATAGGGGCCAAAATCCAAAATTAAAAAAAAACGAGATAGCCATTTGATAGACAATATAAAATTACGGATAATCTTTTTTGATACGTCTTGATTCCCTAAAAAATGAAGATGTTAGCGGCCTTTGAAATTTTGCCGTTTTGAGGCGACAATGGCGAATATGACGTCACTGAATCGTCATTTTCTCAAAAATTTCCGACCGATTTCGCTCACATTTTCAGGGAACGTGTCAAATTGATGTATGATAAGGTACTGAAAGCATGACGTCGCTGGTGTAACGCGTTTAGAAGTTATCGGCGAAAAACGGGAGGGGGGGCAGATTCTGCCCCCCCAGCGGGGCGCAGGTTAATGTTAATTCGGTCCCTTGGGGAAAGATGCCCCCTGCCCTGATGGGGAAAGACGCCCCCCCTAAATCCGTATGCCGTCCTTCAAACAACCCGTGAAATCATTTATTACATACTTGTGGTGAGAGACAAAAGCCGATCTGGGACTATTGAGAGTCCAGTACGGTCGGGTGCTCCCCATGCCGGTCTCTCGGCCCACACAGCGACTTTTTGGGGGGCATCTGACTCTGAGAGCCCTCACGACGGCTTCTGTGGGCCCCATTATTGGCTCCAAGGTCCCTCCCGACATCCTTTGGGGGCTCCCACGCTGGCTCCACGGGCCGTGCTGGCATCTGAGGTCCCCAAGATGGGCTCGAGGGCCCTCAAGCATCATGGAGACCTATAAGGGCCCCACAACGGTCTCCGAGCGCCACCACGGAGGCTTGTTTGGCCGCGCTGGACTACGATGGCCCTAACGATGACCTCTGAAGCCCCTTACGACTACCTTTGAGGGCCCTTACGATGACGTTTAGTGTCTACTGCAGGCTCGAAGGGACTCCTGATTCGTTCAGGCGATTCACGTGCACATTTATGTCACTTTTAGTGAAGGGGGCATCTTCCCCAACGCCAGGGGGCGTCTTTCCCACCGTGTGGGGTAAGATGCCCCCTTTCACTTCTTCAGGAAAATGTTTAATAGCAAAAAAGTTATCATATTTAAGCCACGAAAGTGTGATATTTTTGGAGAAAAATGATGTCGGCTTCCGTTGAAACTCCAAGTTTATGCTTTCCGATCGTCATTTTCGAATAATATATGACATTGCAAAACCCTGGGCATCTTACCCCACTCTCCCCTACGTTCCCGGCTGGAAAAACACCAGTACGGGCGAGGGTTAAGACGACCTCGCATTTCGGGAGCGTAGCAGAGACAGTGGACGAGCATATACAAAATGAGCTATACTGTCAGGATTTGAGAGAAATTTGGGACATGTACATAGGTATGCAAAAGATGGCATACCTACGCTAACCCGTTTGGAAATAAAGTGAATTTATCGATGGGTAATTTTTTATGGCGCACCCAGAGCAGAAATTAGGTCATTTCTACATGCATACCTACTATTGTATTCAATCACCATATATATTGAGGTTTTATAATTGACTGCCGAAGTTCAGCATGACCCGACAGGCTCAGGGCTTGGTCACCAGCCGCTGTATCCAAACTTCTATAGCAAAAGCGTTGTCTAGTTATAGCTCGTGTGTTATCAACTATGTGTGTGTGTGTGTGTTTGCGCGCGTGTGTGTGTATGTGCGTGCATCTACTGTTGCAGCATCGTGCGCTCGGGCGATGCCATCTACGTGAGGGTCGGCGACCACGACCTGACGTCCAAGTACGGTTCGGAGGGTGCGCAGACGGTGCGCGTGTCCACCACCTACATACACCACAACCACAACTCGCAGACACTCGACAACGACATCGCCTTGCTGAAGCTGCACGGCCAGGTGGGTCTCATTGCAACTACACCCCAACCCCGTGCTTTTACGCTCCCAGCCGACTCGGCGGAGTCAATAGATTTTCGACGATTTCAACCCCGACTCCGGGCTAAAAATCGACACCGACGTCGAATCCAACTTCAGTTATGAGCATCTCTGTTAAGGTATTGCTTGGTTTTCGGTTTCTACCCATACTTTTGTATTCATACCTTCTTATACCAGTTAATTTATTACGGAGCGAGCGAAGCGAGCGTAGTCTTTCCTTAGATTAACGGAAATTTCTGAGTATGAGCGGCCGGCCGGCCGGCCGGCCGGCCGTGGTCACGCTTTTGCGAGGCTTATATCTCAGCAACCACTTGACCGATTTACACGCGGTAATTTTTGTAGGGTAGCTTCATTCCTTCTACCAAGTATTGGACTATTGCCGATGCATGTGGGTGACCCCTTATGCACGTGCCACGTGCAAAACGAAGAGGTGTCACTTTTGTAATTGTTGCAATATCTCGGTAACTACTTGGCCGATTGCGCTGAAAGTTGGCATGTAGGTAGGCACCCACTAGGCAATGCATATCCATGTGCCAGAGTTGGGGTGCTGCTGCACGTGCGCACGTGCAGGGGTCGATTCCAGATCTCGAGAACGGCTGGACCGATGGTGCTCAAATTTGGCACATGGTTAGGGACCAGTTAGTAGGGTGCCGTGCAAAAGTCAGTTGGGACCCATTTTGCACGTGCGCACGTGCAGGGTGCCGCTTCCAGATCTCGAGAACGGCTGGGCCGATTGCAGTGGCGGTCGCAGGGGGGGGGGGGGGGGCCATCAGGGCCATGGCCCCCCCAAAGGCAAATCAGGGGGGCCATCATATCATTTGCCCCCCCCCAAACAACCGATGGGCCCCCATGGCCGTATGGGGCCCTGGCCCGTATTCGATTGTCACGAGGCTCGAGAAACCCACGCCAGCTATTAACAGCTCCCATACCAGTCTTTGAGGGTCCTACACTGACCTCTGAGGGCCCTTCAGTGGCGGTCAAGCGTCCACATTGACCGCTGAGGACCCGTATTGACCTCTGAGGGCCCTCCACTGGCCTTTGAGGGCCCCTAAACCGGCCTCAGGGGCCCAACCGGCGTCTGAGAGCCTCACACCGGCCACTGGTGACCTCATTTCTGTCTCTCGAGTCCCAAGACTAGCCTTTAAGAGCCTCTGAGGGCCCCGCACTGGATTCTGAAGACCCGATGTCGAGCCAGCATCGGCCTCTGGGGGCCCATCTTGGCCTTTGAGGGCCCTCCGCTGGTCTCTGGGTTCCAACGCCGGTCCATGCCGGCCTTTTAGGGCCCCACACTGACCTCTAAGGGCCCATGCTGGCCTGTAAGGACCCACATTAGCCTCTGAGGGCCCCCGCACTGGATTCTGATGACCCAATGCCGGCCGCTCAGGGCCCGCATCGGCGTCTGAGGGCCCATCTTGGCCTTTGAGGGCCCTCCGCTGGCCTCTGGGGTCCAACGCCGGCCCATGCCGGTCTTTTAGGGCCCCACACTGACCTCTGAGGGCCCATGCTGGCCTGTAAGGACCCATATTAGCCTCTGAGTGCCCAATTCGGTCTCTGATGGTCACAAACTGCCCTTTGCAGGCCCTGTACTGGTCTCTGAGGGCTCTCAACTGGCCCCTAAGAGCCCAAACCAGCCTCTAAAGGTCCCACGACCCACACCGGCCTCTGATGGTCCCATTTCTGTCTCTGGGACCGAAACTGCCCTTATGTGCCTCTGAGGGCCCCGTACTGGCTTCTGAAGGATCGATGTCGGCTTCTGAGGACCCATACCGGTCTTTAAGTGCCTCATAGCGACACCTGAGGCCCCACACTAGCCTCTGAGGGGCCTGCAAACTGGCCTATGTGGTCTCTACACCGGCCACTGATGGCCCTATTATGTTCTCTGGGGGCTCAAGCCTTACCTTTGGGCGTCACGCACTTGCTTATGAAGGCCCACATCAGCCTCTGGGGCCCTACTTGGGGCCTTTGAGGCCCTTCGCTGACCCTTGGGTCCAATGCCGGCCTCTGGGGGTCTGGCACCGTACTCTAAGGGCCCCATTGCAGCCTCTAGGCGATAGGTATCGCCGAAGCGCTATCGATGGGCCCATAAGTGTAGGAACCATGGGTGCAGTGGGCGCAGTTGCACCAACAATAATTATGCATTGAGTGCAGACAATGTATTCTGCATCCACAATAATCTGGAACAAAACCCCCTTTCCTCAGCAACACTACTTTCCATGCAGCACGACAAATTTAGGATATTTTGCCCACTATCCGTCTTTCGAAGCATTTGCTACTGTAATGGTCTTCAAAACTTGCATTTGTGCTCAAGTAAAAAAAAGATTAAACGGAAGTCGGAACACATGTGATTGAACAGTGAACAGATACCGATGACCCACTGTTAAAAGTTTTAGCACAATGATCTTAAAAAATGGCAAAGTTTTTTTTTGCAAAGAAAATGGCAAAGTTAGCCGCCTTTACTTTTGCGGTAGTCCATTCACAGTTGCGTGAATTATTGACATAATCAACAAAATGCACTTTTCGGTACCTTTTCGACATGGTGCACCCTCAAAGCTCTCAATGAGCCTCCGCTCGGGTGCCGCTCCCTACCCCCCCCCCCGCTTCACCGGCCATGGCCTAGATTTCTGCACCCGTGCACTACGCCCGTGGGCCCCTTTAAGCTAGCACCGGGCCCCCCGGGTCAGCGCAGGGGCCCCTTTGCCAAGTTGGCCCCCCCCCCCCAAACTCCAAGTCTGCGACCGCCCCTGGCCGATTGTGCTCAAATTTGGCACATCGCTAGAGACCGGTTAGTAGGGTGCCGTGCACACTGCACAAGTCAGCTGGAGGTACCCCGTCAAAATTTCGCACGTGCAAGGCTCACCCTCTCGCTCGCTCCGTTAGTCGCCCCGAAAGGCGTTATACTGGTTTTAAATAGATAATGAGAATCTATGTACCAGTAAAACGCCTTTTGGGCGAAGAACGAGCGAGCGAGATAGTGAGCCCTGCACGTGCGGAAGGGCGAGAGGGTACTTCCAACGGGCTTGCGCAAAGCACCCTTCTAACCGGTTGCTAGCGGTGTACCAAATTTGAACGCAATCGGCCCAGCCGTTCTTGAGATCTGGAAGCGGCATTCTGCACGTGCGCACGTGCAAACGGGGTCCAAACTGACTTTTGCACGGCACCCTACTAACTGGTCCCCAACCGTGTACCAAATTTGAGCGCAATCGGCCCAGCCGTTCTCGAGATCTGGAAGCGCCCCCTGCACGTGCGCACGTGCAGTAGCACCCAAACCGCAACACATGGGAATGCATTGCCTGGTGGGTGCCTACCTGTATGCCGCGCGGAGTCGTGGCAAGCAGCCAGGAGTCGGAGTCGGAGTCGGGGTCGGTCCAGCTGCCTCGACTCCAACTCCAGAAACAGAAAGTTAACTGAAGTCAATCCGTGCTATCACTTTTCAGTTGTTTTTACAAATTTCAATTTATGTCATAATTTAGTAGGCAAGTATTTTGTATTCGCGTTATAACTTCTACTTTCCAGTGTCAAAGACTTAATGACAATTGTATATTTGATAATAATATAAGAATAACCAGTAACCTCATAATATAAATCAGAAATAGGAGCCAAAAAGTTATATTTAAAGTTATCGAATATTTCGCTCCTGGAGCTTCGTCAGCGATAATTACAGAAAAACATATACGTTTTAAACATGGAACAACAAAGAACACTGCAGAATAAATAGCAAACTCATGCTACACTTCGCAAGGGACCGACATTTTTGGCGAATAACTCGGCAATTATAACTCGGCAGCATTTCGCCAAAAATGTCGGTCCCTTGCGAAGTGTAGCATGAGTTTGCTATTTATTCTGCAGTGTTCTTTGTTGTTACATGTTTAAAACGTACCTATGTTTTTCTGTAATTATCGCTGACGAAGCTCCAGGAGCGAAATATTCGATAACTTTAAAGATAACTTTTTGGCTCCTATTTCTGATTTATATTATGAGGTTACTGGTTATTCTTATATTATTGTTATTCATCATGAGCCTCAAGCAGAGTTTCAGCCTTTTAAGAATTGTATATTTACTTTCTTATCGTAGAAGAATAACCGTATGCTCACTATCTTTTAACAATCCAAAATTAGCCTAAAATGAATGAATATATTTCGGAAACGTTCCTTCGTCAGTTCAAAAGTTAACTTTTGAACTGAAGAAGGAACGTTTCCGAAATATATTCATTCATTTTAGGCTAATTTTGGATTGTTAAAAGATAGTGAGCATACGGTTATTCTTCTACGATATTCAATCATGCTGCTCATTCTAGTACTTCGCCACCTTATTACTACATATTTACTTTCTTCTTTTATCGCTCCGAAAAGTGCCTAACACAAACACAGACCGACATGATGGCGATGCCCGTGGTCATGAATACGGCCACACTCGTGCTTCTCGGCGGGTTTTCAAGCTGGCCGCCGGCCGGTGGTCTCTAAGGATTCAGCTGCGTCCACGTGGGAGAAATGGTGACCGCATGAACGAAACCGGAGCGTCGAGCGATCTCCCGGTGCGCGAACAGAGTGTTCGGAAAGTTCTGGCGCCTCTTTTGGACGTCGTCTAACGCGCGCTGTGATTATTGGACTTTCAGCCAATCACCACAGATATGACCCCTCATTCACCGCTCAGCTAGAGGTCGCGTAAACATGACCTTGAAACCGTTTTCAGTGCTAGGTATATGGGCGAAGATGCGCCTTGTCGCTGAGTGCCCGCACGCGAGGGCCCGGTGCGGCTTGAACGAGAAGCGAGTTGCAGCGCGATGCGGCGTTTCCCGGCGAACAGTTGAGCAGGCAAAGGTGCATTCCGGATCGGAAATTTCTTAGAAAATATTCTCACTCAGTAACGACCACGGTATGCCAAAGCTGCTGAGACCGAAGCAGCATTTCAGCGGCAATCGAAGAAAATCTGGGATCTGATGGACACAAATGTTCAATCATCTTCGTCAAGGTCAAATAAATGACTGACAGGCTGGTCCACGAGGGGTTCCTGGACACGACAATCAAGGCGACTTGCCCTAAGGGTCATTTCGCACTTCAACAGCACGGAGCGCACTCCAACAACGCCGCTGCCGTCCAAACCAAACTGACAGAGGAGCTCGGCGGACCAGATCACCGTGGTGAAATGAGATTAGGCTACCTTATTATCCCAGCCTTAACCCGCTCGACTAAGGCATGCTACGCGTTTTGCAGAATAAGCTCTAGGCCACCTCTCATCCCACCCTGGAGTCGCTGAAGACTCGCATCATGACAGCATGGGAGGACAGGAAATGTCCTGCATCGTCAAAACCCGCAGACGTTTCCGCCCTTGCGTTGAGGTGTAGCAAGGGAGTTGAGAGAAATAAGGACGTACGGCTGCATCGTTGCGGGTAATCAAACACCGCTGTCCGCTGTTGTTCGGCTGGTTGTAGTAGAAGAACAGAGCTATTTGCGGCTGTCATGATTCGATAGTTGAGCTGGTAGAACAGGGGAGCTTGAGCGTCTTGGAAATATCCCGAGAGGGGGATGAGATCCTGAGATGGAGATGAGATATCCAGCTGAGGAAGATGTAGGTCTAGATCCAGATAGAGATCTTGAGATGACGTCCACCTGGGAGAGATGTAGAGATCCAGATCCACCTTGCATACAAATACATCTGATGGAAGATGCTTTTTAATTTAGAGGCTTGATGATTCTGTTCATTGTATAGACCATGATGCACGAGATGCTTCTTCACTGCTCGGATTAGGGATAGAGGGGTCCGATCAGCTGGGTTTGCGGCACAGTTGGGTAGGTGAAGGACAGGGCATTCGGAGTCCCGATGACCACTGCCAAACATATGGGTGGTAATTACGTTGATAAATTGAATGTGATCATTCGTCCAGTCACCTATTCCTATATCACTGGCCTCCCCATTAAGAAAATTGCCCACTTAATTCGTATTAGCGTTGCTAGTTTAAGTTGCCCTCGAGATTAATTAGTTTGACTGTCCTAACTGAGCTTCGCTAAACTCCCATCGGCCTTATCCTAAGATTCATCCTTTACCATTCTCACTCTCATCCTCTCTCTACGTTCGTTCGTCATATATTCACCCCAAATTTATTTAGCGCCCCTCGAATTCCCTCCGATGGTGTTAGGTGCCTGACTAATAGCGATCTCCCCGGCGAGATAAATGTCTCTTTCCGAAATCCATATGCATGCTCCGCTAACCGGCGACAAAGATACTAATCGCAGGGCCGTCCAGAATAATTATGCACAAATATCCACCCTGCTATTTTATGGGATTCACTACACGTCCGATAGACTTATGGTACACACATACACGATTTATATCCGACTTATCTCTCTACCGGGAGAGATTACCTATGCCCTCCTCCGGTCCGCGTGCAACATTCCCGTTCACGACCCAGGGACCCTAGTTCATATCCTGGAACTATCCTTAACCATGGGATTTACTCTTCAAGGCCTTACGTGTCCTGGAGTACATTCTTCCCTCCCCTGAGGCTGTCCAGTACCGATTAGAGTACCTTTACGAAATAAGTATGAGGACTTACCCGGGACACTACGGCTCACCTTATCCGCCCTTTGGGTGACTGACCCCTGACCTTCGGCTTCTTGCCTTTGGCATAACTTACTCTCCACTGCATACTGCGCCAATCTTCCCCTTTCCCCCCTGCCGTAGAAACCTCTCACTGCCTTCTCACCCAGTGTTACCTAAGCGGGAAAATTAACAGTGGCCGGTACCACTGGCGGAAAACGTGTATATGCCCTGCGTACGTGACGGTGTGTCCCTCTTATCATTCCGGTCTGGACGTGGGTGTAGAGAAGTGCATCTGTGTCTCATACAGTCATGCTGGTAAACGTTACGCCATAGGAGACGGGCAAACAAGCCGTCTGTGCCTCACAATGCCCTGTGCCAATATTGGTGGAGTAATTATTGGCGCTAACTCACAAGAACGCGAATAACAGAAACGCATTATTTATCCAAACCTAATAGTAATTTCAAGTCCTAATTGCTGCTGCACGCGTGAACCAAATCATCAGTTCTCGTATACAATCCTAGTAGACCTTGAACCGCTCTTGATTTAATCAGATGATCTAGAACCAATTAGTACGCACCGATCTGCCGTCTGGTTGTGATCCACCGTATCATAGTGAATTACTGAATGCTCAAACGGAAATGACTCCTTGAAACTCGTTCGATAGCTTCTGATGGGCTACTAGTTACCTATACAAATTATCTTTATAGAGTGCCAGAACATTGTCATAGGGGTCCCTAGCCTTTCATAGAAAATCTAATTTAAATCATCCTATTAGCAGTAACCAATGCACATCAAACGTGCTGCAGTCCTAGATATCATATAGCATGTCATATTTAAAATTATGCATTAACTGTTTACGTTCTTATCCCGTTGCAACTTTCCACAACTAACCATGTTTCTATACGATGACCTTCACCTACCGCACGCGCCCCAATTACGGCTAACCCACTGCCCCTGTTGTGGCTGCTTTTCGCGCCCTCTGGCGGCTCAACGCCCGCGTCGGGAACGACGATTACCACGGCTGCCGGCCGGCGCCGCGTCGACACCGTCAGTCACAGTCACGCCGTTATGGGCGCGTCAACGCTCGCGGTACAGTGTTCACTGTTCGTGCGTGTTGTCTCTTCTGGCCGGGTAGATTCACCGGATGTGTCAGTGAGTGTGAATCTGGTAAAATATCGCTGCAATATCTCCCTGTTCGACATCTCATCAGCTCCATTCGACGTAAGTTTTTTTTTTAATTAAATTCCTGTCCCATTTAATCGTTCCCCAAAAAAAGATGGTCCTTTCTAGTATTTATTCTACGAAAGCACAACGATCGGTTCCGATATTAGTCGCATATTAGTTCTAATCACAAATAATTCTACATCTACCTGTTACTCGACATTTCGCAATTTCAATGACGCAAAGTGACCATCTAAAGTCGCAAAGTGTCAAACCGTCAACCTCAAACCACTGCTCACAACTCTGCACCTAAGTAACAGAAGAAATTCCGCCGTAAGCTCAAGCATTCGTATCTGTCGAAAATCATAACTCATAGCCATATTCATGGATCGATTGCATAAATCAGTCGCCACCTTAAAACATTGCATTCCTTTTCAACCGTATTTACCTGTTCTATAATTGATTTCGACTTCGCAATCAATTCCTACAGCAATATTACCAATGAATTCGCAATGCAACTTTTAGTGAGTACAGCACAAATCTAAACCCTTAATTTCACAAACGTTCCAACCTCAAATCGCACTTGACCACCGCCGATTATAATAAATCGAACGAACCAGTTTGACCAAAGACAAAGACATATTCAATGTTGTCACGCATCCTGTCATCAATTTCAGCGTTCGTGACACTGAGCTGCTTATTCAAATTTTAGGATCTCGCTCCCGGCCTAATCGTGAACTCCAACTGACAATAACGTATTTACTGGCGGCTCTGACATGACCTCAAAATTCAGATCCTAATATGCTACTAGGGTGTCTGGACCAATAAGTTCAAAGTAATTTAAGTTTTCCAATTCCAATTGAGAGTGCATTTTATGGCAACCGAAAATGTTTGGCAGTCGTCACGGCACGGCAACCGGGCAAGGGGGGGGGGGTTCAAGGATTGGGATTGAGCAGACTTTTCAACAACACTCACATTCTGGAGTTTCTCTGCGCTTCCGCTTCTCAGTGTGGTCTCAAGCGTCGGCGGTTGTCCTCGGTTCTGGTCGCTCGAACTGAAGAGGCTTCTTGTGGGTGACCTCGGACTGACGGCGGCCTCCAGATGTCGTCTCCGGCTCCGGCTGCAGACTGTCACTCTCGGCTGCTCGACTGTGACCCTCGGCTGCTCGACTGTGACCCTCGGCTGCTCGACTGTGACCCTCCTGGCTGGGTGGCGCACCCTTTTATAGTTGGGGGGAGGGGGTGACTGCCACGCCCTTGCGACGTCATCTTCCTCTGCCTTCTTTTGGTGGGTGGGGCCGTAAGATGGCGCCCTCTGTCCTGTTTAGTCACCTTGCTCCTCTGTGCCTGCAATTTTTGGCCGTCGAATCGTCTTCGTGTTGAGTGCTTTATCATTTTAGTAATCGCTGGCATAAAACAATCCCCGAAAGGTTTGTGATTTTCGAGTTTTAATTTTGATTCTTCAATTTCATTTTATTCAAACTTTTGTTTCCTTCCGTTTCGTCTGCCGCCAACGCCCCTGTGACGTCACTCTTGCTCCGCCCACCGTACCGGGGCGTGGCCGTAACGCAGCGCCTTCTTCCTCTGCGGAGATCTCTGGAACTACAGGTCATTGCTTGCGGCTTGTTGTGGAGGTCACCTTGAAGTCGTTCTGCCGGGTCGCTCACCCTGGGTTGCTGTACACCGACAAAGGAGGCTGTGTGCTCCAGCCGGCCTCCATCCTTGACACTGCTCCATGATCTGTTGACATCTTTTGCTGATGCAGCGTTCTTTGAGGAGGTTCGAATCGCTCATCCTGCGGTAGCTGTCTCCATAGGCGGGCGTCGTAATGAGAGTTTAACGGTTGCCCATTGCGAAGACCTCTGGAACTACTGCGTTTTTGCTTGCCCTAGGATCTTCCTGGCTGTGCCATTCCCACCATGTGACTCAGCGCGGCGCAGCTGTTGTGGTACCTGACAGAGTACGTGACAAGTGACAGAGTACCTTAACGTGCTCGCTCGCCGCCGCCGCCGGCCGCGGTCCTGACGTAGCTTGTTGACTCAGCTGTGCCTCGACGGTTCGTACTGATGTAGGCGGCATCGTCTTCTCGCAAATGTGTCTACTGCGGCTATTTCCACGGACAGTGCTCGTTGCGGGAGATGGAGAAAAGTGATGTGTGGGGATTGTGGGCCTGGTGACTGGGGGGGGGGGTGAATAATGAGAGGGGAGGGGAGCGCAGCAGCAGCGCTCCGCTCAGCTGTGCGTCACCCGGTAGCAGCGATGGGTGAGTGAATGGAGGGCTAGGCCTGTGACCGGACTGCGAGGGGGGGAGACTGCCGGACCAAGCCGTGCCGAAAAGATTCTACGTTAAATGTTAAAGATGTAGCGTGCTACATCTTCAGTCCAAACAACCCTAGTTGCGTCCTCGCAACTCATACAAAAAACTCACACCCCTTACTCATCTAAATCTACACAATCATGTTAAGTTCCGCAACGCCTACAAAATGACATCGTATACCTAGTACAGTACACACACGCACCTGTTGTTCCTCGTCCCCACCTCAGTTTGTCGTTCACCAGATCCGGGTCACGTGCACCAACCACTTTGGTTAGTCCGATGTCGTCGGTGGCCGTCCGGCAAGTGGCTTCTCAGGAGGGTGAAGGCCGCCATGGCAGCCCAGGTGGCGGCCTCAACAGCAGTTCGGGTGGCGGCCTCCATGGCAGCCCGGGTGGGCAGCCTTCACGACAGCCCGGGTGGCAGCCTGGGTGGGGCGGCCTCCACGGCAGCCAGGGTGGGAACATTCCACATCAGCCCGGATGGCGGGCTCCGTGGCAGCCCGGGTGGGCAGCTTGCACGGCGGCCCGTGTGGGCAGCCTACGTGACAGCCCAGATGGATGACCTCCTTGGCAGTCCGGGTAGGCGACCTCCATGGCCGGCCCTGCCGCGACCTCCGTGGCCGCCCGGGTGGCAGACTCCGTGGCAGCTCAGGTGAGCGACCTCCATGGCAGCCCAGGTAGGTGACCTTCGTGGCAGACCCGGTGACAGGCTCCGTGGTAGCTCAGATGGGCGACCTCCATGGCAGCCCAGGTAGGTGACCTCCATGGCAGCCCAGGTGACCCCCGTGGCAGCTCAGGTATGCGACTTCCGCGGCAGCTCAAGTGGGTGACCCCCCCGAGGCAGCACATCTGAATGGATCGCTTGGCAGTTGGTCTTGCAACATCCTGGCACCCTATCCTCGTTCACCAACTTGATCATCGCCTTGGCTGTGTTGTGAAGACGACCGTGTTTGATTTTGATTCAGTACAACACGGCATCCCGCCTGTTCTTCTTCCTCTTCTGCTTTTGATATTGCTGTCCTCTCATCATCAATACTCTAGAAAGTTCGAGCTCTCCTTTGCAATACAGCAGCTGACCTTGACTTGTACTTGTTGTACAGCAGAACGTAGAAGAATTGATATGCTGATGCAAACAATTGTCAAGTTCATTTTCGGCCTGACTTCTGTATTAGTCTGATCCTTAGTTTCATGAGACAGCTTCATTTCCTTATCTTATCTTCAACAACTTCTTCTATGTCCTTTTCAGTATTCGTAAGACCGCTTCCTCTCATCAGCCACCACCATAACCTTCATTATCTTCACAAAGCTTTCTTTAGCTCATCCTCTTCCTTCACGTCGACCCCTGCAGCGCGCTCATTTCCACTGCTGCCAGTATTTCGAACACCTGCTCAATTCTTCAACTTCCCTGTCATCAGCCACCATCATGAGCTTCATCATCTTCACACAGCTTTCTTCAGCTCATCCTCTTTCTTCACGTCGAACCTTGCAGCACGCTCATTTCCACTGCTGCCAGTATTTCGAACACCTGCTCTATTCTTCAACTTCTTCCTCTTCTCCATACGGTTCACTTTCAATTCATCAACTTCGGGTTCGGCGGCTTGTGCCAGTCTACCAGCTTCAAAATTTGAGAATTATCAAAGCCCCACGTTATGGGCGCCATTTGTAGCGAGGGGATTTTGAGAAAAAAGAGAATAAAGGAAAGAAAAGTACTGCATCTTGCGGGTCATCAAACAGCGCGGTCCACTGCTGTTCGGCGGTGTAGCAAAAGAGAGATTCGCTGCTGTAATGCTGTCGGTAGTAGAGGTGGTAATACAGGGGAGCTTGAGGGTCGTTGAAGAGATCCCGAGATGGAGATGAGATCCTGAGATAGATGTCCACCTGGGAGAGATGTAGATATAGATCCACCTTGCATACAAATACATCTGATGGAAGATGCTTTTTAATTTAGAGGCTTGATGATTCTGTTCATTGTATAGACCATGATGCACGAGATGCTTCTTCACTGCTCGGATTAGGGATAGAGGGGTCCGATCAGCTGGGTTTGCGGCACAGTTGGGTAGGTGAAGGACAGGGCATTCGGAGTCCCGATGACCACTGCCAAACATATGGGTGGTAATTACGTTGATAAATTGAATGTGATCATTCGTCCAGTCACCTATTCCTATATCACTGGCCTCCCCATTAAGAAAATTGCCCACTTAATTCGTATTAGCGTTGCTAGTTTAAGTTGCCCTCGAGATTAATTAGTTTGACTGTCCTAACTGAGCTTCGCTAAACTCCCATCGGCCTTATCCTAAGATTCATCCTTTACCATTCTCACTCTCATCCTCTCTCTACGTTCGTTCGTCATATATTCACCCCAAATTTATTTAGCGCCCCTCGAATTCCCTCCGATGGTGTTAGGTGCCTGACTAATAGCGATCTCCCCGGCGAGATAAATGTCTCTTTCCGAAATCCATATGCATGCTCCGCTAACCGGCGACAAAGATACTAATCGCAGGGCCGTCCAGAATAATTATGCACAAATATCCACCCTGCTATTTTATGGGATTCACTACACGTCCGATAGACTTATGGTACACACATACACGATTTATATCCGACTTATCTCTCTACCGGGAGAGATTACCTATGCCCTCCTCCGGTCCGCGTGCAACATTCCCGTTCACGACCCAGGGACCCTAGTTCATATCCTGGAACTATCCTTAACCATGGGATTTACTCTTCAAGGCCTTACGTGTCCTGGAGTACATTCTTCCCTCCCCTGAGGCTGTCCAGTACCGATTAGAGTACCTTTACGAAATAAGTATGAGGACTTACCCGGGACACTACGGCTCACCTTATCCGCCCTTTGGGTGACTGACCCCTGACCTTCGGCTTCTTGCCTTTGGCATAACTTACTCTCCACTGCATACTGCGCCAATCTTCCCCTTTCCCCCCTGCCGTAGAAACCTCTCACTGCCTTCTCACCCAGTGTTACCTAAGCGGGAAAATTAACAGTGGCCGGTACCACTGGCGGAAAACGTGTATATGCCCTGCGTACGTGACGGTGTGTCCCTCTTATCATTCCGGTCTGGACGTGGGTGTAGAGAAGTGCATCTGTGTCTCATACAGTCATGCTGGTAAACGTTACGCCATAGGAGACGGGCAAACAAGCCGTCTGTGCCTCACAATGCCCTGTGCCAATATTGGTGGAGTAATTATTGGCGCTAACTCACAAGAACGCGAATAACAGAAACGCATTATTTATCCAAACCTAATAGTAATTTCAAGTCCTAATTGCTGCTGCACGCGTGAACCAAATCATCAGTTCTCGTATACAATCCTAGTAGACCTTGAACCGCTCTTGATTTAATCAGATGATCTAGAACCAATTAGTACGCACCGATCTGCCGTCTGGTTGTGATCCACCGTATCATAGTGAATTACTGAATGCTCAAACGGAAATGACTCCTTGAAACTCGTTCGATAGCTTCTGATGGGCTACTAGTTACCTATACAAATTATCTTTATAGAGTGCCAGAACATTGTCATAGGGGTCCCTAGCCTTTCATAGAAAATCTAATTTAAATCATCCTATTAGCAGTAACCAATGCACATCAAACGTGCTGCAGTCCTAGATATCATATAGCATGTCATATTTAAAATTATGCATTAACTGTTTACGTTCTTATCCCGTTGCAACTTTCCACAACTAACCATGTTTCTATACGATGACCTTCACCTACCGCACGCGCCCCAATTACGGCTAACCCACTGCCCCTGTTGTGGCTGCTTTTCGCGCCCTCTGGCGGCTCAACGCCCGCGTCGGGAACGACGATTACCACGGCTGCCGGCCGGCGCCGCGTCGACACCGTCAGTCACAGTCACGCCGTTATGGGCGCGTCAACGCTCGCGGTACAGTGTTCACTGTTCGTGCGTGTTGTCTCTTCTGGCCGGGTAGATTCACCGGATGTGTCAGTGAGTGTGAATCTGGTAAAATATCGCTGCAATATCTCCCTGTTCGACATCTCATCAGCTCCATTCGACGTAAGTTTTTTTTTTAATTAAATTCCTGTCCCATTTAATCGTTCCCCAAAAAAAGATGGTCCTTTCTAGTATTTATTCTACGAAAGCACAACGATCGGTTCCGATATTAGTCGCATATTAGTTCTAATCACAAATAATTCTACATCTACCTGTTACTCGACATTTCGCAATTTCAATGACGCAAAGTGACCATCTAAAGTCGCAAAGTGTCAAACCGTCAACCTCAAACCACTGCTCACAACTCTGCACCTAAGTAACAGAAGAAATTCCGCCGTAAGCTCAAGCATTCGTATCTGTCGAAAATCATAACTCATAGCCATATTCATGGATCGATTGCATAAATCAGTCGCCACCTTAAAACATTGCATTCCTTTTCAACCGTATTTACCTGTTCTATAATTGATTTCGACTTCGCAATCAATTCCTACAGCAATATTACCAATGAATTCGCAATGCAACTTTTAGTGAGTACAGCACAAATCTAAACCCTTAATTTCACAAACGTTCCAACCTCAAATCGCACTTGACCACCGCCGATTATAATAAATCGAACGAACCAGTTTGACCAAAGACAAAGACATATTCAATGTTGTCACGCATCCTGTCATCAATTTCAGCGTTCGTGACACTGAGCTGCTTATTCAAATTTTAGGATCTCGCTCCCGGCCTAATCGTGAACTCCAACTGACAATAACGTATTTACTGGCGGCTCTGACATGACCTCAAAATTCAGATCCTAATATGCTACTAGGGTGTCTGGACCAATAAGTTCAAAGTAATTTAAGTTTTCCAATTCCAATTGAGAGTGCATTTTATGGCAACCGAAAATGTTTGGCAGTCGTCACGGCACGGCAACCGGGCAAGGGGGGGGGGGTTCAAGGATTGGGATTGAGCAGACTTTTCAACAACACTCACATTCTGGAGTTTCTCTGCGCTTCCGCTTCTCAGTGTGGTCTCAAGCGTCGGCGGTTGTCCTCGGTTCTGGTCGCTCGAACTGAAGAGGCTTCTTGTGGGTGACCTCGGACTGACGGCGGCCTCCAGATGTCGTCTCCGGCTCCGGCTGCAGACTGTCACTCTCGGCTGCTCGACTGTGACCCTCGGCTGCTCGACTGTGACCCTCGGCTGCTCGACTGTGACCCTCCTGGCTGGGTGGCGCACCCTTTTATAGTTGGGGGGAGGGGGTGACTGCCACGCCCTTGCGACGTCATCTTCCTCTGCCTTCTTTTGGTGGGTGGGGCCGTAAGATGGCGCCCTCTGTCCTGTTTAGTCACCTTGCTCCTCTGTGCCTGCAATTTTTGGCCGTCGAATCGTCTTCGTGTTGAGTGCTTTATCATTTTAGTAATCGCTGGCATAAAACAATCCCCGAAAGGTTTGTGATTTTCGAGTTTTAATTTTGATTCTTCAATTTCATTTTATTCAAACTTTTGTTTCCTTCCGTTTCGTCTGCCGCCAACGCCCCTGTGACGTCACTCTTGCTCCGCCCACCGTACCGGGGCGTGGCCGTAACGCAGCGCCTTCTTCCTCTGCGGAGATCTCTGGAACTACAGGTCATTGCTTGCGGCTTGTTGTGGAGGTCACCTTGAAGTCGTTCTGCCGGGTCGCTCACCCTGGGTTGCTGTACACCGACAAAGGAGGCTGTGTGCTCCAGCCGGCCTCCATCCTTGACACTGCTCCATGATCTGTTGACATCTTTTGCTGATGCAGCGTTCTTTGAGGAGGTTCGAATCGCTCATCCTGCGGTAGCTGTCTCCATAGGCGGGCGTCGTAATGAGAGTTTAACGGTTGCCCATTGCGAAGACCTCTGGAACTACTGCGTTTTTGCTTGCCCTAGGATCTTCCTGGCTGTGCCATTCCCACCATGTGACTCAGCGCGGCGCAGCTGTTGTGGTACCTGACAGAGTACGTGACAAGTGACAGAGTACCTTAACGTGCTCGCTCGCCGCCGCCGCCGGCCGCGGTCCTGACGTAGCTTGTTGACTCAGCTGTGCCTCGACGGTTCGTACTGATGTAGGCGGCATCGTCTTCTCGCAAATGTGTCTACTGCGGCTATTTCCACGGACAGTGCTCGTTGCGGGAGATGGAGAAAAGTGATGTGTGGGGATTGTGGGCCTGGTGACTGGGGGGGGGGGGGGGGTGAATAATGAGAGGGGAGGGGAGCGCAGCAGCAGCGCTCCGCTCAGCTGTGCGTCACCCGGTAGCAGCGATGGGTGAGTGAATGGAGGGCTAGGCCTGTGACCGGACTGCGAGGGGGGGAGACTGCCGGACCAAGCCGTGCCGAAAAGATTCTACGTTAAATGTTAAAGATGTAGCGTGCTACAGAGGCCGTCGTCGGCACAGACGATGGTTACAATGAATGGGCACTTGCAGAAGCATGTGACTTGGTGTACCTGGTCATTGTTTTGTTCTATTGTTGAGTATCTAATGGATCAAAGGCATTTATTTTTAAATTTGGTGAAAAGCGCCTGGACTTTCCGGTCACCCTGTAGACCTAACATGGCGCGTCATATCACGCGGAATTTTGGCAGCCACCATTGCCCTTTGTAGCAGACCCGGAGTCGGAGTCGGAGTCGGAGTCGGAGTCGGTCACGAGCCCGGAGTCGGAGTCGGATTCGGAAGAGCACTACCACGACTCCGAAACCCTAGACTTAAAGGCACGTTATCGAAAATAATCGGTGGAGCGTCGGTTCACCTCCCCTCAGTCGAGCACCGCGACAGGCTAATGGCTTACTTCTGCACGTACAGGGTGTCCCATAAGTTCGTTCTCACCTAAATTTTGGCTTTTAGAGGCTCTTGTTTAAAGACACGCTGAACTTGGCTCGTCACTGAGCTTATGTGGTTGCCATGGCAGCTGGCAGTATGCTCCACACTCCACAGTAGCTAATTTCTCTAGACATTTTTTTTTTTTTGCTAGAGAGTTCACTTCCTGTGGAGACGGCTTACGCCGCAACATAGGTCTACGATACGGGTACGTATCGGTATTTAGTCCGCACGTGGGCCATTTGCGACGATTGAAGATGGTTGAAGCCAACCAGCATGTAGCCAATGTCTGTCGCTAACTGGACGCACAGTCAGCAAGTGACGCCGATGATTTGTCGGGAGTCAGTCACTGCAAGTTTATCCTCTTTCCAGTCAGCCCTCAGGAATGAGCCATGTGGCCAAAACTGTGGGGCGTCAAAGTGGCCATCAAAAACGTCAAGGCGTTATGAAGTTGATAAGCTAGCTTTTCAGGATGGATTGTCAGCTTTCTAAGAGTGTTTTTTTTTCGGGGTACATAACTCACGGTCACTTGGGCGTAAGACTAAACGGAACTCTCAAAACAGTCGAAAATGTCTTAAAATAGCTAAAAATGTGTTATGTTATGCCTGAGGCTAAAAAACTGGAGCGCCGATGATATCAGTGTGGTCCATGTTCGGGATGAAAAACTCGTCCAAACTCCAAAGCGAACCCATAAGGGCGAAAGAGAAGGCCTCCGTTTCGTCCCGTTTCGTTTCGTTTCCGAGTATGCAAAAGGCCGGGGTTACGGAGGCGTCCAGACGCTGACCAGGATGCCGGTGGTACTCCAGAAGCGCATTGGGAAATTTCGACCTCGACGAGCGTCTGTGGTAGAAAACCACCACTTTGGTAGGGGAAACTATGCTACCATTTGCACTGCATGTGTCGCTATAGCTGCGACATCTATGCATATACATATAAACCGCGACATCTGTGTGCTCTGATTCTAGTTAACGATTAGCGAGGGCATCAGGGTGGATCCAGACTTTCGGTTTCAGGGTGGGGGGGGGGGGACTCATGGCCAGCCCGATCCCCGGCAGTCAAAGCTGCTGAGCGGTGGGGGGGGGGGAGGAGGAAGGTCCAATATGATGCCACAAAAGACATGCCGATAGCCTATAGGCATATACGTATGTATTGGTATCAGCACTCAGCTGTGTGCCTCCTGAGATGTTGATTTTTTATCGATTCATCAAGTTGACGCTTTGAGAATACCTTTCTCAAAATACCTATCATTGCAAAAAAATCAATGAAATGTTTTCTTCCAAAAATAGACAGGTGGGATTCCTCAGAGACCATTGTAGCTGCAGTTGAATAACTCAGAAGTAGAGTCGCGCGTGGAGCCCGGCATAGCTAGTCAACTGGAAAGACCCAAAGGAGCCCGCTTAGAGCCCGCTCCTGGAGAATGGTGTAGGCCCGCCAGTGACCCCATCAGTGATAAGTGAGAAATACCGAGTGCCTGAAAGTGCTTAAAGGGACTATCCCACCTTCTAAAAAGTGCCGTTTAGGATTCGGAAATGTTACTCATGATATAGTGACGAATTCTGCAAGTTTTACGCGTTTTCATCATATACTTTTTGAGATATTTCGACTTTTATATTTCAGGGTGACGTCATTTAGATCGGATCTGTGACGTAATGAAGGATTTACTTCATGTCAATGTGGAGGGAAATTTGGCAGCAAATATATTTGCTCTCAAATATGACGCGGCTCATACAATAGCAAAAAATTGGGGCCAAAGAGCTGATAAGCAAAAAATGTCGTAGCAAAAAAATAGCAAAAGATCTAATTGGCTTATAATCTGATCTGACGACAGTGACGTCATAACTGTCGTCACGCAAAGTCAACAATGCTAAAATGAAGCACCGGACTTAGCAAGAAGTGCATTAACCCTCGCCGGACCTATTGGTTTTCTACATACGCGCCGGCCGAGGGGGGGGGGCGGGTACGACCCCCCCTCGCCGTTTCGCCCCTGGTGGAGCTAGCGCGTCGCGGAAAAAACGAGCGTGTGCGCCGTTACGAGACGCAGAGATATGTACCCGATTTTAAGGTCCTAGGTCAACCGGTGACCTCTGAGGTCAGGTCAAGTGCCCCAGGGTACGGTTCAGTTTTTGGTGAATAACTTCGCAAAAAACGGCCGCAGAGCCGCGATTTTGGCAGCATCGTGTTCGCCTCGCTCAGGCGCGTCGAATGATATACTTTTTGTCCGGGTCAGGTCAACTTGGGGTGTTGACCTCAGGTCAAGGTCAGGTCAGCACCCCCAGGTCACGAAGTTGGTCGAAAGGGGTCATGTCGCCATATCATTCGATTCGGCAGGTCTTCCTGAGTCCATTGGTGGCTTTCTCGACTCGCTAGCTCAATTTGATCAAGAGTTATTGACGAAAAACTAATATGACCTTGATGACGTCATAAATGACGTCACGCAAGGTCAACATTGCAAAAGTGACGCATCTAACCTTGCAAGGAGTGCATCAAATCACGAGTCAGTGTGCTTGAGATAGTTGGAGATCGTTCCCGGCGCCAGAATAGCAGTTTTCATTTTTCCCCATTGACTTATAGGTAATGGTGAGGTCACGAAAATGACCTGACCTCATATGACCTTAAGGAAAAATCCGAGATATACAAGTTGTGAGACTCATAATGGATACTAGATCCTGCAAGTTTCATTTCCCTGTGACATCTCCTCTGGCAGTGAGGGCGTTGCGAAGTTGCGACATCTGAACTCTGAAGACCGTGCAGACGTTCACTTATGACGTCATAGGTCAGTGACCTGACCTGACCCAACAATGCGGTTGGTGTCAAAAGATGCGGCTTGGATCAAAGGTCAGGTATGCCAAGTTTCAGCTCTCTATCGCCAGCGTGTTCGGAGCTATCGCGAAAAAACCCTATGGGGGGGCGGCACCCGCCCCCCCCCTCGGCCGGCGAGGGTTAAACCATTCCCGGTGCCCGAATAGCGGCTTCCAATTTCCCTTGTTGACTTGTAGTGGTGCTAGATCCTGTATTATACTCAATTATGACGTCATAACTTAACAGTTTCACGTCATATATTTAGTGCTCGACATCCAAATGATAGCTTACATATAACAGAGAAAGTATGCAAAGTTTTATGAAGTTTGTTTCACTAGTTGCGAACAAGAAGCAAAAACCTTTTGCAGAAAGGCCGCTGGAGCGTTTCCGACCAGTGTGCGCTGGGCTATTCAGCCATATGCGCCCTGCTGGGGGGGGGGGGGGGCGCAGTAGGGCTAACTTCCGAACCGATGGTCGTAGAAAGACGGGGAGAACGGCAATCGAAAGTTCTCAACAAGGCGGATCTTAAGAGTCAATTGTTTTGCTTAAGTAGGTCAGAGGTCAGCTCAAGGTCAGGTCAAGGGTACAAAATCCAAGTTTTTACAGTATCGGCCTTGCACCGTAGGTGCCGAAGAATGGACTGAGACTGATTGCCCAAAACGTGTTCTTAGGCTACCAAGACAATATTCATTGCATACAATATCATGCAATGGTCATTGGTCAAGGTCAAGCTCAGGTCAGGTCACCAAAAACGAAATATAGAAAAGGGCATGTGCGACACATGTTTTATGGGCCATTTTATTTATATAATTCAATAGGCACACTCAGTAAGTGATATGGACCACATCTGGATGAATTTCAGGTCGAACTATTTTCCTGCCTGTCCCGTAGCTCAGTTGGTAGAGCATTGGACTCCCGGTAGTGAGAGCCCGGGTTCGAGACGCTCCGGCGCTCGATATTTGAGACTCCTGACGGGGATGGTCTGCGGTTGGTGGGAGCAGCCGCAGCCAGTTGAAGTCAGTTGAGTGGGACAGGCCGTGTCCGGCTTTGAAGGGCACGTTAAACTTTGGCATCTAAATTCTCCCGTTACCCGAAATTGCGCGATCGGACGGTAGGGGTCGGGGTCTACGCAACAGGCTCTGCTTAGCGTGGGCTCCGGCTCTGTCAATCCGTCCATTCAAACATTCGAGCTTAATTTATAAAAAAGTAAAAAAAGGTCAGGTCAAGGTCAGGTCAGGTTAGGTCAAATTTTGAAGTTGGTTGTTAAGACCTAAAAAGGTGTCTATCTGATGCAGTTTTTCACGGCAAATCGAATGGTGCAATTTTCGTTTCCGTACGAGGTCTAGAACTTTCCAAAAAATCATTTTTCAAAAATTTTGAGTCGTGACGTCATACAATTTTAAATATCTCCCACATTTTTGAACCGATTCTTCTAAAAATTGGTATGTAGGTGCTCATAGACCATTTCTCTGACATATATTCCGTTTTTTATACACTCAAAACTTTGGATTTTATAACTATTTTCCCAAAAAAAGTCAGTTGTTTTAAATTTGAGCCAAAATCAAAAGTTTTCAAAAAAACTGAGATAGCCATTTGATATACAAAGTAGAGTCACGTACAACCTTTTTTTACGTCTTAATTCCCTTAAAAAGGAAGATGTTAGCGGCGTTTGAAGTTTTGCTGTTTTTTTTTAGGCGAAAATGGCGTGACGTGAGGTCACTTAAGCGTCATTTTCTCAACAACAACAAAAAAAAATCCGACGGATTTCGCTCAAATTTTCAGGCAACGTGTTAAATTGATGTATAATAAGGTACTGAAAGTTTGACGTCACTGGCGTCACGCGTTTAGAAGTTATTGGCGACAAGGGGAGGGGGCAGATTCTGCCCCCCCCCCCCCAGCGGGGCGCGGGTTAAAGGGACCCTCCCACCTTCAAAAAAGTTAATGAATTGGCATGAAAGTGATGTCGCTCGGTTCAGAAAGAGCAAAAACGAATATCTACCAAATTTCATCGAAAAATATTCACCGGTTTTCAAGATATTAGACTTTTACTTTTGTTTACTTTTTGGGATCTCCGCTGTTCCTAGCGACTTTATTTGAAAGTGCGGCATTTGTTGCGCGCAAAGCAGCATATACCACCGCGTGCTACAAAACGTTTTAGTCAAACATTTAACGGACGTTCGAAAGCCTGATGACGTCATCAGATTCCCGTAATGGTTAAGAGATAGGGACCACGCTGGTCCCACCCTGCAAGTAAAGGGAAGAAATTTCTTGAACACCATAAAGCTGCGGGGGTTGCGACCAGGATAAATGGTGGTTTCTGAGCCTGGCCGCAAACTTGGCTATCTCAACTCAAAACTAATGTTAAGGTGGGAGGGTCCCTTTAAGAAAGAAGCCTAAAGCTGTAAATATCGTATCAAATAAATAGCACCACCTTACGGTACTAACTTTGTCATTTCTGCTGCTTCTTTATCGTTTAATGTCGCGCGTTGACGCTGCCTGATAGCACTGTAGGTATGGTTTGGAGGTAGACGGTGGCGGCGGCGGTGCTGAGCTGACGGTGCTGAGCTGACGGTGAGCGGACGGTGCTGTTGCAGGTGGAGCTGAAGGAGGGCGTGTGCTTGGTGTGTCTGCCGGCGCGCGGCGTCGAACAGCCGGCCGGCAGCCGCTGCACCGTCTCAGGATATGGCTACCAGGGCGAGAGTAAGTGCAGCATATGGGTACCACTGCCAGAATACATTAGTGCATTAATGGGTGCCACTGCGAGAATAAGTGGCAGGGTATTGGGTACCACTGCGAGAGTAAGTGGCAGGGTATGGGTACCACTGCGAGAGTAAGTGCAGGACATGGGTACCACTGCGAGAGTAAGTGCAGGAGTGCGACTTCCAGTGCAGGCCAGCTCAGTACCCGACTAGGGCCCCAGTTCACCAAGGTAGTAGATTCCTAGCAGTAGCGTACTTAGGAAATGTAAGCTGTTAAATAATGACAGCTGAGAGACGAGAGTCTCGTTAAAGAGGAATACAACGCCAAATAGACAAAACAAAGACGTGGGAGCAAACAAAACGCTGGTGATGACCAAGGGCGGAGCCCCGGGGGGGGGGGCAACGGGGCCATGCCCCCCTTAACGCCGAAAGGGCGCCAGCACATCTTTTGCCCGCACCTTCATCCTTGTTCTTTCTCTCAGCCAACTCACGTACCTTTCTTCAAGACAGGACACAGAAGGTAGTGGTTCATGACAAATAATCTAGAAAAGAGGCTGTGACAAGGCCTCGGATAACATGTTAACCCGCGCCGGGCCGGTGCTCCGAGACTTTCGTGCCGGGCCGGGGGGGGGGTGTCTGAACGCCCCCCTCCCCTTCTAACTCGGCTCCTGGGCCACGTAGCGACACGCGGTAAGCGGCAATCGAAAGAACGTCCAAAATAAGGACGAAAACACTTACTATGCATTTCAGACCCCATGAGACCCTGTTTTTCGGCGATAATTTCTTCAATTTTTGTCCAATTGGCTTGAAATTTTAGCAGACGATATTTCAGCTCAAACGCCAATTTGTGTCAATATGGTCTCTTAACCCGCGACCTGGTGGGGGGGGGGCTATTTTTTGCCCCCCCCCCCCCTCCAGACTTTTCGATATATCTCCAGAACCGCTGCGCCGATCGTCACCAAACTTTCAGTACCCTCCCGGACATCAATTTTACACATTGTGACCAAATTTTTTTCCAAAGGCTATGATAGGTTGGCCGGAAATGACGTCAGAGTGACGTCATGTTCTGCCGTTTTCGACCCAAAAAAGGGTTTCGCGGGAAGAGCTGTCAGGCCTATAGCTTTGCAAATACAGAAAAATGATAAAGACATAAAAGCTGTAGATTGGACAGGGCTACAAAACTGCTATCTCGGATTGTTGAAATTTTTGGATTTTGACCCCCAAAAATCAAAAAATAGATTTTTTGGATATAATAATCGAAAAATCCAAAAAGTTTTTTGAATTTCGCAAAAACCGGAATATATGTGATAGTCCTTACCGCCTTCCATTACATACCAAATTTGAGATTGATACCTCTTTTTTGGCGAAGTTATAGCGAAAAAACTGTTCAAAATTGATGACGTCAAATTTTTAAACGCAATTTTTAGCAATTCTAGACCCCGTAGCGCAAAACAAAGACCACCATTAGACTCCCCGTGACGAGCTGCATCGAATCAATACCCATTTTATGCAAAACTATCAACTTTAAAATTTGACCTTTTTTGGCCTGACCTTGACCTGACCTTGACCTGAACTTCACCAGAAACTGACCTAAGCCGTACCTGATAGTCTTATAACCAACACCATGGAGTTGGAAATGAAAAATTGGCCATAAAACATGTATCACACAACCTTAGTAAAGTTGGGCTCATGTGACCTGACCTGTGACCCTTGGTGACCTGACCTGTGACCTGACCTGGTATTGCCAGTGACCTCTAATAGCAACATATCTACTAGGCAACTGACGCCCTACCGCTGATTCTCGACAAAATGCGTTTTCCTCGGTGTTATAGCGCATTCCCTAGAAGCCCCGTGAACGGTGAAACATTTCATCTTTGACCTGGCCTGTGACGTCATCGGTGACCCCGAGGTCAATGAAATTTGGTTTCCTTCGACAAATTTGACAGGCCTTTCGAACGCCGTTTGAATTTTGCGGATCCGTCCAGTAGTTTCGGAGATACGAGGGGGGGGGGGCAAAAAATAGCCCCCCCCCACCAGGTCGCGTTATAAACAGACCCCACCAGGGCGCGGGTTAACAAAATATCAAAATTTAGAGCACTTGTCGTTGGCTCGTAATGTTAATCAGTTTTTGCACCCGGATAGAGGCTCGCTCGCGACCGCACCGGATTGGATAGGAGCGCTGGCCAATCACGTTACGCCGTGTTCAACTTCGCCCACTGGCCGTGACCGCGATGGGTTTATGCCGCTTCAGTCGGTGTCAGCACCGCGGAGAGGTCGCAGCGGGACCTCATACTGGAGACAAGTGAAGCTGGCAAAGTTGTTTCGGGATGAATGAAAGCCAAAAATTATCCGTACGAGGGCATTTGGTGTCCTCTTCTGAGTCGGCCAGGGTTTCGGAGTCGGAGTCGGAGTCGGAGTCGGCCGGAGTCGTGGCAAGCAGCCAGGAGTCGGAGTCGGAGTCGGTCCAGCTGCCTCGACTCCGACTCCGGAAAGTTAACTGAACTCTAAAATCCGCGCTATCACTTTTCAGTTGTTTATAACCAGTTACCCCGCGGCATTCCGATGATCAAAAATAACGAGTGCGAGAACTCGAGTACCATCAACCGACACTTCTGTGCAAGGCAGCGCCTCTATTTGTGGACAGTCTGAGAATGTGGCTGGCGCTGACTGCTGTCCCACGGCGTTCTCCGGACTGACTGGCGGCGGAAGTGCCGACTGCCGACCACCACACCCGAAGCACTTGACATCGGTGCGCTTCTCTGTGCCCGTCCTCTTGAGCAGAAGCGGCGGAACACCTTCAATCAAAGGGGGGCACTGCCTACTTTTGGTCCCATATTTTTCCATGCAACGCCCATAGGGCTAATGTTAAAATGCCAAAATCAAAGGAGGGCACGGTGCCCCGGTGCCCTCCCCGTTCCGCCGCCTATGCTCTCCGCTAGTGCTAGTCAAACGGCCAAATGGGGGTCAGAGGTGTCCATTCTGGGAATGACCTGGACGGAGGGAGTTGTGATTTTGTTCAGGCGACGGAAATCTCCACATTCCACAGATCCAGATCTGTGACCCGAGGTCAACACCCTCAGTTTACCTCACCCAAACAAAAAGTACCTATACCTATCATTCGACGCGCCTGAGAGAGGCGAACACGATGCTGGCTGAAAATCGCGGCTCTGCGGCCGTTTTTTGCGAAGTTATTCACCAAAAACGGAACCGTGCCTTGAGGCACTTGACCTGTCCTCAGAGGTCACCGGTTGACCTAGGACCTTAAAATCGGGTACCGATCACTGCGTCTTGTAACGGCGCACACGCTCATTTTTCCGCGACGCGCTAGCTCCACCTGGGGCGAAAGGGCGAGGGGGGGGGCGTACCCGCCCCCCGCCCCCTCGGCCGGCGCGTATGTAGAAAACCTATAGGTCCGGGCCGTCGAGGGTTAAACTGGCCTCTGAGGGCCCAGAAGACCGACCTCTAAAAGTCCCACACCGGCCTCTGATAGTCAATCAGCCCAGTTGCAGTGGTCGCTGATATAAAACCTCTAAAAACGTTATAGGTCTGGCTGAGCCTAGCTGGGCCGTCATGCTGATTTTTATAGGTATATTGAAAAGACTCGCTTTGCACATTTCACGCTTGCTCGTAATGAAAAAGTTGCTGGATGCCTCTGGAATTTGCATGGGTGCCAACGGCTGCAGAGGACAGGGGAACGCGTCCATCAGTGTGAGTTTATGGACGGGAGTCTCCCTGAAATTTTAACCACTTTTGTTTTTGTTTTTGTCTCGATTTTTTTTATCTCTGAGCATGTTTGCGAAAACAAAGTGGCCGAAATCCGAGGAGAAATTGGATTTTGGGGGTAGGTTAGGTTTTGGACCTCTGGGACCCTGCCCCCTCCCCCACACTTTCGAAAACGTTCCTACGCCTATGGCGATAAAGACATTCAAAAACATAGATTCTAATGGTGGACCCATAAGGGACGGCAGCTCTTACGTACTGTCGAACTCGCTTGCACTTTTGCTGAAAGGTGTGCTCTTCCGCCTAAAGTGGGCGTAAAAATGTGTGGTTCAGTGGGTGAGTATGGTCCGTTTGGCAATGCTGGTATGGTCCGTTCGCGGTGTTGACAGCAGTTTGCCCGGTTTGTCCGGCAGCGGGTCCCATTCCGCTGCGCGTCAGGGCCGCTGAGCTGCCCATAGTCTCCGACAACGAGTGTGTGCGCAAAATCAACGCCGTCACCGAGAAGATATTCATCCTGCCGGCGTCCAGCTTCTGTGCGGGCGGCGAGCAGGGACACGACGCGTGCCAGGTGAGCCAGCGCGGGCGGCCAGCCTCCCCGGGCCGGGCGCGTGCCAGCGCGCACTGATCGAACCGAGTGTAGATAGAAAAATCATCGTCCTACATCAGAAGTCATACTCATTTATTGAATAAGTCAGCTGAGTCGATCGGGATTGCAAAATCTGTCTTACCCTTATCTTATCGTTCTAGGATATTGTCACGGGTCAGAAGTAACCCTGTTATTCCCGAGTAAGGCCTTCCCATATCCAACTTCCATGTCTGAAACGTACCAAAATGAACTGAAAACAAAACGCCATAAAAACAACGTGAACAAAATCGAAAATGACAGCACACAACTAACAAATGATAACCAAAATGAACGTAACACAAACCAGCCCACAATTTTTAATACTAGTCAAAATTTCAGCAAAGCTCACCCTTTGGCGGACGTTCACTCGCGCCGGGCTGGTGCTCCGAGACTTCCGCGCCGGGCCGGGAGGTGTCTGAACACCACCACCCCCTTCTAACTCGGCTCTTGGGCCACGTAACGACACGCAGTAAGCGGCAATCGAAAGAACGTCCAAAATAAGGACGAAAACACTTCAGTCATTTTTTGGGTCAGGTCACCAGAGGTCACCAAAGATAAAATGTTGGCTATTTGATTATTTTGGAAACGCCAACGGCTAACTCGGGAACCGATAGAGTTACATCGCCGTAAAAAGGCGCATTCGATAGCTCTTTTAACGCTCTTTCGCCTACATGTCTTCAACTTTGACCTCCTCAGGTCAACGGTTTAGCCTCCAGAGGGCAAAATCTACAAAAATAGCCGTTTTTACGAACAGTGTTTTTTCGGCAATAACTTTTGACTCGAAAGGGCCACGACATTACTTTTGTCAGCATCATGTTCCTCTCGTCGAGACGCTTCGGATGAACTATAATTTGACCCTGAAAGATCAACTTGAAAATGTGACCTTAGGTCAAGGTCATGAACTGACCGGAAAGGTCATGTTGCATATCAGTCGATCCGCATCGGCGAGCCGAACATATCTAAGGCGTTTTCATCATCATCATCATCATCAGAAGTTATTAGCGAAAAACTGTAAGATACTAGGTATTCGTGACCTAAGATGACCTCGGGGACATATCGAGGGGTCACAGGTGCCATTTTCCGGTTCAGTCTGTCAATTTTACCTGGATCCCGATGTTTGAGAGTGTCTAGAATGGCGTTCGTGCAAAAGAGACGCTTTTCAATTTTCTCCCATTGGCTTAACCCGCGCACCGACGGGGGTCTGCGCCAACTTCGCACCGACGGGGGGGGGCGGTCATCCGCCCCCCCCTGAGATCTCGAGAACGAAGCAAGATAGCGACAAGCGGTAAACGGCATCGGATACGCACGGTCAAGATCTACAATTTTTACAAAGGTCATTTTCAGGTCAGGTCAAAGATGACGTCACAGGGGTCGAAAAAGTCAAAATGGCGGCGCTAGATATGGAGAGATTTTCTTTCGCTAGATGGAGTTTTTCTCGAATAACTTTCGAATTAGTCAAAATAGGAACAAACCAAGGGCATCATCGTGATCCTCTCGTCAATCCGCATCGAATGATATATATGTTGACCTCGAAAGGTCAAGGTCAAAGGTTGACCTCAGGTCACGTGACCTCGAGGTCATCATGTATATCATTCGATATGCGTCTTGACGAGCTGAACACAATGCGACCATCCACGCGTCTGTATCTTGTTCCTGTACGGAGTTATTGGCCAAAAACCTTTGGTGACATTTGATGACGTCACATGACCTCACAGCTGCCCAACAGCAAAACAGACCTCAAGGTAGTGAAGGTTGATCGTATATGAAATCATGTATGGTATATGGGGCCATTCCGACCCGTTTTAGTGGTAAAAACAGGGAGTTGATTTTTCCCCCATTGACTTATAATGGGGAGGTCGCGAAATTGACCTGACCTTAGGTCACCGATATCAAAATTCCGAGATATACAAATTGTAGCTACAAATGACCTAATAACATCCTGCGACTTTCAAAAGCCTCCGACATCTACTGTAGCTCTGGCACGGTGACAAAGTTGCAAAAAAGTGACTTGAGGTTGGGTCATTCAAAGTGACCTGGTGACCTGAGCTTGAAAGGTAGGAGGTTCAAACTTGCACACCATGTGTAAAATTGATGAGGGAATAATCGTACCAAATTTCGCGGCGCTACGCGCCGCGGTTTTCCCGCTATTCGCGAAAAAGCTCGGGAGGGGGGGCGGATATCCGCCCCCCCCCCTGAGGTTTTCGTAGATAGCGGGAAAACTGTGTCGCGTAGCGCCGCGAAACTTGGTACGACTATTCTCACATCAATTTTACACATGGTGTGCAAGTTTGAACCCCCTAACTTTTAAGGTCAGGTCACCAGGTCACTTTGAATGACCCAACCTCAAGTCACTTTTTTGCAACTTTGTCACCATGCCAGAGCTACAGTAGATGTTGGAGACCTTTGAAAGTCGCAGGATGTTATAAGGTCATTAGTAGCTACAATTTGTATATCTCGGAATTTTGATATCGATGACCTAAGGTCAGGTCAATTTCTCGACCTCCCCATTATAAGTCAATGGGGGAAAAATCAACTCCCTGTTTTTACAACTAAAACGGGTCGGAATGGCCCCATATGCTATACATGACTTCATATACGATCAACCTTCACTACCTTGGGGTCTGTTTTGCTGTTGGGCAGCTGTAAGGTCATGTGACGTCATCAAAGGTCACCAAAGGTTGTTTGCCAATAACTCCGTACAGGAACAAGATACAGCCGCGCGGATGGTCTCATTGTGTTCAGCTCGTCAAGGCGCATCAAATGATATACATGATGACCTCGAGGTCACGTGACCTGAGGTCAACCTTTGACCTTGACCTTTCGAGGTCAACATATATATTTTTCGATGCAGATTGACGGAGGATCACGACGATGCCCTTAGTTTGTGCCTATCTTGACTAATTCGAAAGTTATTCGAGAAAACCTCTCTCCATATCTAGCGCCGCCATTTTGACTTTTTGACCATTGTGACGTCATCTTTGACCTGACCTGAAAATGACCTTTGTAAAAATTATAGACCTTGTCCGTGCGTACCCCATGCCGTTTACCGCTTGTCGCTATCTTGCTTCGTTCTCGAGATCTCAGGGGGGGGGGGGCGGTCATCCGCCCCCCCCCCCCCCCCCTGTCGGTTCTAAGTTGGCGCAGTCGGTGCGCGGGTTAATGGAGAGGCCGCAAAATTGACCTGACCTTAGGTCACTGATATCAAAATTCCGAAACATACGTTTTATAGATACTGTTACTCTTATTAATCGCTGAAAGTTGTAAGGCAATCGTTCAGTCGGTGTAGCTATGACTAGCATTCTAATTTTGTCTGAGGTGAGGTCACTTGGCGTGACCTGGTGACCTGACCTTGAGCTACCTGGGTCTGAAATTTTCACAACATGTGCAGAAAAGATGCACAAACAGGTGTGCCAAAAACAGGTTTGAAAAAATGACAGTACTTTGGTAGCTGTTTCAATTACCAAACCTGATGAAGGAAATAGGTAAAATTGCTTATTTTGCACGAACACCAGTCATACGCTAAACAAAGAAGAGCTAATAAAAATGGCATTATCCCAAGAGGGAAAGCAAATTTGCCTCGGAAGTCGCAATGGATAGATTTTCTGAGCATGTGATCACGTGTTTTTATGTAACACAAAAAAAACTAACTGAAATCATGTAATTTACGAATTTCAACCTATGTGCATATTTTCGTCTGCACTCCGAGTTGCGTCCATGATATTGGCCATGGCGTATTTCTCGGGAACCCTCCGTTATAGGAAATTCCACTATCTGGCAACTAGCCCTATGTAAACAGAACTAATGACAGGCTAGAAGGGATGGGGTTTCCCAACAAGAGACCGCTCGTCAATGGGCCCAGCGGTTGCTGAGATATGTCTCTCATAAGCGTTGTAGGCCGTGCCGGGCCGCTCATACTAAGTTTTCTCCGTTATGATGAAATAGATTCGCTTTGTGCTCGCTCGTAAATGCCCGTTAACGGTAACGTAGCATCATTGCTCTCGCGCGCCCGTAAGCCTATGACGGGGCCGCACTGTACGGGCCGGTGTTCGGTGACCTTGACCTGACCGCGCCGGAGGGGTCGTAGCGCGGCCGGTGGACGGGCGAGCGCGAGGGGAGCGAGCCTCAGTGCGGGCTGGCGGCTCCGGGCGGCGCGGCGGCTCCGCCGAAGCGGGTTTCCGCCACTCACCCCATCCGACCAGCTTTGCCCCCTTTTCTATTCGTGTATCCCTTTTCTAGTTCCACCATCTCCCTCGTCGCTCGTTTCTTTCTCTCCTTGTATCGCCAGTAAGGTAAATGGGATACACTGGAGAGCGAGAGAGACGGGCGGCCGATAAACAGCCAACACTGATGAACGGAGCACACGATGCCGACAGCGTTACGGTGTTAACTAAAGATAACGCCAGTTATCAACTATTGAACGAACCTCAACGATAGCGGGGTACTGTACCCCGCTAACTTTTGATAGCGGGGACCATTTCCCTCCCCCCCCCCCCGTCTGCCCCGGTGGCGCCGCCCGTACCTATACCTGTGGCTTTGGTGACCTGGGGCGCCGGGATAGGGGTCATGGGAAGGTCTGCTGCGCGGTCGGTCGGTATCGGCCGGTCAACGGTGAACGGACGATAATGCACTGGACGACGACACAATGATGCACTGTTACTTTTCGGCAGGGTGACGGCGGAGGGCCACTGGTCTGCAACGTAGACGGCTATTACGAGCTCTCCGGCATGGTCAGCTGGGTAAGCATTCAGCAGCCAAGAGATACTTCATTTCTCGCTATTCACGTTACAACAGTGATTTATCAGTGGCGTTCCATAAAGCGTTTAGCTCGCATACATGAAGCCCTTTTTTACTCAACCGTATTTTATGCCCACCTTTACCCTCGCCAGGGCATTTTTCATAACACGGCCTTTTTCATAACATTTTTCATAACATCTCCTCGCGATTGGCTCCTATGGCACCTAGAAACACCAAATTTGGTAGGTATGTGGGCCCCCTAGAGTTCTCGCCTTTGTGCAAATTTGGTTGCTTTAGGTCAATATTTGGGGTGGTTTGGGGGTGTGAACGTAAATTTTTTGCTAAAACGGGTAAAAAGTTTTTCGCTTATCACTTTTGATCTAACTAAGATAGAGCAAAAACAAAAGCACCAGTGAACTGAACACGTCAAGGCGCGTCGAATGATATACTTTTGTGCTTGCTTAAGTGTACTTAAAAAGTTAAGCATATCTTAAGTATATCTTAAGTCGAAATGCTTAATGTTGCATATCATTCGACTCGGCTGTTCAAGAGAAACAGATTGATACCATTTTGAAAGCTGTATATCTTTATTATGTGACAAGTTGTTGGCACAAACCTCATTTGACCTCAGTTGACCTCATTTGACCTGACCCATGGATAAGTACATCAAACAAAGAAGCACCAAGTGACATAATCGGTTAAGTACTTACTGTGGTTTCAAAGCACCAACGTGATGGAACGAAGCGGATATCTCCAGTATTTTCCGAATTGAATATTTTCCCCTAGGCTTAACATTACGACGTAATGACCTCTAACTGACCTCAGGTCAGTGCGTTGAGCATTGTTGATAATATTATCAGGAGTATGAAAAATAACCTCTTGCTCATATCTGAAGGAATTAAAAAATTAAAGACCAATATATATTTGTTTATTTTCAGGCAGACGGGAAGGGCCACGCCCGAATATATATTGGTCTTTAATTTTTTAATTCCTTCAGATATGAGCAAGAGGTCAGGTCGGTGCCATAAAAAACGAACTATATGTTATACAACTCGGTGAACTTAGCACATCCTGAAACTTGGAAGGAAATCAGTGCAAAACTGTGAGTTGGACAGGTGCATAAAGAAAATTGAAATTTGACCATGACCTTGTACCGGTTTTTCTGACCTGGTGACCTGACCCAAGGTCACCCGGACCTGAAATTTTCAGTTTATATGTAAAAAGGTTGTCCCATAGGCTGTGCTAAATTTGGCGGCGCTGCGCTCCGCTGTTTTAACGCTATCTTCAGGTCGATGCCAGGGCGAGGGTTAATGTTTCTGAGGTACCTACCATTCAGTATTTATTGGCACAAGTATCCTTGACATAAATCAATCTGTGAACCATTCAGTTATCCGCCTTGCCAATAGCCGAGAGCTGACTGCGTCTCCTGATCGGCAGGGTTTCGGATGCGGCCGACAGGATGTCCCCGGTGTGTACGTGAAGGTTTCCGCCTTCATCGGCTGGATCAACCAGATCATCAGCGTCAACAACCTGTGACCTGGCCAGCTGGCTGGTGCCGGCGCAGTGCCGCGGGTGGCTCCTATGGTGCCGTTCAGCACCAGCCCATGGACAGCGGCCGCCGGCCGGCAGGCAGACGACCCGGGTCGGACACGGTCTGGCCGCAGCCCTCACCGGTCAGCAGGACTGGCCTGGGTGTGCGCTAGTTTAAAGGCTCGCCCAGCTCCATCCGCTCGATCTGTCTTGGACAAATGAAGATAGAGGCGTGCTGGGCGGCCATGCGGTGGTGTGGCGCCCGGGTCTCGGTGCGCCGAGTGCGACAATATAAGGAGCGCCAGCAGTGACCGCAGTGACTGGGCAGCCACCGCAGGAGTAGCACCAGTGACACGCCGCGCCGCGCGCACAATGGCCACAATGCCAGCCAGTCAACTCAACACCTTGGTGCATGCTTCCAGCGCGGAAGGGAACAGAGGTACCGGAGCCGCTGTGCCAGCGGAGCCGGCAGCTGTGTGTGCCGCCAGCTGTGTGTGGTTTCTGCAGCCGTGTGTCGGGGCGCTGTGCCAGCGGAGCCGGCAGCTGTGTGTGCCGCCAGCTGTGTGTGGTTTCTGCAGCCGTGTGTCGGGGCGCTGTGCCAGCGGAGCCGGCAGTGTGTGTGCCGCCAGCTGTGTGTGGTTTCTGCAGCCGTGTGTCGGGGCGCTGTGCCAGCGGAGCCGGCAGTGTGTGTGCCGCCAGCTGTGTGTGGTTTCTGCAGCCGTGTGTCGGGGCGCTGTGCCAGCGGCGCCGGCAGCTGTGTGTGCCGCCAGCTGTGTGTGGTTTCTGCAGCCGTGTGTCGGGGCGCTGTGCCAGCGGAGCCGGCAGCTGTGTGTGCCGCCAGCTGTGTGTGGTTTCTGCAGCCGTGTGTCGGGGCGCTGTGCCAGCGGAGCCGGCAGTGTGTGTGCCGCCAGCTGTGTGTGGTTTCTGCAGCCGTGTGTCGGGGCGCTGTGCCAGCGGAGCCGGCAGTGTGTGTGCCGCCAGCTGTGTGTGGTTTCTGCAGCCGTGTGTCGGGGCGCTGTGCCAGCGGCGCCGGCAGCTGTGTGTGCCGCCAGCTGTGTGTGGTTTCTGCAGCCGTGTGTCGGGGCGCTGTGCCAGCGGAGCCGGCAGCTGTGTGTGCCGCCAGCTGTGTGTGGTTTCTGCAGCCGTGTGTCGGGGCGCTGTGCCAGCGGCGCCGGCAGCTGTGTGTGCCGCCAGCTGTGTGTGGTTTCTGCAGCCGTGTGTCGGGGCGCTGTGCCAGCGGCGCCGGCAGCTGTGTGTGCCGCCAGCTGTGTGTGGTTTCTGCAGCCGTGTGTCGGGGCGCTGTGCCAGCGGAGCCGGCAGCTGTGTGTGTGTGTGTATTGGGGCTGCGGGCTGCGGTATCGGGGCGCCGGCCGCCGGCCGCCGGGCAGGTGTACTGTTGATCCGGCCGGCCAAGTACCTATAGCTGGCTGGTCTGGACGTCCGTCCATCCGACCACGTGTTGAGGCTCGTTTGTACGTTGCAGTGAGAAACATTGAAGAAACTTGGGCGTGTGCCTAAGCTGTCCCTTGGCGACTTCAGATGATGTAGGTAGCGACGATATTGTTTTGCACGAAAACTGACACTGAGATAAGTGTAGCCGTGAATACTTGGGGCGTCACCAAAGCAGTAAGTGGCATTACTTTCAGCCAAAGGACACAGGCTAGCCTCAGGACGTGGTGCTTGCGATTGTGATTATTATGTTGGTATGATGTCTGCATCTCTACCGATTCTGCATCCCTACTGGCCGCCGGGACCGCTGGTTGTGCCCCCGGGCGAGTGTGCGCCGGCAGCCGGTCAGCTGGCACTGGCGGGGCGCGGCAGTTGGAGCCGGACATAGGCCACTTTCGTACGTTTCGCTCGTGTCCAATACACGGGATCGCTGTCTGTCTCGCGTCTCAACTCGCTTGTATACATTTGTACACGATTTTTTTTGTGCATAAATAACTGTATTTGGCAGCATATTGCTACAGTTTCTTTGGTGATAGGCAGGCTAACCCGCGACCGCCTGGGGGGGGTCGGATCCGACCCCCCCCCCTCCGTTTTTCTTGAATAACTCAAGAACGGCTTACGCTATCAACTTGAAACTTGGCGTACCTTCTCCCCCATCAATTTAACGTCTTCTGTGTAATTTTTAAGAAAAATATTTCAATTTTTTTAGATATATCGATTTTAGTGATGTAACTACATGGCGTTTTTAGTCAAAAAGTGGTAAATGTTTAAAAAATCGCCAAAAATCAGGGTTTAAAGCAAATTGCAAATTAAGGACATGCATAGACGCAGCTCAACGAGTTCTTTAAAATGGCTATCTCGGATTTTCCATAAAATGCGTTTTTCACCCCTAAAAATTAAAAAACTACATTTTTTGGAAAACAGCTAATAAAATTCAAAATTTTGAGAATTTCGCAAAAACCGGAATATATGTTATAGAGCTCTATTAGAACATTAAATGTCTCAAATTTCAACTTTCTATCTTGATTTTTGACCCCCAAATTGTAAAAAATAGCTCCAACATGCATAGGGCATGGTGACGTCATAAGCATTTTCGTGCATTAGAGGCACTTCTGAACATCGCATGTGAAAACAAATGGCACCACTAGATTCCTGGGACAAAGCTCGTCTAGAAAAGTGCATTTTTATGTCAAAAATAAAAAGTTGAAAAATTGACCTTTTTTCTCAGCCCTCGTTTAGTTATGTATGGTATAAACGATTTTTTATGCTTTCAATGCACATTTATCACCAGCACAGTGACTTGGGGTCACATATAACCATTATCATCGGATTCGGCGTGAAAAATAAGCCATAAAACATGTGTCGCACGCCCATGTAGCAGAAAGTGAAAACCGTGACCTTTCGTGACCTGACCTAACCTTGACCCGTACTTAGTATGACCCCTATACGCACATGGTAGGCGAAGGTGGGGTAAGACGGACCAGCTAAGGTATGAGGCCGCATATCTTGCTACACTGCCCTCGTAATTCATATTATTTATAGTTTTCGGAATGCTCAATCCTTCCTCTGTTGATATGTGTAAAGGCTAATGCGTGGTTCACACCGGGTCCGTAATGACGCCGTAACCGTTACGGACGTAATGAGCTAGAGATTTCTCAAGATTCCCCAAGCATTGTGACTTTTGTAGACGAAGTTGAAATGTGGCAACCAGTCGCCGTAAACTGGCAGCGTCCACCGTACTCGTTACGGAACGTAACAGAAGTTGGGAAAATTGAACTTTTCGGCTCGACCGGCCGCCGTAATGACTTTTATCGACATTTATCTCCAAAACGGTTTGACTGTTTGATGAGTGGTCTTCTTTGGGGAGGGGCTGCATCCTTTCTACCCTGAACTGTGCTATTGATATCACTCATGAGTGCCTGTTACAGCACGTGTCACGTGCGACGAGAGAGGTTCCAAAAGAGCTCGTCATACCATAACTCGGGAACGGCTGAATGGAAACGGTTCAATATTTGTTTGTTGTTTCGGCTGGGTGCACACTACACATCCCGTGACCTTAGGACGATTTCGAATTGCCTCAGCGCGTGCGCACGTGCGCACCCCTTTTTCACATCTCGGGATTGGCTGTGCCAATCGCGCCCATATTTGGTATGCTGAATGACATCATGTTTATATGCAAGTTGCACAGGTTGACAAAAGCATTGATCTGCACGTGCGCACGTGCGTGCCCCTTTTTCATATCTGAAGATCGGCTGGGCCGATCGCGTTCATATTTGGTGTGCTGAATGACACCATGTACATATGAAGATTGAACAGATCGGCAAAGGCATTGGTCTGCACGTGCGCGCGTGCGTACCCCTTTTTGGCATCTTGGGATCGGCTGGGCCGATAGCGCTCATATTAAGTATGCTGAATGACACCAAGTTTATTTGCAGATTGCACAGGTCAGCGAAAGCATTAATCTGCACGTGCGCACGTGCGCACCCCTTTTTCATATCTGGGGATCGGCTGGGCCGAAAGTGCTTATATCAAGTATGCTGAATGATAACATGCTTATATGTAGAATTCACAAGTCGGCAAAGGTATTGATCGGCACGTGCGCACGTACGCACCCCTTTTTCATATCTCGGGATCGGCTGGGCCAATAGCGCTCACATTTGGACTTTGGTATGCTGAATGACACCAGCATATAAAGTATGCAGATTGCAAAGGTCAGCGAGAGTATTGGTCGGCACATGCGCACGTGCCCACCCCTTCTCACATGTTGCGATTGATTGGGCTGGTCTGGGTAGCGGGTAGCGGTCTGCTCGTGTGCAAGTGCGGACCTTTCTACTTGAAAAAATCGTATCAACTCGCGACTGATTTTTAGGCATTATTTCATGTAGGTATGCCTTCAGTATGTCACAACCTACTTTGTATCTCTTGAGTGACGTACATAAAATTCATGTTCCGTCATTACATTTCACTCGTTTATTTAAAGATAACATTTCCTTCGTAGGCCTAGCCTAGCCCTAATCATATAGGTATGTTACAGGTCAAGTTCAAAGTCCACAAAATAAATTCCAATACATAGATTCTCATGCCACGTCTTTTATGCAGTTCTGAGTCAACTTCGCTGCCCATATTGCCCCTGCTAGACTTGATGCTTGGACGGACACTGCACCGCCTCTTCGCAAGCCAATTGAGCAAACTGTACGATGCGTACGTTGATCTTGCCCATGGATAGCAGCGATTCACGAGTGTATAAAATGAACTTCAGCGTTGACCAGCATAGGCATGTTTTCTTGTTTATGCCAAAAAAGGATAAAAGATTATCTGTATAGTATCATGCCCACAATTGTAGTTAATTAACAATGGTATGCCTCCATACAATTATAAACCACTATGCAAAAGTGATAGGAATAAATTTAAAAAGAAGAGAGCAAAACCAATTAAAATTCTGACGCACCGATATTAAGAAACAGCTCTTAGCTTTAGCCCATTTTTCGATTCTTTATAAGCAAAATAGTTTTGGCGCACTTGATTCGAAGGACGGCGCTCAACATGGCAATTCCCGGTGCACACCGAATCCGTAACGAATACGGCGTTACGTCGCCAAAAAATCAAACTACGCATGCGCGTTGCATTGTGCCCTCCACTTTCAAGATACTATTTAATCGCCGACGTATTCATTACGGCACGTAACGGTCATTACGGATCCGGTGTGAACCACGCATAAATTTCAAATTAAAGACGTCTAGGTGGTGGATGCTCTCAAAACAGAATCCGTCTGTGAGTCTGTCTGTCTGTGTGTCCGCACGCCGTGTAGTAGGTTCAATTAACCTCGCCTGCAGGGCAGCCGGTATGCGGTAGGAGGTTGAAATTTGCACACCTTCTATATGACACAATGGGTCAACGCCTTTTCTAGGTTTCCACTCACTGGGGTGCACGGTTGACACGTGGCGCGCGCTGGAAGAACGCCAATGAAATTTTGATCGGTTCTTAAATCTTCATTGAGAGCCGGGGTCGACGACCTTTGTGAACTAAATGCATGCCGATCGGCGGCGGGTGCCTCGCATTGGCGGATGGTGAAATTGACTGTGATAAATAATGGCCAAAGAATGTGTTGATTTTCATTCAATGGGCACAGTTTATTATGCAAGTATAAAAATGAACTGCGCTTGCCGCAATGCGTCACATTGGTCACAACGCGCCATTTTTGCCGCAACTCGCACAGTTTTGTCAAATACGGTCCGATGAGGATAGAATTTGGTGCCAGGCTGCATGCTCCACCAACAGGTTCAGATGCGCCGCGTTTGCCGCAATGCGCCATATTTGTCACCATGCGCCATTTACGACAACTATGATTAAGCGTAATGGAATGGCACGAATGGGAGCAGGGCTAGGAACACTTTAACCCGGCAGTTGCTGGGGTATTTCGCCACCCACCGTTTGCTGGGGGGGGGGGGGCGTTAAACGCCCCCAGCCGATAACTCGAGAACCAATAGGCGCACCGCGCAGCGAAACGCACGAGGCTGCAAACGAAAGAACGCGACGAGACGCTTCAGTTGAGTACTTTAAAGTTGAATTTTGAGGTCACAGGTCGAGTCAAGGTCAGGTCAAACACCTGAAATCGGGCTTTCAGTAGCATGGACTTCAGGACCTCGCAATGGGCGTCTCTCGTCATAAACTCTGTCAAAACGGTGCACAATCCATCATATAAGGCCTACAAGAGTGTCAGCGCCATGTAGGGGTCAGTCAAGCATAGGTCAGGGTCAAGGTCAGGTCAACCAGGTAGGCATATACCCCCGAAAATCAAAACTGATTTTCGCAGCCTGTGACACATGTTTTATGGGTAATTTGGGGCGTAGAACACGATGGTGACATTCATTTTATCATATGTGTACGTGTTTGGCTAAAAAAGGCTTTTTTAGCCAAACACGTACACATATGATAAAAAAAGCTCAATTTAAGAAATGCATGTATCATGGTCGTGAAGTAGTCACGAGAAATTGCCAAGATTCAGTTCAAGATTTTGGAAAATGCGGAACGATAATCAATAATCGAAGATAGCCATTTGATTGTTCATGGTATTGGCAGTCTAATGGCGTTTACGGCATGTGTATATGTCTATTCTGTGATTTTATGATTTTTTGAACATATGCCGTTTTTGGTCGAAAACTCAAAAATCATGACGTCACTAAAACCTCGATATCTCAAAAAATTTTCCGACCGATTTTTTTGAAACTTTGTCATAATAAACTTCAATCAATTCCCTACAGGTACCCAAAATTTGGCGCGCCTGCGGCGCGCCGTTTTTCTGCTATGGCCCGGCGAAAAAAGTGGGGGCGTTTAACGCCCCCCCCCCCAGCAACTCGCGGGTTAAATAGTAAAGGCATGGATGAGATAATAATAGATTGGTGTCTTCGCAGTTTTTGGCGACATTGAGCTCAGGCTTGCCATCTAGCGAGAGAATTATCGTAAGTTAGGAGCAAGCCGAGTGAGCGCCGCTGATTAGCATTGTGACACACGGGAGTGTGGTGTAGTAGCGGGCTTGTTGTGCAATTTTTCAAAAGGTTACGTCTATATGTTACAGGCCGTATGAAAACCCAGTCCGTTTGCAAACGGCCTGAAAAAGCCGGCCGTTTGCAAACCGCCTGAAATATCAGGCCGTATGAAAACGGCCTAGGCAGTTTGAAACGGCCTAGACAGTTTGACAGACAGTATATGTCAGTAAAAGCGAAGAAATTAATAGATTTATGTGCAGCGTCAGTAATAAGATAAGCAGTTCAATGTTATTTCTTCATTAAATCGTGAAACAGGGAAATATTGAAGATTTCGCCAGCACGTGTCGTTTTCGCTATTTTTTCACATGAGTCTTTACTTGGCCTAAATCAAACAAATTGCCCGATCAAAGAACAAAACGAACGTTAAGTACTTATCTATAAGTCTAATGAAAAGGTTGAACGGAATTGCTAACGTCATTGCCGCTCAATATGTCATTCAAGACGCTCTATGAAAAGGACCCAACCAGTGCTGCGTAGTCGATGAAATTTCAGTGACTTTGGCTCCAACTCCGATTCCGGTATCCAGATATCGACTCCGACTCTTCCGGGCAGAACTGCGATTCACACAGACTCCGACTCTGACTCCGACTCTGCAGCCCTGGTAAGTCTGTGAAGTCGATGACTTTTCGGTGACGTTCGACTCATACTCCGACTACAGCTTTTAAAAATCAACCGACTCCGAGTCGAAACTGAACCGCTGGCTCTGACTACAATTCCGCAGCCCTGGTCCAAGATAGACGCCTAAAACAACTTTGATGTGTGATCTTCGTCGTACGTACATTGTTAATGTTATTTTAAACAAGGGGTGGAAAAGGGAGACGTAGCCTTTACAAACAAGGATCTCCTGTTGCGGATCAATCAGCTGCTGGAACAGAAAGGCATAAACACCACGCATCTCATTTCCTCGTTTTCTTTACGACTCTGCACCAATGTAAGCACTGATCAATGCAGTGCGAGCATCGATGTAACATTTGTGTACAAAGTTTGAGTGTTATCCGCCCAGCCGTTCTTGAGATATGGAAGCGGCACCCCGCACGTGCGCACGTGCAGTAGCACCCTTATAGTGACACATGGAAATGCATTGGCCACTGGGTGCCTAACTATTAACGAAGTTTTACTGTAATGGGACAAGCCATTGCGGAGTTATTTTATGTGGAACAATTTCGACACCCCTAAGTTGGCACTTGGCACGTGCCGTAACAATTAACTAAGATGAAGAAAATCGAGCGAAATTCGGAGAAGAAGAAATAAGCCTACCAAATATGTATGACATATTGTCAAACTGCTGTACCATTTTGAGTAAATGACCATTGAAAAGGTCATACAAGCCGATGGGACCGGGCGTTTCAATACACACCGTCTTACGCATTTTATTGTCGTTATTACCTAAATGCTGCTTGACATTTTTGGCTTTCAAGCATTTAAGACATTTTTATCGTCTCAAGTCCAGTAAGATTACCTCCAACTCGTGGGAATATGCACTTCAAGCCAACTATAGTTCGTTTTTTTTTCAAAAGGACTATGGCTCCAAGTATGTTTTTCGAAAAAGCACGCGTTTTAGCCACGGACGTATAAATAAACTGGACTGACAATCCCAATGGACCTCCTATGGAAGATAGTGAAGCCGACAAGGCGCCATTTTACGTTGCCAAAAAACCGTGCTCTGGAAGGTCATCGAGCCAATACAATTAGAATTGCGTCCAAACGGATGATCGGATCGAGATGCTGGTGGTACCGTTCGACGGGTAATTCCTTGAGGCAGGTGATGATGGATGTCACATGTCACCCGGTGTCACATGGCGCGTGCCAGGTGCCGACAAACTTACAAAGGGCAAAAACCTTTAAGCGACGCTTCAAATCAAACGAAGGGTGGCACAAGTGCCAAACTCACACGCCACATGTCCCAGTGTTCGACCACTAACATATGGTATGCTCGGCATCAGGGGGTGCGGAATGCACGCGCTAGTGGCGAAAAACATGTTTTGAGGAGGCATCCTACGATTCCGGAAAACCTTGAACTAGGCACACCAAATTTGGTACACTGACACTGCTGGACACGCGCTTTAAGGTGCTGTACAAATAGGCGTGCTGTGGTACACGTTGCACGTGCTGTGCACGTGCAAACCTTTTGATGTTGCACTCCAGGTGTCACATATGCGGGTAGGGCGGGTAGCGCTGGCAAGCTCAAAGTGCCAAATTTACACAGGCCACCCAGAATGTATTCCAGCATAGTTATTGAGCATATCCATCTCCTGGTGGCCCCAAAGGTGCGCTCTGCACGTGCAAAAAATTATCCGCGCCGGGCGGTGGGGATGATCGGACACCCAATGTGGATTTATGTAAATATCTCGAAAACGGCGTCGTGTAGCGCCGCCGTTTTCGGCACACCTCTTCATACATCTTTTTCACAAATGCTGCATAACTTTCAGAGTTAGGTCGCTCAAGGTTAGGTCACCAGGTTACGTCCAAGTGGCCTTACCTTAGAAAAATTATAATGCCCGTCATAGCTTCACAGACTATACAATCGGCTTAAAACGTGCAGCAATTGATAAGATCAACAGTATATACGTAGAGTACCTACCTCTACCTCGAAATTTCAATATCACTGACCTAGGGTTCTGTTGATTTTGCGACCTCAGACCACCAGCACGGCAAATCATTTATTTTGTCAAATTCGGGTTCCTAAACCTTTTGCTACCCAGCAACGCAAATTTACGCCTCAATCGCCGGCCAGCGCAGCATAGGCATCTTTGTTATCTATGTACGTTGTTTGCACCTGCAGTAATACTGTACCGCAATAACCATTATCTTCATCTTTCACCCATAGATGGCAGTAGCAAAGCGCCTGCATCTATGCTGTGTCGCAGTGCTCTTAAAATACGAGCTGAGCAATGAGCATTGAGGAAGCAAGTGATATTGAAATCATAGGCGGCGGAACGAGGGGGCACCGGGGCACCGTGCCCCCCTTTGATTTTGGCATTTTAACATAGCCCTTTCCATGCAACGCCCTATGGGCGTTGCATGGAAAGAATGGGACCAAAAGTCGGCAGTGTCCCCCTTTAATTGAAGATGTTCCGCCGCCACTGATTGAAATTCCGAGGTAGAGGTACTCTACGTATATACTGTTGCTCTTATCAATCGCTGCACGCTTTATACCGATTGTTTAGTCTGCGTAGCTATGACGGGCATTATAACTTTTCCTAAGGTAAGGTCACTTGGACGTAACCTGATGACCTAACTTTGAGTGACCTAAGTCTGAAAGTTACGCAGCATGTGTGAAAAGATGTATGAAAAGGTGTGCCAAAAACGGCGGCGCTACACAACGCAGTTTTCGAGATATTTACATAAATCCACATGGGGTGTCCAAGCAACCTCACCGGACCTCACCGCCCGGCGCGGATAATTTTTTGCACGTGCAGAGCGCACCTTTGGGGGCCACCAAGAGATGGATATGCTCAATAACTATGCTGGAATGCATTCTGGGTGGCCTGTGTAAATTTGGCACTTTGAGCTTGCCAGCGCTACCCGCCTTACCCGCATATGTGACACAGAGTGCAACATCAAAAGTTTTGCACGTGCACAGCACGTGCACCGTGTACCCCAGCACGCCTATTTGTACAGCACCTTAAAGCGCGTGTCCAGTAGTGTCAGTGTGCCAAATTTGGTGTGCCTAGGTCAAGGTTTTCCGGAATCGGAGGATGCCTCCTCAAAACATGTTTTTCGCCACTAGCGCGTGCATTCCGCACCCCCTGATGCCGAGCATACCATATGTTAGTGGTCGAACACTGGGACATGTGACTTCTGAGTTTGGCACATGTGCCGCCCTTCGTTTGATTTGAAGCGTCGCTTAAAGGTTTTTGCCCTTTGTAAGTTTGTCGGAACGTGGCACGCGCCATGTGACACCGGGTGACATGTGACATCCATCATCACCTGCCTAAAGGAATTACCCGTCGAACGGTACCACCAGCATCTCGATCCGATCATCCGTTTGGACGCAATTCTAATTGTATTGGCTCGATGACCCTCCAGAGCACGGTTTTTTGGCAACGTAAAATGGCGCCTTGTCGGCTTCACCTGAATGGAGGTGGTTGCTGGTCCAGTTTATTTATACGTCCGTGGTTTTAGCGAGCAAAACGAGCAAAAACTGAACTTGAGAAACTCGAACGTCGCCTTATTTTAACATATGAATTATTCCCGATAATTTCTATCCGTGCGTTTTGGAACCAGATTTGAGAACAGTGGTGACGTCATGCTGTCGAACTTGTCTTGCAATGTAGCGTATAACTATCATGGACGAAACCGCTTACTCGATTATAACCTCGGCAACAGTGAAAAACGAAGTTCCCCCAAATTCGTCGAAACCAGCCCTCTGTTCGGGTCCGCGCAAAATATTTTGCTGAGTGTGAAGTCACACATGCGATGATGTCAGCCGCCTGGCTCCGCCCATGCTCCGCCCCCTCTCCGCCGGCCTGCAAAGCCGAGGGCCACGCGACACGCGGCGAACCGTGGCGCGGATGGACTGGTGTGTTTCGTTCAATTACTGAGTAAAATGCGTTCAAATGTGGTTAATAGCAATGTGCCACTGAAAAGAAAGATAATGATACCAAAATAACACCATACTAACCACTTACAATAAGAAATATATGAGGGTAAACTTTAATCCGCGCCACTTTCGCCTCCTGCAGCTACTATTTTCTTCTTGCGCAAAACTGAAAGATTTTGCGCGAGCCTACGTCACACGTGTGACGTCATACGCCGAAGGGCGGAGCTTGGCATCCGAGAGACCTCAACTGCGCATGCGTGGTGCAAAATTTTGCAATAGGATGCGCTGCCCGAACAGGGCTCTGGTCCCATCGTACGGACATTGAGTGCCTGCTGCCACCAGTGACGTCATCATAGTATGCTGATTTTTCAGGACACAATTTCCAGGTACTTACCGTGCACAATTTGAAATCGAATATTTTTTCGGTAAGAAATTCTTGGCCAGACGCTGAAGCTGCCAAAACTCACGTGAGAGCTTCGATTAGGAACTTGGAGCCAGCGTCCTTTTGAAAAAAAAAACGAACTATAACACACCACACCCACGTGTGTCATAATGCTGAGAGATGGCGTTCACTCGCCTTGCTCCTAACTTACGATAATTCTCTCGCTGGATGGCAGGCCTGATCCCAATGTCGCGGGTCCCAATGTTAATTTCCACGAGACACCAATCCAGTGTTATATCATCCATGGTAAAGGTAGACAAGCGGCAAGCCGCTTGCTTCGCGTTGCGAGGATATGGTTTGCGCTTAATTGTCCAGTTCGAGTAAGAAAAGTTTTGTGTAATAGTGACTTCTAGAAGCCTTGATGTACGCGAAAAGGTGAATGATGGGGCCCAAATGGATAAAATTCAAATAAATGGGTCATTTCAGGTCACATGGGTCACAGTGGGCCACGCTAGGTCAGTTTTAGTCACCTCAGGTCACCTTTGGTCATGACAGGTCACTGGGATCCCTTCAGGTCACGATAGGTCAGGTCAGGTCACAGGGGTGAGCTCAGGTCACGATAGGTCAGACCAGGTCACTTACATTACGTTAGAGCAGGTCAATTAGGTCACGATGGGTCAGGCCAGGTCAATGGTTGCTTGGCCAGGTCACGTGTCACGACCATATCACGTGTCACATTGGGTTGCAACATCACTACCCTTACCTAGCCCAAACTAACCGAACCTAAACTAACCTAAACTAACCCAACCCAACCTGACCCGACTGGACATAACCTGACCTATATAGGATGTTGGTGTAGATAAGACTGTAATCAGCCCCCACCAAATCTTCATCTGGCGTCGGCATTTTGCTACTGATGACGCCATTCCTAGCAACCGAGCGTCCCTAGCAACCGAAAGTGAAGACGTTTCACCTTCAACAAACGATCGTCAGCTAACTTCGTTAGCAACAAAGAAATGAAATTTATGAATAGTATGTTGTGAAAATAACTTATGATAATAATTAAATCATGATCGTTAATGATAAAATCCATACTTATTACTTAGTAAAGCTTACGATACATCAAATTCGTAACGTGTGCAAAAATGTCTGACCCCAGGTCACTTATGGTCAGGTCACCAGGCAAAGTGAAGTGACCATGTATCTAAGAACTTTGTGATTCAGTCATTCCTAAATTATACATTCCAGTAGCTTGAAACTCAGGGTACGTACCTATTACATGGGGGAATCAGTACCAACAATTTGTTTCTCTCAGAATTTGGATATGTGTGACCTAAGGTCAAGTGAATTTTGTGACCTCTCCATTATACGTAAATCAAAGGGAACAAATTGAAATGCCTTTCTTTTGGCTTAAAACACCCTCAAACATCAAGAAACACAGGTGAACATGACACACTAAACCGAAGAAATGCTTCTATGACCCGTTTATGGCGTTTATGCCCCTGAGGTCATTTCAGGTCATGAAACGTCTCCAACGTTTTTTGACAATACATTACTTTAGATAGAAATATGCTAGACAGCTGAAACGACCATTAATGTGTTCCGCTCAGCAATACAAATCGAATGGCATCCAACATGACCTTTTCTGTGACCTTGACCCGAGGTCAAATTCTTAACCCACGCGCTTATAGGGGAGGGGGGGTCGACCGGACCCCCTCCCCTCCGTTTTTCGCGAATACCTAACTCGCGTAAAAAGCCGCCGATCGCCACAAAACTTTCAGTACCCTCGAGGTAATTACCTAATTTTAAATCTACCCTAAAAATATGACGCTGACCAAATTGACCTTTGACCTGTAACCTATTCCGAGAGACCATGCTTGGCCGGAATCGCGATTCTGCGTATGTCAGCTCACATTATCCGCGCGATTGCAGTGTTTTTGTGGTTTCAAACATTTTAACATGTGAAATGATATTGGTCCCATGCATTATTGTGGGTGTCAAGGTCGCCTGAAGGTCAGGTCAGGTTATTGACCTTTGATGACCTCGGTTCACTTTTTTCGAGTTTTACATGTTTCCGAGCTAGTTTTTGGAGCTGATTTCGAATTTAGCAGTTCTTTCAACAACTTCGAAGTAGTTTTGGTGCCTTCGTAACATGTTACGAAGCTGTCAGTGGCGGTTGACACCTACAATGAATACCCGGCTGGACCCCTGCTGGGTGACCTTCACCTGACCTGACCTGGCCTAAATGCATGAAGACATCATCTGTGATCAAAACTAACATGATATTCCGATTCGTGATCAGCACCGCGAAAAACCTCACAGCAGGTTTTTACGACATTCTAACAGGTCCAGATTTTCCCGACTTTTGGGTCATTGACCTGACCTGGCAGGTCAACCGATGAGCTAGGACCTTAAATTGGGTATCATCGGCTTGCTCTCGTCAAGGGCAACACGCTCTTTTTTATGCGAGGCTCTAGCTCAATCAGTGGCCAAACGGCGAGGGTTTAATTAACCTTTTCCGGTCAATTTTATCTGACCTTGACCACGTTGCTCGAATTCGGAATTTTAGGGCATACTTCTGATGCGCCTCGCCTTGGTGAAACTCTTCCAACGCCACCTCGCACGTGTCGCTACGATGCTTAGCTTCGGAAATATACATAAATATATCGTTCCGCACGTACGCGTAGCACAAAGTGTAATATCAAAAGGTTTCCACGTGCGAAGCATGTGGACAGTGCACATCAGCACACCTATTCGTACAACGCCTTTAAAGGGACTATCCCACCTTTAACATGGGGTTTGAGTTGAGATAGCCAAGTTTGCGGCGAGGTTCAGAAACCACTATCTATCTAGGTTGCAACCCCCGCGGCCTCTTGGTGTTGAAGAAATTCGTTCCCTTCATTTGAAAATGGGCCTTGCGCAAGGCCCTATCTTCAACATGGAGCGACCGTTAGTGTGACGTCACCTCGTTTAGTCATTCTGATTTAAATGGGTTTGTTCGTTGAAAAATCGCTTAAAATTTGGTCTGAACTTTGTTGTGGTGCCTAGAGAGTAAAAAAAAGCAGCTTTATGACAGTAAGGTGGCCTGGGGAAGGAGGTAATTTTGGGCTGTGACGTCACATATTTGAAAGTTTGTGTTTGGAATATGGGAAGCCTAAGATGTTTAATGAAAAATAAATGCCAGAACCGTGTTCCTGGTCATCCAATCTATAAAGTCGGGTACAATTTAACTGGTTTTAACGACATTTTAGAAGGTGGGATAGTTCCATTAAGCGTTTGTCCATGTTGTGTCATTGTGCCGAGTTTTAGGTGTGCTTAGGTCAAAGTTTTCGGACATCGGAGAATGCCTCATCAAAACATGTTTTTCGCTCCGAGCATGTGCAATATGTATCTCTCGGTGCCGATTATTCCATATGTCAGTGGTTTGGTACCGGGATATGTGACCTACAAATTTGGCACCTGGACCTCCCTTGGATTGGCTTAAAGCTTCGATAAAAGGTTTTTGTTCTCAATGTGTTTGTCGGCAAGTCACACGTGACAGAGAGTGACCCGGGACCTATACCATCACCTGCCTCCAGAAATGGCACGTCAAACGGCACCACCATCACCTCGATCCGATCATCCATTTAAAAATAATTACACATTTATTTGCTTTACAACGTTTCACAGCACAGATTGTTGGCGCCGCATTGTCGGCGCCACTATCTTCCATGGGAGGTCCCTTCGAATAGCCAGTCCAGTTTATTTATACGTCTATTAATTTTTACCAAATTATCTGATTTAGTAGTATCGTAAAACATTTATTTTTCTTTTCATATCATCTGTTCCAATTGAAAACAAGTCCATGGTGCCTTACTTTACATTTCCAGCAATTATTTTCACAAAATCAGATACTTGGCAATGGATTGCCCTCCCTTCAAATTTAGTTTCAACTAGGACTGTCTAGTAGGATACTAGGAAAAATATTCCAAGCACCAGTGACGTCACAATTTGTCCAAATGTCCAACCTTATGTTCTAGTAATCTTGACTGCAATATAGTGGCAAGCAGGAATAAGTCATGCAAGGGATAATATCTTGTAAGGGATGTGCTTGGTTCGCGTCGGAGATAAATTTGTTTTCGAAAGATATTTGATTCATATTGATGGGTCAGCTGGAAGCGGATACCTATAATCGGAAACGCTCCTAGGAAAATTTTGGCTAAAGAGCTTTGTTGGGTAAAATTTGGGTGACATGGGGTCAGGCTGGTCACATGGGTTACCTCCAGTCAAGCCTGCTCACAGGGCTACACTGAGTCAGACCAAGACACCCCATTTCACCATGATTTATGATAAACAAATATAGATAGACAAAAGTCAATATATTTGGTTAATTTTGTTTCAAATTTCGCCCACAATCAACACTGCCTGAAGACTTCTTTGTCTGACCCTGGCTCCGGTTGATAGTCATTCCGAAGGCTACACTCAAATGGAACTGTAGCCTCCGGAATGAAAACCCCAGGCCAGAGTCAGACGAAGATTCGAGTGGGATGCGCGGAACGAACACACTCTCACCTCGAGCAGGGCCGGTCAGCACGCTCAGCTCGAGGACGTCGTCAGCCAGGGTTTTGACCACGCACAGTGTACCTTTAACAGCGCGCGGTGCGTCCAAGTTGCGCATGAGAAGAACCGGTGCGCCAGCTTTCAGGCGAATTTTGTGAGGTGGTAGGCCGGAAATTTCTATCTTATTCAGTACCTCCGCTGTTAATGGCACGGTGTTTGTGTCGGTCATGGTGTCGACGCTGTCATACACCTTCTCTTGTCCTGGCATACTCTCCATGACGTGGTCGTTGATGATTTTAGCATCCGAATTGAGGACTGTCAGAATAGTGCGCTCTTCGAGCCACTCAAGATTTTGACAATTTTGGGCCAGATCGGGGTAGATGCGCTCGGCCAGCTCGGCGAGTGATCGCGCCGGGCTGAGCACCGTTGGCGGAACCGTCACGCTGTCGAGTGTGCCAGGGCATAGAGGAAGCCGGCCGGAACCGAGCTGCGACAGGAAGGTGGCATACTCGCCGGCCTCTAGGTCACCCTGTAACTGCACGCACATGTTTGTACGCAGCGTGAGACATGTCACATACTGCCACAGCGGGGATGCTTTGAGGCATGCACCGACAACCTGATGCCGCGCACCACCCTTAACGACCGGCAGGATCTGTTGCCAATCACCGGCAAACATAGTCAGCAGACCGCCGAACGGCCGGTCGGTGCCCCTTAAAGGGACTATCCCACCTTTAACATGGGGTTTGAGTTGAGATAGCCAAGTTTGCGGCGAGGTTCAGAAACCACTATCTATCTAGGTTGCAACCCCCGCGGCCTCTTGGTGTTTATCGCAGCTGGCGCGGCCCTCGATGGTGATGAGTGCGAAGAGGCACCTCAGCTGCCGGGGGAAGGTGATTTCGGCTGCCTCCGCCATGGCCCGATGCCAGTGCTGGCCGTCCTCCAGCAGACCGAGCACCGAGCAGGCCTCCTGAAAGGTGTCACGCACTTGACCGTTGACAGTGCGGAGCAGGGTATATTGGTGCGGAGCGCCTCAAATGAGCGCGGCCCCCGCACGTTGTGCAGGAGAAGGCGCAGGAAGAAGCGTTCCCCGGCGCGTGGGCTCACCGCGTAAACACGGCCGAGAGCCCGTGCGGAGAATATCCCCGGCACGTTTGGATGTGGTGCTCCCCGCCGCCGCCGCCTCCAGCTTTTTGTCGCCGTCTGCCTTGTATAGTACCTGGGGACTTCATGGTAGAGCAGAGTACATAGCGGCGAACTCGTCCTCTGCGCAGATGTTAAAGAAGCTGGTCAGCTTGGACTGCTCCTGCCTGTCAATCACTTGCCGTAGATGGTCGTCGGCGTGGAACCTTACCAATCGGTCTTGACCGCCAAGGTGGACGGGCAGCAGTGTTTCATTTTTCAGACTTTTTGGTGGCAAATCACACCTAATGGGGACAATGTTTTCATCCTAAAATATGAATGACCGACTTTACTTCATCTCTGAAAAAGTTTCATGTATTCCCAACAGCCAGTTTACATATCCCTTGACAGTTGATGCACCCACATCCTTTTGTTTCACACCCTGTCAAGATCCTGACATGAAATCCTGGTTCATCAGTTGGCATAGAAATTGGCATTACACCATTTTGCAAAAATACTTGTTATTTACTTCCTTTTTTATCATCCTAGGATTTTTTTTCTTCATCGGCACACCCAACCAATCTCCAATTTTAGAACACTGACGGGCAGCGCTTCTACTGTGGGCAGGTGCTCATGGATCGGGTTCTGGAGCAGGCGCCAGGCGGCCTCCATGGCGCTCAGATAGCGGCCCTGCTGAAAGGTCGCTATCTCGTCGACCACCGCCGGCTCACCTGGTGCCACCGCGAACATGACCTGGTCGCTTCCCTTCGTCACGTACTTGAGGACGTAACGAATGCAGGTGAAGGCATGGGTGACGAGCTCCACATTGACGTGGCACTGCAGTGCGCGGCTGAGTAGGGGATTGTATGGCACAATCCAGCGGTTGTCCACAGTGATAGGACCACCGGGTCGGCCGGTGGGATGCACGGTGCGCCCGCCGTCCAGCGGGCTGCGGCGGCGGTACTGCGGGTACCCCGTGTCGTTCACCTCGGTGACAGCGGCGAACTGCTTCGGGTATCGCTTTGTGCAGGCGCCATCAGCCATGCACGGGGCCGCTGGCCGGTGGGCACCGCACGGGCCGTGCACCATATTGCTGGTGACGACAGCATGGAGCTCTGGCTCTGTTATCGGGTCTGGGATCTCGGCCGAGACGAACAGGTCGGCGGTGTCAGGCCGAGGCTTGTCGTCTGGCTCCAACCACAGGACGATATGGGCATGAGGGAGGCCGCGCTTCTGCCACTCGATGCAGCTGATGAAGGCACGGACCTGACCGAAGACCGCGCCGTCTCGGAACAGGTGCAGGAGGCCGCGCAGCTTCTGGCGAAAAAACTTGTGACACCACTTCTGGATGGTCAGAAGGCTGCTGTCCCGGGTACAGGCGTCGCAGGGTGTCCTTAATTTCCGCCCACATTGGATTGCACGTGACCGTAGGTCGCCACCTCCAAACTCGCGAACGTACGCCATGGCATCGTTGAGCTTGGCGACCATGTAGCGGGCGCTGCCGGTAAAGGATGCCGGCAGCACGATGCGTCCGACATCAGCGCCGTGCTCGTCACCGGCGTGAATGGCGTCCGTCAGGCCGCGCAGCGTCTCTGTCCTCAGTGCCGGCTGGTGTTGGCGCAGGTAGCAGAGGCGGTCCGATTCGATTTTCGCGAAGGCGTCCACCAGTAGCTGCTGAAAGAGTGACTGGCCTCTGGCGATCAAATTGAAATGGCCTGGACGATAGCGCATATGGAAAGCGTAGTACTCTGTTGCTGTTATGTTCATGGCGTGCTTCATTTCTAGGGACCAGCCGTCGGTGCCGTGAGGGTGTAACAGCACGTAGTGCAGGGGGTCGTAACTGCGGTGATATTCATTAATGCGTTCCACACCGCCGTCTCGGTGGTGCAGAACGATGTCGCGGACGCCATGCGGCTCATCGGGCATTAGGACTGCCATCTCGCCGGTCTCCGGCAAGTTGAAGCGGCGCTGGTGTTCCGTGGCGGGCCGACGCTGTGCGCTCAGAACGATTCTGAGTGGTTGGTCCTCTCGGCGCACCAGCTCAAATGCCGAGCGAAGCCCGCGCACGTAGATGTTGTTGTCGTGCAGCATCTCCTGCAGCTGCTGAAGCACTTCTGGATGCATATTCTCGTACAGGTCCATCCGTGCTTCCAGCTCCCTGTCGTAGAAGTAAATCTGCAGGTACTCCGGCTGAGCGCCCTCCGCCGGCAGCAGGCTCCCGATACGGTGGCACACGGTGCCGTGCACGGTGAACACGGGGTTCCAGCCTGGCTGTCGCACCTGCTGGCAGCCCATGCTAGCCAGCTGGAAGGCGCTATTAAACGTTCTGAGATGCTGTGTGAAGTGCCGATGGTGTGGCGACTCTGGCGAGAAGAGCTGACACAGCACCTCAGGCGGTGGTGGGTGGAACGGTGGAGCCACCTTGCCGGAGTGACAGCAGGCGCCGGGCGACTCCTGCCGCCAGCGGAGCGCGCCGCAGTGAGCACAAACGACCTCCATCTGGCCCAGCTGCAGGCGAGGTGGCGCCACGTACGCCTCGCGGCTGTACAGCTTGTGTGGCGCACGGCGGCGGAGCTCCTCCCGCTGCAGGCGGTGCCGCTCGGCGTCTGCTGCCAGGAACGCGGCGCGGTCCTCCCGCTGCCGATCAGCGGCGTGACGGGCGGCGTCCTCTGCGAGTCGCTGCTGGCGCTCAGGAGTCGTCTCTCGGTCTCGGGCGGCGGCTTGGCGGGCGGCCTGCTGCTCAATTCGCTGCACGCGCTCTTCCGCGGTCTCAGCTGCTCGCGCCACCCTTTTCCGCGCAGCGTCCCCGGAATAGTCTCTCATACGCTTTGCCGAGGGAAGGCCTCGATTAGCGCCCTGAAAAGGCACAAAGAAAACAGCTATAATGCATAAAAATTAAATCACGCCCGGGTGGGCTTCTCAGCCAACTTCGCCATGGTGAGGGCCTTTTTGGCCACAACACGTTATCTCGGAAAGTAAGCAAGCTAGAAGGACGCGGTAAATAACAATGGATGGCCCACTATAAGATATTTTGGAATTTAAAAAGTCATTTTCGTTCAGGTCATCGCTGAGGCCGCTGAAGGTCACCAAAGATAAGAATAACGCGACATTTTGGTCCCGATTTTGACAACTTTTCACTAACCAAAGCGAGGCATAAGTAAGGAACTAATAAAGCTACAGCGCTGCCGAAACGCGCATTCGATAGCTCTTTGAAAGACCTTTCTGAACATTACTCTCAGATTTGACCTAAGCTCAATGGTTTAGCCTCCAGAGGCTAAAAACTCAAAATTGAACGTTTTTGCGGGAGGTTTCTCTGTAATAACTGTCCACTCCAAGCTTGTATTACACTGATTTTACTGGCATCGCGGTTGTCTCGTCGAGACGCGTCGAATGAACTATAAGTTGACCTTGAAAGGGCGACATAAAAATTTGACTTCAGGTCAAGGTCACGGATCAGGCCATGTTGTATTACATTCGATTCGTCTTGTGTTAAACACATTTGGCTGGAGACTTCCACACGCGGATAAGTCGCGTGTAAGTGCTTTGCGGGTAAGCTGGCGTTTATCTCGCGTTTAAGTCGGCGGGTAACTTTGCCCGGAGACTTCCATCTGCGGGTAAATAGTTTGTTCGCTAAGTTAGCGAACGAACTTACACGCGAGCCACCCCATGTATTAAGTTCGCGGATATCTTTTCGGTGGTTGTTTTTTGGTTCTTAGGTGGTTTTGAAAGTTTATTTCTGTGCAAATTTTATGTGCAAGTGATGGACAATAGTGCAATCATCTAGTTCCGGCTTTTTCAGCCAGTTCGGCCTAGCCGTTCGGCTACTAAGATTAGACGAATTTGAGATCACCTTTTCATAGTACTGAGGCCAGTTTTACCAGCAGAAAAATAGCCGCCTGCCGGAATTTTTCGCCTAAAGGCCGATTCACATACGGATCGAGAGCGGTAAAGCCCTATCCGCTTACGTGCTTATCGCGTTTACACTCCGTATGTGAAACGGTCTTTAGACAAAAAATTCCGCCAGGCGGCTATTTTTCTGTTGGTAAAACTGGCCTCTGTACTTGTTGAGGAGTTACAAATTACGTATTTCATCACTGCAAGTATCCAGATGTTTTCGACAAGTCATACATGAGTAATGAGAGCAATATTTGAGTTGACAGAATTGAGGTTGTAGGACTCAAATTTTCAAATACGGAGGGATTAGTCTATTTCCATCGCACCTATCTCCTTGCCACCAGCTGCTATTTCGTAATCTTCGGGATAGTGAGATGGGATCGTATCGCATCCGAAATAATGTGATCGTCGAGCCAGCCGGCTAGTGTCGGGCCCCGGTCGCCGCACTTCGCGTTACGTGTCAGTGGGCCGAGGACCAGCTCAGTGGAAGCAATACGAGTGTCCGGTCAACAACCATGGACAGGAAGAAGAGGAGCAGAAATTTCAGTAGCAGAGACATGCATTTGTTAGCCGATGTCATGAAGACTGAAGTAAAAATCGAAAATAGCGACACGATGGAAGGAGTAATGAAGAACGAAAACGGTCTTTGAAGAACATTGTTACAGCCTGTAATGGAAGATCAGAAGAAAAATGGGACTAGAAACAGCTGACACAGCTCTGGAGAGATATGAAAAGGACGGCTAAAAAGGATCATTAGCGGTTTAACCCGCGAGTTGCTGGGGGGGGGGGCGTTAAACGCCCCCACTTTTTTCGCCGGGCCATAGCATAAAAACGGCGCGCCGCAGGCGCGCCAAATTTTGGCCACCTGTAGGGAATTGATTGAAGTCTATTGTGACAAAATGTCAAAAAAAATCGGTCCGCAAAATTTTGAGATATCGAGGTTTTAGTGACGTCATGATTTCTGAGTTTTCGACCAAAAACGGCATATGTTCAAAAAATCATATAAAATCACAGAATAGACATACAGACATGCTGTAAACGGCATTAGACTGCCAATACCATGAACAATCAAATGGCTATCTTCGATTATTGATTATCGTTTCGCATTTGCCAAAATCTTGATCTGAATCTTGGCAATTTCTCGTGACTACTTCACGAACATGATACATACATTTCTTAAATTGAACTGTTTGAGCCAAACACGTACACATATGATAAAATGAATGTCACCATCGTGTTCTACGCCCCAAATTACCCACAAAACATGTGTCACAGGCTGCGAATATCAGTTTTGATTTTCGGGGATATGTGCCTACCCGGTTGACCTGACCTTGACCCTGACCTATGCTTGACTGACCCCTACATGGGCTGACACTCTTGTAGGCCTTATATGATGGATTGTGCACCGTTTTGACAGAGTTTATGACGAGAGGCGCTCATTGCGAAGTCCTGAAGTCCATGCTACTGAAAGCCCGATTTCAGGTGTTTGACCTGACCTTGACCCGACCTGTGACCTCAAAATTCAACTTTAAAGTACTCATCTGAAGCGTCTCGTCGCGTTCTTTCGTTTGCCGCCTCGTGCGTTTCGCTGCGCCTATTGGTTCTCGAGTTATCGGCTGGGGGCGTTTAACCCGGCATTTGCTGGGGTATTTCGCCACACATTGTTTGCTGGGGGGGGGGGGGGGCGTTAAACGCCCCCAGCCGATAACTCGAGAACCAATAGGCGCAGCGAAACGCACGAGGCAGCAAACGAAAGAACGCGACGAGACGCTTCAGTTGAGTACTTTAAAGTTGAATTTTGAGGTCACAGGTCGGGTCAAGGTCAGGTCAAACACCTGAAATCGGGCTTTCAGTAGCATGGACTTCAGGACTTCGCAATGGGCGCCTTTCGTCATAAACTCTGTCAAAACGGTGCACAATCCATCATATAAGGCCTACAAGAGTGTCAGCTCCATGTAGGGGTCAGTCAAGCATAGGTCAGGGTCAAGGTCAGGTCAACCGGGTAGGCACATATCCCCGAAAATCAAAACTGATATTCGCAGCCTGTGACACATGTTTTATGGGTAATTTGGGGCGTAGAACACGATGGTGACATTCATTTTATCATATGTGTACGTGTTTGGCTCAAAAAGTTCAATTTAACCCTCGCATGTGTGCGGCGTTTGCCAGCTTCTAATGTGTAGGGGGGGTCGGTTGGACCCCCCCCCTTGCCGTTTGGCCCCTGATCGAGCTAGAGCTTCGCGGAAAAAACGAGCGTGTTGCCCGTGACGAGAGGAAGCCGATGATACCCAATTTTAAGGTCCTAGGTCATTGGTTGACCTTCCAGGTCAGGTCAATGACCCAAAGTCGGGAAAATCGGGACCTGTTAGAAAGTCGTAAAGTGTGGCTGCTAAGGGGTTTTTCGGGGTGCTGATCACGAATATCGTGTTAGTTTTGATCACAGATGATGTCTTGAAGCATTTAGACCAGGTCGGGTCAGGTCAGGTCAGGTCATCCAGTAGGCGTCGTGACGGGTATTCGTAATACGTGTCAACCGCCTCTGACAGCTTCGTAACATGTTACGAAGTCACCAAAACTACTTCGTAAATGTTCAAATGGTTGCTAAATTCGAATTCAGCTCCAAAAACTAGCCTAGAAACATGTAAAACTCGAAAAAGTGACCCGAGGTCACCCGAGGTCACCAAAGGTCAATGACCTGACCTGACCTTCAGGTGACCTTGACACACACGGGAGTAACATCAAATCACATGTTTGAACGTTTGAAACCACGAAAAGCTTGCAAACACGCGGCTAGTGCGAGCCGACATACGCGAAATCGCGATTCCGGCCAAACATGGTCTCGGAAAAGAGGTCACAGGTCAAAGGTCATTTGGGTCAGGGTCATGAAATTTTCAGGGTAGGTGTAAAATTGATCAATGCGAGGGTACTGAAAGTTTCGTCGCGATCGGCCGCTTTTTACGCGAGTTATTCGCGAAAAACCATGGGGGGGGTCCATCCGACCCCCCCCCCCCCTACACATGCGAGGGTTAAGAAATGCGTGTATCATGGTCGTGAAGTAGTCACGAGAAATTGCCAAGATTCAGTTCAAGATTTTGGAAAATGCGGAACGATAATCAATAATCGAAGATAGCCATTTGATTGTTCATGGTATTGGCCGTCTAATGGCGTTTACGGCATGTCTGTATGTCTATTCTGTGATTTTATATGATTTTTTTAACATATGCCGTTTTTGGTCGAAAACTCAGAAATCATGACGTCACTCAAACCTCGATATCTCAAAAATTTTCTGACCGATATTTTTGAAACTTTGTCACAATAAACTTCAATCAATTCCCTACAGGTACCGAAAATTTGGCGCGCCTGCGGCGCGCCATTGTTATGCTATGGCCCGGCGAAAAAAGTGGGGGCGTTTAACGCCCCCCCCCCCCCCAGCAACTCGCGGGTTAACGCCCCCCCCCCCCAGCAAACGGTGGGTGGCGAAATACCCCAGCAACTGCCGGGTTAAACGGCAACAAATGGGCACTGGTAGTGGACCGGATCCTGCGCCGTTGGAACGTCAGCCACCCCCGCGACACGCACATATTAAACTGATCACTCGGTGATAATCGTCCTTTGTGTGGCATTGAATTGGACACCGACGACGCCTCACCGATGAAGTGACGGGGCGGGGGTGGGGACGGGGGGTGACGGAGACGAACCGATGAGGGCAGACGAGTAATCTGAGATACGGCTGTTATAAGATCATGCAGTAGACTGGCGGTCGGCCATACAGAGTGAAATAACACAAGGCGAGTAGCATTACTGATGCTGATTGGCACGGCTTCAACCGCTGTTCTGGTTAGGTTAATGCATCACCACATCCCATTGTTACGGCTGTACTCATTGCATGTGTAAAAACGCTGATTGGGGGCCACCGGTCCCATAAATAACGGAATTACGCACTTGTTCATTGGACCAGCTGATCGCCGTATCCCGATCAGCTGATCGGGAAGCCCTTTAAACTGGCGTGTAAGTCGGCATTTAAATATTTACACGCGTGTAGCTACCCACCAGTTAACCGCGGATGGAAGTCCCCGGGTAAAAGTTGGTAGGCAGCTACACGCTTGTAAGGAAGTTAGCCACCAAAATAAACGCGAGTTAACCGCAAACTGGAAGTCTCCAGCCTAATGGTGTTTTCATCGCTCTAGCATGTCCCTATCTAAAGTTATTGTCAAAAACTGCTTGAGACGTTTCATGACCGGAGATGACCTTAGGGGCACCAAAGGGGTCACAGAGGCAGTTTTCCGCTTCAGTGCGTAACGTTCACCTTTGTCACGATCTTTGAAGGTGTTTTCGGCCAAAAGAAAAGCTTTTCAATAGTACTGATTCCCTCATGCAATAGCCGGGGTTTCAAGCTTCTGGACCCGCAACCACCTCCATTCAGGTGAAGCCGACAAGGCGCCATTTTACGTTGCCAAAAACCGTACTGTGAAAGGTCATCGAGCCAATACAATTGGAATTGCGTCTAAACGGATGATCGGATCAAGATGCTGGTGGTACCGTTCGACGCGTAATGCCTTGAGACAGGTGATGGTGCATGTCTCAGATCATCCAGTGTCACGTGGCGCGTGCCACGTGCCGACAAACTTCCAAAGGGCAAAACTCTTTAAGCGGCGCTCCAAATCAAACGAAGGGCGGCACAGGTGCCAAACTCACAGGTCACATGTCTCAGTGTTCGACCATTAGCATATGGTATGCTCGACATCAGGGGGTGCGGAATACACGCGCTAGTGGCGAAAAACATGTTTTGAGGACGCATCCGCCGATTCCGGAAAACCTTGACCTAGGCACACCAAATTTGGCACACTGACACTACTGGATACGCGCTTTAAGGTGCTGTACAAATAGGCGTGCTGGGGTACACGGTGAACGTGCTGTGCACGTGCAAACCTTTTGATGTTGCACTCTGTGTCACATACCCGGGTAGGGCGGGTAGCGTTGACAAGCTCAAAGTGCCAAATTTACACAGGCCACCCAGAATGCATTCCAGCATAGTTATTGAGCATATCCATCTCCTGGTGGACCCCAAAGGTGCACTCTGCACGTGCAAAAAATTATCCGCGCCGGGCGGTGGGGATGCTTGGACACCCCATGTGGATTTATGTAAATATCTCGAAAACGGCGTTGTGGAGCGCTGCCGTTTTTTGGCACACCTTTTCATACATCTTTTTTACAAATGTTGCATAACTTTCAAACTTAGGTCACTCAAGGTTAGGTCATCAGGTTACGTCCAAGTGGCCTAACCTTAGGAAAAATTATTATGCCCGTCATAGCTACACAGACTAAACAATTGGTTTAAAACGTGCAGCGATTGATAAGATCAACAGTGGCCGTTTTCACGACGGAATAGCAGGCATCTATTTAATCCCCATTTGATCCTTTGGTTCCTCAGGAATTTTAGTAGTTCTTTTTAGTAGGTTCCCCAGCTTTCGAATGAATGGTGCGTTAGTTTGCTATTTTTCTATTAAATATCACATCGATTTACTTTATCTAAGGATTTATCACTAATATCAACATAAAGCGTAAGCACAATTATAAAATTATGAAATTATTAAATACTAGTACAATAGTTAAAAGAAGATACTGAGTTGCCAGGCTACAAAGAATATATTCATTTATGGCGCACGACAGACATTTAGAAAGCAGCGCCCTGTTTTATTGCACGCTGCTAGCCGCTTCCATTGGGTTTTGCAGGCCGACGTCATTGGTCGTTACACGTATGATGTCACGCGACTTGTGGCCTGTCACGGCTCTTTAATGATCTCCACTAAATGAATGCAACAATGGCCTTTTAAGTTGATCTCTGTGGCCATCTGTCTATGGAGCGACCAATATGAAAGTTGGGTGAATTTACCGGGGTTACATGACTATGAGCAAGCAAATGTGTATCAGGAATGGATTTAGGTGGAGAATTGCGCTGGACCATGAGTGCTCGAACGCTCCCAATTCCACGCCGGTTTGGCTTTGGAGCCGAGACAGACGATGCGGGTCAAGGTCACCGCTGGGGTAACGGTGGATTGGCTGCGCCCGAGCACCCGTAACGCGGCACAATTCTCCATCTATGGATTTTCCTATTCGCTCAGCATTGTGATAGGCGTTCGTAATAGCATTTACTCTGCTCATGTACCTATCCCCGGTTATTTAAAAGAAGTTTTTGTGGGGGAATATCACGGCTTTAGGTACTCGGTGGCCCTATTCACGACTTTCAAAGAATGCTCCGATAACTAAACACCGCACAGACCTACTGCATTAGTGAATCTGACAGAAGGTCTGTGGAATTACATCCCCCCTCACCACACCCCTAAAAACTCATCCGCTCCCAATTCCACGCCGGTTTGGCTTTGGAGCCGAGACAGACGATGCGGGTCAAGGTCACCGCTGGGGTAACGGTGGATTGGCTGCGCCCGAGCACCCGTAACGCGGCACAATTCTCCATCTATGGATTTTCCTATTCGCTCAGCATTGTGATAGGCGTTCGTAATAGCATTTACTCTGCTCAGGGCGGTGTTTCACGGGACGCTGCTACCACGCTGCTATCAAATTGCGCGAGCTGACGTCACACTTGTGGTAGTGTTGGAGCAATGGGCCTGTTGATGTTTCCATGGAAACCCAATTTGACACGTGTAAAAGCAGCGTGCTGCTATCACCGGTGAAACATGGCCCATGTACCTATCCCCGGTTATTTAAAAGAAGTTTTTGTGGGGGAATATCACGGCTTTAGGTACTCGGTGGCCCTATTCACGACTTTCAAAGAATGCTCCGATAACTAAACACCGCACAGACCTACTGCATTAGTGAATCTGACAGAAGGTCTGTGGAATTACATCCCCCCTCACCACACCCCTAAAAACTCATCCAGTGTCCAAAACCACTTTTATCGACTCGCCAAAAAAAAAAAACACACACACACATACACACACAAAGCATGGGGCATGTCAGCTCTCAGTTCATTTATCATTGTCTTTACCATGGTTCAATTGCATTGCGCGATTTAAAGCACGTGAGTGCCTATATAGTATATATGTAGAAAATAATATCTACAGCAAAACATCCAAAATTACAAAGGCTACAATGCTTAAAAAGTAGGTTCATCAAGGAAGCCCATTTTTACTTGCGTTGTGTTCCCAACCATGCGATTCCAACGCGGGCTATTCGCAACGTCTGTTAAGGCACGTTAACAACTGACAAGCCGCCACCGCTGCCACTTATTCATAGATGGTTGATATCGCAGCTTGGGCGTCAGCAGCACGGCCCACAACGCGTCGGCGCCAGCGCACGCAGCTGTTGGCACTCGGCAGCCGGTGTTGCGACTTAACGGCCGGCCGGCCCCATGAAGGAGAAGCTCTTGGTGAAGCTTTGTGATCGCCTCATAGCCGCCTTGGATGTCATCTTTCTTGGCAGATCCATCCGTTCAGATGGTACGGTGCAGTCTGGATAAAGGACGAAGTCCAACGCCGCTAACCCCGCGACCGCCACCCCACAACGTGGCCGCAGACCGAACGGGCGTGAGGGCCGTAAGGGCCACCCCGCCATCCGGTAGGTGGCTGAGCAGCCGGACGCAGCGGCGCCTGGGCGGCGGCCGCGCTGAGATGAAGTCCCAAACCGCCATGTCGCCATCACCGCCATCACCATTGCTGCAGCTGTTCCCAACCGCCTCAATCGCCGCCGTTTTGCCAGCAGTCGCGCCGCGGAATGGCAGAAGCTCCAGAGTAGCCTCCAGCGCCCCTCTCCGCACGTGTGCAGGTGCACTGCGGCCGCCGGGTCCGACGTCCAGGCAGAACATGATATTTCCATGCTGCTCCGACGGTGGGCTGGTCTTGTTTGGGCGTTCCTCCACTGTGACGTCGGTCACGCCTGCCCCGGCCAGGGCGCAGAGGCCGACTTGTCACCATCCGGTTGCAGTCCTCAGTCGGGTCGCAACGTGTACCTCTTCCGCAGCGTGGAGCGCGCTCCCGCTGGGCAGCGATACAGCCAAAAGTAGCATAGCATGCGGGCGGCCAGCGCTGCGCCGGACAGCGGACCATGCCGGGGGTATGCCGGTCTCGGCCATTAGCGGGGTCGTCGGGGCCGAGGCTGTACATACAGCTGGTGACCGCGTGAGCCGCCAATCGAAGCTCACGGCTTATAAGCTCGACGCGGGCATCACACGCCGTCCCGATGGGAGCTCCACGACGCCGCCGCGAACTCCAGCGCGGCTCGCAGCGCGAAGACCAGTACGGACGGCCGGGGCAAACGGCGTGCGGGAGTCGGAGGCGACGTTCTGCGGACAGAAAGGGTTGGGCATAAGCTGGTCGGCAGGACACTCTTGAGCCGAGCCTTTGATGTAATTACAGATGATCCAGAACCGTTTGGGCGTTCCTCGAGGTTCGAAAAGTTGGTGTCACTGGATCAGGAAATTGTGACCTCACTACGAGCGAAACACCCACCGGCTCCAGACGACCTGATACCACCACCACCACCTTCAAACACTGACCCTGCCCCGATCATCGTCTCCGAAGCCGACGTTGAGGCGGCCATCACCAGCATGCGGCCAGGATCAACAGCCGGTCTAGACGGCATTCGTGCCCTACATTTGCAGCAGTTGATCTCGAAGGAGGCCGCCGAGAGCGGACGCCGTCTCATTCGCTGTCTTGTCCGTCTCACCAACCTACTCCTACAAGGGGCAGTACCGGATTGTGCACGGCAAGCGCTGTTCGGCGCGTCTCTATGCGCGATTCGGAAGAGTGACGGCGGACTGCGGCCGATCGCAGTGGGGAGCATTTACCGCCGCCTTGCCGGCCGCATCGCCGCACGTCAAGTCGCTGCTGCAGTGGGAGAGGAGCTACGTCCCGTGCAGCTCGGAGTCGGCACACCTCAGGGTTGTGAGGCTGCCGTGCACGCCACGCGAGAATTTCTGACGGCAGCCGCAGAAGCCCACGCTCCCTACGTGCTGGTGAAGGTGGACGTCCGAAACGCCTTCAACACCGTGAGACGCGACACCTTTTTGGAGCAAGTGAAGACGCGTGTGCCCATGGCATATCCTCTCCTGTGGTGCGCATACAGTGAGCCCACTCCCCTCTGCATCGGTGACCAAACCATTTCCTCGTGCAGTGGCGTGCAACAGGGCGATCCACTCGGCCCGGCGGCTTTCGCGCTGGCACTAGACCCCATCATCAGAAGAATGAGGTCACCACTAAACGTGTGGTACCTCGATGACGGAACCATCGGAGGTCCGGCCGACCTCGTCACCGCTGACCTAGCAGTCCTGGCGACAGCTCTGCCAACCATTGGCCTGCAGCTGAACGCCAGCAAGTGTGAGGTCACATTTGCCGGTCCAGCGCCGCCATCATCACTCTCGGAATCACTACGTGCCACACTCCCAGGGCTGAAGGAGACTCCAGCTAGGGATCTCTCTCTCCTGGGATCTCCATTGACCGATGCTGCGCTGCCCACCGCTACCACCAAGACTGCAGCCGTCATTGACCGGATGTGCGCCCGCATCAGCCATCTCGACGCTCACACCGGTCTTTTCCTTTTGACACACTACACGGCAGCCCCCCGGCTAACCTACCTTCTGCGGTCGGCGCCGCTGTACCGCGAGCCGGGACCACTGCTGGCTGTAGACGAGACGGTACGGGTCACGCTCGCCACCGTCACCAACGTCACCATCGATGACGGAGCGTGGGAACAGGCGACCCTGCCACTGCGTTTCGGAGGACTTGGAGTCCGGTCAGTCACGGCATTAGCCCTGCCGTGTCACGTGGCATCACTCCATGCTTGCTTGTCACTGGCGCAGGAGATCCTCCACGCCACCGAGCCTCGCCAGCCTACTCGAGCACTCCAGCGAGTCAAGGCCGATGCCGTCGCGAAGCTCGGCGAGGCCGCTCACCTTGTGCCCATATCAGAAAAAAAAAACAGCGCGCTTGGGATGATGCATTCTCCAAGATGGCACAGAAGCGTCTGCTGGACGGGGCAAACCAGGTGGTCCGGGCACGTCTCCTTGCTGCCGCAGAACCTCACACCGCTGCCTGGGCGCAGGCCCTCCCCGTCACCAGTCTAGGGCTCCACCTGGATAACGAAACTGTTCGGGTTGCGGTGGCGCTGCGTCTTGGGGGATCAGTATGCGAGCCACATAACTGTCAGCTCTGCCATCGCCCTGTTGACCAACTGGGACACCACGGTCTCTCCTGTGCCAAGAGTGCTGGCCGCCACGCACGTCACGCTAACCTTAATGACGTGCTACGGCGAGCACTCAGCAGCGCAGGACTTGAGTGTGCTGGAGCCCACCGGCCTTGACAGAGGAGATGGCCGACGTCCCGATGGGATTACACTCTTCCCTTTCAGCCGGGGAATGAGCCTCGTATGGGACGCTACCTGCTGCGACACTTACTCATCAACGGCCATCATCAGCTCCGCCTTGAATCCTGGGAGCGCCGCCCGCTGTGCGGAAGAGCGCAAGCGCACCCGATATGCAGCTCTCTGTGAGCGATACGTCTTCGTCCCTTTTGCGGTCGAAACGTCTGGTGTGCTGGGTCCGGCTGCAGCCGGTCTCCTGAAGGAGCTTGGCCGTCGACTGACAGCCCGCACCGGCGACAAGCGCGAAACAGTCTGGCTCTCACAAAGAGTCTCCATCGCCGTGGCCAGAGGTAACGCTGCCTCTGTGCTGGCCACAGCCAGGCCAGCAGTGGGCACCAGACCGGGACCGTCGCCGCCGCCATCGTCCGGACTGACCCCGACCAGGATCCCTCAGTCACTCCAGGCACCGGAAGAAGAGCCAGTTGCGGGGCCGCCACTCGACTCAGAGGCTGATCCGCCGACACACCCACCACCACCGACCCCTGCGGACGGCTTTCGTGAGGAGCGACGCGTGACACGCTCTCGGTCCTCCTCTCTGTGCTGCCCCGGAGCATGCGCATGTCCCACTTTCACAAGTGGGTCCAGGGCTTGAACGCCCCGAGACATGCCTATTTTTTATAGTTGCTGCGATGTTTAAAAATACCGCTACTGTTGTCCGTTTGCGATAAAATCCTGTGCCAATGCTGTGTCCTTGGTTCTGTTCCCGGTGAAATATAGTCTATTCTCAGATGATCCAGAAGCATGCACAAAAATTCATGACACACTATTCTCATTTATGTATTTGCTACATATGATATGATATACCAGCTCATGATCAGTGACGCATTCTGGGCAATATGTTCTAAAGTGAAGTAACTGAAGTTACAGCTTAAAAGCTTAAAAAACAGCTTTAAAAAAACACACACACACACATTCGATAGCTTATGAGAATAACATGCCTTGTGTGCTTAATGCAGGAAAATATTTTTTTTTCACTTTTTTAGAAACAGCAAAAGAGTTGTCAACAAGCCATGTCCACTATCTAAACATTTTTTATGGAAACTGCTCTAGCTAGCTTAAAGTTCCACAACGTTTCCGGAGCACCGTACCCAAACTCAGTTCATGTTACAAGAAAAAAACAGTAATAATGGCTCCTAATTTTGAATGAAATATAGGTATGAGTAATTTGATTTGGAAAGCAACAAATTTCCGCGCATCATTTTAGCAAAATTACTATTTTCTTCAGCCATCAGGTTACAAAAAACTATAGTAAACTTTATGATCTAGTTTACACAAAACCAAAGCCCCGATTTTAACAAATGTAGATAAAATTTAAACAATTTTAAAAAATGTATCGTGGAGAAAATGAAAAGTGTAGATTTGTAAAGCCGGGATATTTCAATTTCACGGATTAGGCACTTAAAGAAATATCTTCACCTTTCTTTGAGCCACCAGCCTTCACCCAAGTTTTACACGAATGTAGTGAAGCAGACAATGTGGCAACTCGAAATTGTGATGGTTTGAGATAATTATGACGGTAAAAGAAAAAGCAACACAAGGTTCCTTACCCTCGTTTTTTTCACATGGGTTCAGATGAGGCTTCAACTGTTGCCGACCTGAGGAGCTATAGGGACTTGAGCTTTCCAAAACTCAATTTCTAAAGGCACTGAGCAGTGTTTGGCTTTCACACGAATGCGATAGTAAGTTATATGAAGTTGACAAAGCAAGCAAAGCAAAGCATGATGCCCCGCGCGTCCGCCCGCGACCACGCCCCGCGTCCGACTCCCGACCGCCGCGTGACCCGAGGCGCCCGGCGGTCACGTGACCTACCGGCCGAGACTGCAAACGGCCTTCACCACCATTCTTGTATGACGTCATATCCTACTGAGGTGCTGATTGGTCGGAATTAGATACCTGAAGATAATTATCTGCCGTAGTTATTTTTGTTTCATTGTTTTGCGTGTTTTCTTATATGAAATGTAATTAAAAAATTTGTCATATTTTAATCACCATTAAAACATAACTGAATAGGTATAAAAGAGAACTCGATATATACTTTCCTTGTTTTTAAGAATTCCGGAATTAGATACCCGAGGGAGCAAAGAGGGAGCAAGTTGCCACGCTGATTTAATACCTCATAGTCGAAAGGTGGGCTACTAGAACCAAAAATTGCTGTGTTTGTAAATGAATAAGTGATTTGAGGGCAAAAAAATGCTCGGATTTAAACTTCTAAATTATTTTGAACATAAAATATTTCAGTTTGAGGGATGTTAAGGCCTCTAAGGGTAGGTACTTTTTAGGTATCAAATAAGTTCCTCTGCGAAAGTTCCGTCGTGAAAACGGCCATTATATACGAATCCTACCTACCTCTACCTCGAAATTTAAATATCACTGACCTAGGGTTCTGTTCATTTTGCGACCTCAGACCACCACCACGGCAAATCATTTATTTTGTCAACTTCGGGCTCCTAAACTTTTTGCTACCCATGCAGCAACGCAAATATACGTCTCAAAGTCAATCGCCGGCCAGCGCAGCATAGGCATCTTTGTTATCCACGCTGTTTGCGCCTGCAGTGATACTGTACCGCAATAACCATGATCTTAATCTTTCACCCATAGATGGCAATAGCAAAGCGCCTGCATCTATGCTGTGCCGCGGTGCTCTTACAACACGAGCTGATTGAGCAAGCGCGGTGTAATACGATTAGGTATGTGGTGGCCTGGACCGGTGACCGCGTCCAAGAAATGGTTGGCGAACTTGACTGAGTAGCGGTAAATGTAAGCTAACAAAACAATAATATCAGTTATAAAAAGAATTGACCCGATATTAGCCTCTGTTTTGTCTGAACATGATTGCGTATAACGGTCCAACCGGGTTCAACCCGGCCCAACCTGGTTCGGCTCCCCCGTTTCGATATACTTAAATTTCAAGCTTTTGAATGAAAGGAATCACAAGGACAAAGTCCCCGCTAAGCTGAGCTTGTTGCGTTGACCCTGCCTCTACTCTCCGATCAAGCAATTCCTGGTCTATGGCAGAATTAAGAGTCCAAATTTTAACGTGCGCACATAGCCGCGCACGGCCGGTCCCCTCACTGACTTCGCCTGGCAGCGGCCTGCCATCAACCACAACCATACCCGTCAGGAGGCTCAAAAACGTCAAGCACACGTCGCGTTTCGAACCCGGACTTTTGCAACCGCGGGACGTGCGCTCTCACCACACGGAATCCAACGCTCTACCGAACGAGCTATCGGGACGGACATTGACATTGGGGTTTCGCCTCGTGACATTGACAGACGTCATACTCATACACTTTGGCCGAACTTTAGCCGAAACACTGAGCAAGCTGCGAGGGCGATAGGTGCTCGTAGCGTTGAAGTTTTAGGTAGGTCTGGTTTTATCTAGACACGAACCAAAACCTTTCCTTCTACTGCAAGACAGGCAAGCACGATGACATCTTTCCCCAATATCTTTCCCCAATATCTTCTCATAAAAGTCGAAATTATCGCTTATAAACGTTTGGCCAAGTTTCCTTTTTTAAGAAAATATTTTTTGGTCATTTTCTGGAGCCATTTCAGCTCTTTTTCTTTTCTGATTCTTTTCGACCCGATAAAACCCACCAAAACTGAACATGCCAAATGAAAAAATATCCAACTCAAATAACAGTTTAGAAAAGCCTATAGAAGACATCATGCAACTATATAAGACTGAATAGTTGCATGCTATGAATACGTTCTATATTTCAATTATCATTGTTCAACATTTTGGCTGGATGGAACTGGCGCTGCCTCTCGCTTGCGCGTTTGTTTGAGATAATGATTCCCTTCAGTCGCATTCTTTGCTGGTTCCACATGAACAGGATATCACCATACCGGAGTGAACGCACCCGCAACCATCATCCTCTCCCCTCAGCCTCGGCGCATGGCAGTGGCGGCCCACTCCCGGCGCTACGCACGCCCCATGCGCCGTGATACCGCGTCACTCCTCCTCCCTCCTTCCCCCACAATGACCGGCGACCTCACTTCCCTCGGGATTTGGACTCGCCCAGGGGGCGTCGAAGTCTAGTTCCTACCAACCTGGCACTCCCATGCCTACGTCACCACGAGGACGCCCGAGGGCATTTACATGTTGAAGATAGGGAAATTGCCATAGTTTAGAGCCGCCTGGAGGGCAACCTTGAGATAGATGATAGCGTAAATGTGTGCTAATATGATCATCAACATGTTATTTATCCCAATCCAGGGCCAATTAATCGATATCTTGTCACGTTTTCCAGTGGTGATGCGCTAACTTTCGTAGTTCTTGGAGCCAATAAGGGTGTTTCATAGTGCGATTCAGCCGCATTATCGACTTTAATGCCATAAACCGCCACGGAACATATGATTTGCAGCTCCCTGGCGTGAAAGCTGCCAGTAGGGCACCGAAGTCGGAGTCATGAAGTCGGTCGGAGTCGACAGTTCTGACTCGAGTCGCCGAGTCGGAGTCAGAGTCTATTTTAAAAGCTGGAGTCTGAGTCGGTCACCGAAATTCGATCCCCTCCGCAGACCTTTCACTTTTCAGGGTTCCGTAGTCGGAGTTGTACTCGGTCAGAGTCGACAGTTCTGACCAGAGTCAGAGTCAGAGTCGATTTTGAAAGCTAGAGTCGGAGTCGGAGTCACCAAAAATCCATTGCCTCCGCAGACCTGCTAGGGCTGTGGAGTCGGAGTCGGTCAGAGCCGACATTTGAAATCAAAGTCAGAGTTGATTTTTGAAAGTCTGAGTCAGAGTCCGAGTCATCAAGAAACCCATGGACGATCCGCAGTACCATGCAGTAAGGGCGCTGCCGATCGAATTCGATGCCCTGAATTGCCTAATTTATTAATTGAATGAATAGATGGCAATTAATAAGATAACTTCTATTATTCATCCCTTGCCACTTGGAGGACTATACTTTCAGTAGAAAAAGACGCATTATTTGTTTGTTTATTTATTGACGAATATTTTTTGAGCAGTTAGGCATACAGACACAAAACACTATGATAGCACCTCGCTGGTGCAAATTATTGCTAGATAGATGTTTTTTTTATACTGCGTGTTTGCCAACGATCTACCTCAATTTACACAGGACGCATTTGTAATTCAGTATGCGGACGACACTCAAATTTTAGTCAGTGGTAAAAAATCTCAACTTTACACAGTCGTCGCCCGTATGGAAAACGTTCTTAGCTCACTCGACATCTGGTTCCGCTCGAACGGGCTCAAAGTTAACGCCACTAAAACGCAGCTGATGTTGTTGGGCAGCCCCCAAAATTTGCGATCTTTGCCTGACATTAAAGTAGTATTTCGCGATCATCCTTTACTCCCCGTACCAGAAGCAAAAAATCTCGGCCTGGTATTTGATCGTTCGCTCAACTGGACAGCACACATTTCCGCCGTCACTAGACGCTGCTTCGGAGTCTTGAGTGGTCTGTCGCATCTGAGAGGACATCTACCACCCAGCGTTATCCTGACGCTTGTGAACGCCCTGGTCATATCACAGGTCAGATACTGTTTATCGGTGTACGGCGGCACCAAGGCCCTATATACCAGGTAGGGTCGTCCGGCGATTCTACCTTTTCGTGACGTCAGCTCGTGACGTCATTTGGAGTCAAGTCTCGAAGCCCCGTTCAATCCCCATGTAAATGAGCGATTTTCGAAGCACTGTAGAATGAAGTCTGCACAAGATATATCAAACCTAAGTATCTTATCTGAAAGAGCAGACAATTTTCTGCAAGTTATCTATTACGTGTTTTTCGCTAAATCTTTTGCTTTTTTCACAAAAGCGTAAAATGTCCCCCCATGTCTCCGCAGCCTCCCTGCCGCCGGCCGCCGCGCGGTCGCGGTAGTGTAGTGGTTAGCGTGCCCGCGCAGTATTCCAAAGGTCCCGAGTTCGAATCTATGCGGTGCGGAACTTTAATTGCAATTCCAAGCTGAATATACACACATCCATAATAAATTATTATTTGTATAGCTAAACTGTCACCAAGCTATCCATATTAATTGACTTCACCCAAAATATCGGCAAGATTCTATTAAAATATAAATTCAAATATGGCGGCTTGGACTGCCGCGTGCGTTAGGCTCCGCCCATAGCTCCGCCCACATGCGTGACGTCATTCGTGTTAGTGGACACACGCGGAGATAGGGGACGACATGGGCCTGGGCGGCACTAGTAAGGAGAACTTATGTCGTGTCCAAAAGGTGCTGAACTATGCTGCCAAGGTTGTATTCGGTCGCAGGAAGTATGACCACGCATCTGACCTGCTGCGGCGGCTGGAGTGGCTCAGCGCAGATCAGCTAGTGTCGTACCACACTCTCAGCCTGCTGCACAAGGTACGCCGCAGCGGGGAACCCGAGGCGCTGGCAGCCGGTCTCGCCACTGTGGCCGAGGCCCGCGGCCGCGACCGGGACGTTGTCACGCGACAGGACCACCTGCTCCACGTGCCGCGGTGCCGCACCGAGATGGGGAGGAGGCGGTTTCAGTGCCGCGGGCCGGCCGCTTATAACGCGCTGCCGCCCGACCTGCCGCGGCTACCTCCGCACCTGTTTGGCTGCCGCCTCAGGCGGCACCTCAGAGTTGGAACCGATTTAGGAAGCGACTGAGATTTTGTGTGTATGTGTGTGCGTGCGTGTGACAGTTGTATGTTTGATCGTTGTCATTTTGTGGCTACTCTCCCATTGCCGATTGACGTTCATTTGTTTTATCACGTGACGAAAGGCAGTAATAGCCGCAAGTATATGGCGGATGTCCTTAAAGGGACCCTCCCACCTTAACATTAGATTTGAGTTGAGATAGCCAAAATGGGGTCCCTGGCTCACAATTACCGGTTTCGGCACTCACAACATCGAGAAATGCCTTAAATCGGAAATATTGAATTTCAAAATTGCAGCATTTTGATTCAGAGGGGCTAATGCATAGGAATACCCCTCTGAATGTGTGACGTCAGCGCAGATATCTAACGATTTTAAAATGTTTGACTAAAACGTTTTGTAGCACGCGGTGGTATATGCTGCTTTGCGCGCAACAAATGCCGCACTTTCAAATAAAGTCGCTATGGGAACAGCGGAGATCCCAAAAAGTAAACAAAAGTAAAAGTCTAATATCTTGAAAACCGGTGAATATTTTTCGATGAAATTTGGTAGATATTCGTTTTTGCTCTTTCTGAACCGAGCGACATCACTTTCATGCCAATTCATTTACTTTTTTGAAGGTGGGAGGGTCCCTTTAATACAGTATGAGATGAGATGAGATGAGATGAGATGTTGAAATGTGTTGCCACTTGCCATTGAAGAATCTACTGATTTTCCTGGCGGCTATCGTTTTCAAGTAACTACTGGTCTTGTAAGATCTCTTGATTGCTCACCGTCTGGCGTCTAGTCCAAGGTTTTCTGAAAGCTAATCAAACGTTACCATGGCTGCTCTTGATGGCATGGCGCTTGCTGGTTCTGGGTTCTTAAATTTTAATTGGTGGTTCTTGCGTCTGATCCTGTTGCTTCATGTTCCATCACACATCACATTAAATTTTTAATGGAACAGACACTTCTAGCTTTTATTTCACTATCAGTCGACTTGCATTCTGTGGCCTGCTGGCCCTTTTATTTCCACGATAGAATCTACCAATTATTGAAAAAGCCTCGGATAAAAAAGCAAGAAAAGTATGTCAAGTTAAATAATTGCGACGGTCCTAGAAAAACCAGAAAAATATCAAAAAGCCTGTCCGTCTCGCTTCCCTCACTTCATAACAAAACCACGCAGCAAAACATGCGAAAGAGTCCTTAGCAACGCCTTAGCAACGCATTTGTCTGAAGTGCGCAATATGTGTCACATCTGGAAAATTTAGTAGCTACTTGATTATTCAACTAGAGTTGGACTATATAAGCTAGGCTTTTATATAAAAAATAAGTGTTTGCTTATCGAATTTATAGCAACTGGTTGCCTAACTTCGAAATAATAATTTATTACAGAAAAGGCTTGTTTGCGACATATTTGTAAAGAAGCAACGGAAATAGCTTTGACTCGTACGCTATTCTAGTAGGTACATTTTTGGTAGAAAACTTCGTCCAACCTTATGTTTTAGGGCCTTGGACTCGCCCTACCCCGACCGTAGCGCGCTGGAGATCTTAAATAGACACACTGTACATACATCGCATCACCATTATCAGTATAGCTATTTGGCATATCAATTGGGTTTGACCAGGTGGGCATCATCGGGGTTCTGAGACAATGGATTACGCAATCGGCAGTAACGTTGACAATGTATAATATTTTCATGAAAAATGTGCTTAGCCGTAAGTAAAACGTTAGTAACGATAGATCCAGTGGCGAAGCTCTGTTAAAATCTCAACTATGTTAAGCTGTAGGTAGGGGTCCTTTTCGAGCATCTTAAATGGTGCATTTTTGTGTGTTTCGTATTTTATGCCAAACTTCTTTCAAAACTTTTCGAAACTTTCAAAAAGGTTATTTAGGTCATTCACTGTTCAATTCCACATCAGCCTAAGCAAAAATGACGAAAAAATATCAAACGGTTTTCATTTTACATCGATTTTACTAAACCACTACTTATTGTCTCAAATAGCCCTGTGGCGCGCTAGCGCCAGTAATTTAGCTGCGGCGTGCCCTCCGGCCAGCCTGCCTGCATATTTACGTCTGGACAACGAGTTGCGTTGGAGAGGCCGGAAATAGTGGCGATTTCAGGACCGCAAGAATGGACCGTCATTGGAATGATTCTTTTTTAAACCGTGCACTGTTTTCGGCCGGAATTTAATAGTTACTACAAAATATTTTGTAATTACGTTTCCACCAAGAATGAATGCCATCAGGGCTAAATTTTCAATATTATTGCATTTTGTCAAGAAGCATATAGTGCTGTGATATTGCAGTTTTAGCGCGTTTGTTACAAAATATGAAGCGAATAAGCGTCAGTGTAATTCATCATCAACAGTGCCAGAAGTTAACTTGAGGGAAAGCTATGCTAATTGCTCTTGTCCATCCACTAAAATTTATTAAATTTTTTGCTTTGTGTATTCCAAAAGGAGAGGGAACTATTTCATTTGTGCCTTCATGTCAGAATTGAAGGTGGATCATTAAATTTTCAACGCAGTTTACAAACAAGCATTTGGTCTTTCTCGTTTATAAGCAGTGGCTAAGAAAAGGTTGATCAATCCTGAAGTTCAGTCATCTGTCATCGTACCTCAACTTCGCAGCAAGATCCCCCAAGGACAGAGGATATATTGTATACATGTCCTGTAAATCAAAACAAACAAGCATTTGGTCTTTCTCGTATATAAGCAGTGGCTAAGAAAAGGTTGATCAATCCTGAAGTTCAGTCATCATACCTCAACTTGGCAGCAAGATCCCCCAAAGACGGAGGATATATTGTAAACCTGTCATGTTAATCAAAACATTTTTGTGCCTGCAAAGGCTTAAGTTATCTGTGGTGTCTTCGGAGTTAGGCTATATGGCCGTTTTTGTTGTATGTTTATGTGGAGATTGAATATAACTGTGACCCTGTGCTTGTTTGTATACTTACGGTCAAACAGGGAACAGCACATTCACATAACATACTCACCTAGCACCTAACTCATAGCTGTACCCTGCAGGCAGGCATCGGTAGGATTGTGATTGCAGGATTGCAAAATCCTGATTGCATTCCTTTTTGGTGGATTGCACCTGGATTTGAAATCCATTCAAAAAAACAGGATTTGATTGCGGATTGGATTGCATCATATTTCCAATTTTTGCAATCCAATCCGGATTGTGTTTGATAAGTGCTTTGAAATGGTTTGTTGCGATTGAAAATTATGAGATCGGCTTCATCGGCTTAATGTACTTTGCTATCAAGGGCTTTACATCGAAACTTGAAATAATTTAAACGCTTTTAATTTAAACGCTCAAAATAATATACGCTGATGAACTACATAGGAAGGGCAAAATTACGTATTTGAGGGCGAGTTTTAAAAATATAAAACACTGGTTGGGTAGAGGTTTAAATGTAAGGGTGTTTGACGCAAAAAATATTTCCCATAAAATACCTGTGCCTTAGATAGGAATTACTCGCAAGACTAGGTACTAGAAATGGGTGATTTGGGGATGGAGGCACGGCCATATGCCCCCCTCCCTCCCTACACTGAAAACACTTTGGAAGAACGTTTAGAACGTACAGGGGTATTTAGACCCCTGTGGGGTAAAATGTTATGCCACCGTTTTTCAGAACCTCCATGGTTCTTCACGTAGACGGCTTTGCATTCTCATCAAAAGAATCCACACGATTCTTCCATAGACTTTTATGAGGTTTAGGGTTTATAATAAGAGCGTTCTTAGCACCTAGATAAGAACCCAAAGGGGTCTGTGAAGAGGTCCCTGAGGTTTATGGGGAAACCACCCTGTGTTCTGAATATCGGTTGTAGAACCCTTTCAGTTCTATTGCAATACCGCAAAATCCCCGTTCATTCGTCTATTGAACCTCCCATGCATGGCTATCGACCTGCGGCCTGCGCCCTCACATCTGCTGCGCAAACACAGCATTTGATACACCTTAAAATGTATTACCTTCCTCTTTACTCTGAGCAATCAGCCTGCAAGTCTCCAGTCAGGAACAACCAGCCCGCAACCAGCCCATGCGATCAGCCCGCAACCAGCCCGCATTCAGCCTGCGATCAGCCCGCAATCAGCCCGCAGTAACGCTTTCCCCTCGGCCGTGTCACTTGCCTTACACATCCAAGCCAAAGAACTCCAAACATGCCAAACATGCCTTTCGGGCATGTTTAATTATTCAGGTTGATTCCTTCACGCTCATGGTTGCTTTCTGTACAAATATGAACACATTTTTAGCTTAAGCAAGTGGATGTTTTCCCAAATACAGTATGCGCTATCGCCCATGTCAGCAGCCGGGTGGCGATATCGCATTCTCCCAAATCACATACAGTTTCTCCTTCCACCACCAGCTTCAAGCCAGCGTTTTCGACGATGTCGACGTCTCCGCGCGCCAGGACGCTCTCCTCAGACTCCAGGGCCTCAATCAGAGCGGAGATGGCCTCGTCCCCTAGAATGAAGAGTCGGGCGGATGCGTTATTCAACAGTCAGGGAGTAAAGAAACTAAGATTGGCTTCAGATACCATGAGCCTACTCCAAAAATATAATAATGCACTTAACATATAAAGTGCAGCAAGATAAAATATTGCTCTAATCAGTAAGAGCATATGTTTATTAAAATCAGCCAAATTTATACCTAAATCAATTGACCCCGAAATGGCAAGCTGATTCTATTCCTGATTTATCTTCATTTGGAAGATTTGTCTAAATACCACATGCATACTTTAAGCTATAGGACATTTATACGACATTTATACTTACTGCATTGATTGGTCTTGCATATGAATTTTCTTTATCCAATGTATTCATCCATGCATTTGAAGAGCGTTGTGATATTGCTTATCATTGTCAATCACAAGTAATATAGATAATACACAACACTTGACAAGCCAAAAATTAACCTTATTTCTGTTCTTCAATATTCGATTACTTGCCATTCACCCAATCTTGCACCAGCCGCTCGTCACCGCACAAAGCGTGATCCAACGCGATCGAAAAATGGCGATCGCTTCCGGTGGACGCTAGAACGTGGTACCGCGGGCGCGGTCTTGATGAAAGCCATTACACTGATCAAACCACAACCCCTTCTTCTTAAACCCGATGCTAGTTCGTGCAAGACCTTCAAAGGGTCTATCTTTCGCGCGCTTTGTGTGACGTAATATCACGTGACTACGAGAGAACGAAGAAGAACCGGTGTTGGTCGAGTTGAAGTCCCCTGGGGCCGCTAAGACTGCACGCGAAGAAGCAGCACGTGTCTTCGGTCTATGTGAAACACTGTGTGTGTTCTTCATGAACCAGACGTTCTGCTTCGCCTCTAAGCCAGTTTACCCTAATACCCAAAAAACCTAAGTGTGGAATATTTTAAGATGCTTTTGCATTACGTTCTTTCAACTTGTTTTCAGTGTAGACTAGGTACTAGAAATGGGTGATTTGGGGATGGAGGCACGGCCATATGCCACCCTCCCTCCCCCAGATCCACTAGTGCACATAATGATACAACAGGATTGCAAAAAAGGATTGCGGATTTGATCACAATCCAAGTGAAAAAAGGGGATTGCGGGTAGGAATGCAATCTACTTCGGCACAAGGAATGTGGATTGGGAATGCAATCCTTTCAAAAAGGATTTTCCCGATGCCTGCCTGCAGGATCTGTACTTGTTCATGTCTCGAGCATTAACAAAGCACTAAAGTAGCTTAGTAATCATTTCCCACATTTTCTGAGCATCTAACATGACATACAGCAGTGCAGAGCAGCTTCAGAGAAGAAACACTTTAAATGCACAGACTCACACCAGCCACCCAATGAGCCAGTTCCTCAGTTGACTGTTTCCCTGGACACAGCTTGGCAATGTGAGCTAACTTTTGGCAAGTTGAAGGTTAGCAGGTAAGATTGAGTTAGGGTGAGTACCTACCTATAACTGGGTGCTACTGCCATGCAGGTCTTGGGTAGGCTGCAAATATGTGTGATGATTGAGGTTAGGTCAGCTGTCAGGTTAGTCAGGTTCAGGTATGCTCATTGCTCAGGTCACATTTTTATGGACATTTGGCAAATTAAAAAACTAACAACCTGATCTAAGCTAACCCGACTAAACAATACATACACAACTACTGAGTACTGACTATAGGAACTGAGCAGCTAACTACTTGTGCCTACATCTCATACCATGTCAAAGTAGAGTTCCTTGGTGGAAGATTACCCTCAGTACTTTTTATCCCAGCCCTGTGAAGAAAACTAATACTTCTAAGCTCTGAGTCACTGCTGGCCATCCACAGGAAGAAACGCCGAGACTGAGAGCTTTGCCATTGTATATTGGACCAATAATGACTATCACGAATGACTATGAACACATAATATGATCACATCGTTGCATGGATTGTCACATTGACAATTTTACTACAATCCTTTTTTCAAGAAATACAGTGATGATGATTAACATCATAATCAACATAAAGTGGATTTAGTGATCCAAGCTTTCTCCTCCAGTAGCAATGGAATGATCGCATGTTTTATTTGCCAGACACTGAGTACCTGATGCACATTTCTGCATAGCATCTAAGCATAGTAAAACTGCCCAAGTCCATTCATTCTAGATTTTAACTTGATAGTTAGCACTAATTTATTTTGCTGTTGTAAGTTATAATTCAATATTCATACCACCAGTATAACGCCTTTTGGGGCGACTAACGGAGCGAGCGAGAGGGTGGGCCTTGCACGTGCGAAATTGCGAGGGGGTACCTCCAACTGACTTGTGCACGGCACCCTACTAACTGGTCTCTAGCGATGTGCCAAATTTGGGCACAATCGGCCCAGCCGTTCTCGAGATCTGGAAGCGGCACCCTGCACGTGCGCACGTGCAAAATGGGTCCCAACTGACTTGTGCACGGCACCCTACTAACCGGTCCCTAACCGTGTACCAAATTTGAGCGCAATCGGTCCAGCCGTTCTCGAGATCTGGAAACGACCCCTGCACGTGCGCACGTGCAGCAGCACCCCAACTCTGGCACATGTATATGCAGTGCCTAGTGGGTGCCTACCTACATGCCAACTTTCAGCGCAATCGGCCAAGTAGTTACCGAGATATTGCAACAATTACAAAAGTGACACCTCTTCGTTTTGCACGTGGCACGTGCATAAGGGGTCACCCACATGCATCGGGAATAGTCCAATACTTGGTAGAAGGAATGAAGCTACCCTACAAAAATTACCGCGTGTAAATCGGTCAAGTGGTTGCTGAGATATAAGCCTCGCAAAAGCGTGACCACGGCCGGCCGGCCGGCCGGCCGCTCATACTCAGAAATTTCCGTTAATCTAAGGAAAGACTACGCTCGCTTCGCTCGCTCCGTAAATACATCAATATGCGCTCATCAGTCAACATTTTCTGGCATGATCCTGCTCAGCGTGCTCTTCAGTATTGCTCCAAGGTCTGCAATATTATAGCTTGTTTTTGGACAATAAGCTCTTTTAATTTTACTTTTTCTTGCTGATATATGAGCCCGATCAACTTGCGTTTATCAACCAAAATTTCTTGACTCGTTCAACTTGATATTGATATTGCTCAGTAGTCAGGACCTCTGTCAGCCTCCTGGATACTTCAGATTGTTTTCAGTCAACATGCTTCTTAAATATGATATAAGTCAATCTTAAGGGATTCAAAACATCCAACAAAACGACGTACAAGAGCAAGAAAACCACCAGATAAACTAAAAAATGGCCTTGGAACAGAGCCAAGTGGTGCTCCATTTGTTTGTTTACAATGATTGTAGTGCTGATGTATTTTTAGGACTCTGAATGTCGGCTTATAAAAAATGAAATGTTTTACAAAAGTTGTAAGGCAAGTAATATTTATCTGAAAGAACTAAAATATTCAAAAGCCAAACACTATGAAATACATGAATCGGAACGAAAAAGTAACCCGAAAATCCAGCCTAATCACCGGCTCCTAAAACTGCAACACAATCAGCACTTTTCCCCGCAACTCGTTGTCCAGACGTAAATATGCAGCCTGCCTTTGCGCCGCCGATCGCAGCCGCGCGCCATGTTTACAATTTTATCAAGAACGTTTGTTTTCCTCTTTTATGCTATTGTAAATTCGTTATTATCGTCACTTCTGTCTTATAGTTTTCAACCGTATTTAATATCTGTCCTTGTTTTAATTTGTTGTAATTTCTAGATTGACTTTTCGCCGTTTCCATATGCTCGATTTGTTTTTGATTATGTAAAAAAGTGTTTTAATTTTTGGCTGTGTAGTTCCGCCCCCGTTGACTTCCTGTTCGTTTTGATCTCTATGGCTTTTGGCACGTGCTCTCAGTTCAAATATAAATTTAGTATCCGTACGCAGAGTGTCAGAGAGGCTGAGTATTTCGACGAGTTCCTAGTTTTATTTCTCACAGTTTAACCCATATCTAACCATAGTTCCACTGTTTATTTCGTTCTTTCATTGTGGGTAATTTCCTTTCCTCCGAACACGCCCCTGTTTACCCTGAGACCCACAGCCCCATTGTCTCAAATAGCCCCTTTACGGTATTTCTATTCATTAATTCCTCTATTAAAGCCATTTTTGTGTTTATGTCCGTCTACTACTGTGTTTATATTTATAAGCATGGTAGCTATCACACGTCGACAGCTGGTCAGCCAGCTGACTGAACTGAATCCAGTTGTTACCAAGGCCGGGCCGGGCCGGGCACAATCCAGGCCGGCCACAACGACAACATGCTGTCGTTGACAATCTCAAAGTTGGGTCTTCGTCAAAGTAGGCAATGCCTTAGGAGAGATTACAGGCAATAGTAAAATATTTTTAGGTTAAGTGGTTGTGTATCTGGCTTCACGCCGAAGGCCTGAAGTGGCCTGATGCATAACCAATAAATAATACCAACTACCAACTACCATAATAATACTATACTATACTACCTACTACCAACTACTACTACTATACTACCAACTACCATAATAATACCAACTACCATAATACCAACATAACCAACTGAAAATATTTGATTTACTATTGCCTGCAATCTATTCCTGCAAGTAACTATTTCTTTATTCCCGGTAGGCAAAAATCAGTAGGTTAGGTTTAGTTAGATTAGGTTGGGTTTCTTTATGCTCGGTAGGCAAAAATCAGTAGGTTAGTTTAGGTTAGATTGGGTTAGGTTAGGTTAGGTGAGGTCAGGTTAAGTTGGATTTGTCTTTCCGGCTAGAGACGTTAGTCCCCAAAGCCGCTGCCCTGGATCCGTCCCTTCTATGACGTCAGCCAAGAAGCCGCGTTATTGGTCGGGATGCTCGTGAAATACACTTCGGGAATACGCCATCGGGAGGGAGAGGCGGGGAGAGTCGCCTTAGGCGCCGTTACCTCACTGCGTTGGCTGATTGACATTGAGCACATGGCCGCGCCGGTGTCTGGCGGCTGTTTGTTCTCGGCCGTGCCGGGCTCGTGTTGCGGAGTGGAGACGGGGGCGTGGCGCCGCTGGGTGCGTCACAATCGATGGCCACTGAGGGCGAGCTGCGCGCCGCCAGAGCCGTGGCTGCAGTTGTCAGCGCACGAGGCGCTGGCTGGGCGGCGACAGCAGTCGAGCGACCACCGATGGCTGACCACGCGGAAACCGCTGGCTGGGACCAGACGTTGGTTATCGACGGCTGGCGAAACTCCCGGGGAGCCTCCAACCTGGCCTTCAACGAGCAGGTGAGCGGCACGCTACATGGCCACTGACGGTCACTGACGGTCAGAGACGGCCATATACGGTATAGGTAAACAGCCATCACTGACGGTAAGTGTATGCACGTCTGCAATTTTCCACAGCCTATTCGCCCAGCGGCACAGTGGGGATTTTTTCCGATCTAGCACGTATGTATGTATGTATGTATTGCTTATCTTTGGAGAAACCACACAGGCACTTACACTCCAGCGTCAAGCACAATCAAAGTAAGTTAAAATATGAAGCGAGCAGATCATTGTAAGAGGTCACACAGCCACACTGACATACCTATCGGGATCATTTGGACGCCAAACAACTGCGTATGCTTCGCCTGAACTTGGCCGCCCTCGACTGCCTCACATCCGGTGGCAGGCGGTTCCAAGTCGCAATGGCTCGGTGAGGGAACGACATTTTTGTGCACTGCAGACGACACCTAGGGATTTGTAGCATAGTATCATCAGCGGTGGAGCGCGTCGGTCTCAGCGATACCTGTGACCGAGTCTCAACGAGTGCCCTCAGCTGCCGAGATGCGTCCCTCTGCCGCATTACATGATAGATTCGCTGCACATCGCGCAGATCGATCATCGCGTCGAACGTAGGCCAGCCTAGCTCCAATCGGGCTTCCGTGACGCGGTCAAATTTACGGAGCCCTGTGACAGTTCTGACTGCGAAATTTAACACCTTCTCGATCCGTTTCCTGAGAGTCTTTGATTTGGGGGCCCAAACAGGAAGACAGTACATGAGTGTGGGGAACACCAGCGCCTGAATCAACATTTTGGTTGTCTCCCGAGGTAAATTCAATTTCCGAATAGAAACAATAGCACCACTACACTTCTTTGCCACTGAGCTAACCTGTTTTTCCCAGTTTATTCCTAGAGGAAACGTCTTTATTTTAAAGACGTTTCCTCTAGGAAACGTCTTAAAGACGTTTCCTAGAGGAAACGTCTTTATACGTCTTTATTCCTAGAGGGCAAACCAATGGTAGTGGTGACTGGTGTAGTCAGATTGTGCTCAGATGTTTGCTGTTGTGTTCTGGCGAGAGTGCTATCCCTAAATGTACGGTAGGGTGCTTGAAAAAAACAAATTTTCATGATGGAGCGGGAGCATTCTATTTTTTTTTTTCGGGTTACTTTTAATATGAATGTTAACTGTGTGTGATTCGATGTTTTTCACCTTCATTTACCACTGCCTCAAGACACATCCCGATGCACAATGGGACCGGAGCGAAAATTAGCGCGACATCGGTACTTTTTCGTATTTCGTGCCCGCTTTTCACATGAAAAGGATGGTAGAATCATAAAAATGGTGATCGGTGTACATTCTAAGCAATTTCTGATTAATTTAATTAAGTAATCATTAATTAATTCATTAATTAATTGATTAATTAATCGGTTGACCTGCCCTGACCTCGACTCCGCTCGGTCACGTGATAAGACGGCAGCACCTGTCAGGCCAGGTCATGACGGCACCGGAAATTCCGATAAGCAAATAATGTAGCCACCAAAGCCGTGAAGATGGGAATCTGATGGCCTACATGACTATGTAACAAATTTATTACGGGTCAGAAAAGTGTATCAGAAACTCCGATAGAAGGTACGGATATGTCCGGACAAAACTTTAATATAGTTGGTAGTTTTTGTTCGATTCCTGAGGTTCTGTTACTCGCGGCTCCCGGCCGCGGCGACCTGGAGTAAAAAAATGCCCCTCATTTTCGCTGCCGCAGGCTGACGCAGCTAAATTATACATTTTCTGAAAGGCAATTGATTGGTAAACACCATATTGATAAAAGAACAGCGGGACCTAGCGGGACTTTTTATATCGGCATTCCAGAATATCTATAACAGTAAAATTAACTCACAATTTTTAAAGCACCAAAAAAATTTAACATTTGAAGCGTATTTATATATCCCGCTATGAGTTTTTTTTTTCTTCCATCGTGTAGCCCATGGTCTAAACTATCAGGTTAGACGTCGAAAATATTGATAAAGCCGTCTAATAGATATATTTTTTACCTACATTAGCTGCTATTTTTCTCCGTACGAAAACGGGTCTACGATGCTTGGCACAAAACTTTGTATTTGGGCTGATGTGGCGCGGACGCTGTACACTATGGACGAAAAATATTTGCAGATTCGTGGTCCATGGACATTTCTGAACTACGTGACACAGTTTAACTCAATTTGGGAAAGGTCGCCAAATCCACCAATGTCGCGCTAATTTCGGCCGCGGTCCTATCGTGCGATGGGGTGTGATTTCCCATCGACTCGTTAACGGCATTGCCAGTATCGTTTACCACAGCCGGCTAGGAATCTCAAATACGATCGTGTACTGCCGGTAAAACGCTGATGATGCTGCAGTTGTGATTGCCAATCAATGCCACGCGAATTGCAATAATGGTACTATGTCAGTAACATGTCAAGAACATGGTAAAGTTCGAGATAAATTTAAATTCTGCCGGTGCTGTTATGATACCGTCTACCGACAAAACTGTAGCGAATCGTTCTTACATGTTCCTTTAAATTAGGAGTCGGCAACCTTTTTTGGGTGCGGGCCGGATGTGAGATTAGAAGCAGCCGGCGGGCCGGAGCATAGTATGGTTCCAATGTGCTTCTATGACAAGCAAATTTTGAAGAAAAAATATGACAGAGTTAAAAATGAGTTTTTAGTTGGGACAGCTTACATGTTTTGCCTTTTGCCATTTAGGATGAAACGTAGGGGAGGATGGGGAAGAAACCCAGAGGTTTGTAATGTCAGATAATATTCGAAAATGACGCCCGGAAAGCAAAAAATTGGAGTTTCAACGGAAGCCGACATCATTTTTCTCCACAAAATATCACACTTTTGTGCTTAAAATATGATAACTTTTTTTTGCTAGCAATCATTTTCCTGAAGAAGCGAAAGGGGGCATCTTACACCAGAGGGTGGGAAAGACGCCCCTGGCGCTGAGGAAGATGCCCCCTGCACTATAAGTGACATACTAGGTGGTGCTACTACTACTAGGTGATATACTAAGTGTTCATACTAGTAAATGGGCACGCGAATTGCCTGAACGAATAAGTAGTTCCTTCGAGTCTGCCACATTGCTCCAACAGACGGTAAATAACTTTTGAAAATACCCATCTCAAATTTTAGTGTTTTCTGAACCAAAATTTTGCGAGGAATCCGATGGTGTGTTCCCCGAAATTTGAAAAATTCCATTTTTGAGATAGCACCTATTTTTTGAAAAATAAATATTCGTCAGGCATACAAAAAACACGTCAGTCAAATAAATTGAAAATATACCTAATGAGTTAATTTTTGTAACAACACTAAAATGTGTCGAACATGAATTAGAGATATATTTTAGCTGAGATAATACTATATCTGCGCATACATGTACGTACATAAACTAGTACATTAACCCTCGCCGGCCGAGAAGGGGTGGGGCGGATGCCGCCTCATAGGGTTTTTCGCGATAGCTCAAAAGACGCTGAGGGTAGACAGCTGAAACTTGGCATACCTAATATTTTATTCAAGCTGGATCTTTTGACACCAACTGCGTTTTCAGGTCAGGTCAGGTCACTGACCTATGACGTCATAAATGAACCTATGCGCGGTCCTCAGAAGCTGCAACTTTGCAACGCCCTCAGTGCCACAGGAACTTTCACAGGAAGATGAAAGTTACAGGACGTAGTATCCTCTAGAGGTCTCACAAATTGCATATTTGGGATTTTTCCCAAATGTCACATGAGGTCAGTTCGGTCACGTGACCTCACCATAATAAGTCAATGGGGGGGAAATATGAAAACTGTTATTTTGGCGCCGGAAATTGTCTTAAACTGTCCCAAGCACATGAAATCGTGGTTTCATGCACTCTTTGTAAGGTCCGATCATGAAACCACGATTTCATGTGCTTGGGATAGTTTTAGATCATTTCCGGCGCCAAAATAACAGTCTCAATATTTCCCCCATGGACTTATAATGGTGAGGTCACGTGACCGACCTGACCTCATGAGACATTTAGGTTAAATCCGAGATATACAATTTGTGAGACCTCAGAAGGATACTACGTCCTGTAACTTTCATCTTCCTGTGAAAGTTCCTCTGGCCTGAGGGCGTTGTTAAGTTGCATCTGTTGCAACATCTGAGGACCTCGCAGAGGTTTATTTATGACGTCATAGGTCAGTGACCTGACCTGACCTGAAAACGCAGTTGAGGTCAAAAGATCCAGTTTGAATAAAAGATTAGGTATGCCAAGTTTCAGCTGTCTACCGCCTAGGCGAGTTTTAAGCTATCGCGAAAAGCCCTATGAGGCGGCACCCGCCCCACCCCTTCTCGGCCGACGAGGGTTAATGTACTAGTTCATGTACAATGTACATGTGTGCGCAGATATAGTATCATCTCAGCTAAAATATATCTTTAATTCATGTTCGACACATTCTAGTGTTGTTACAAAAATTAACTCATTATATTTTCAATTTATTTGACTATTATGCCTGACGAATATTTATTTTTCAAAAAATAGGTGTTATCTCCAAAATGGAAATTTTTTCAGATCTCGGGGACCACACTATCGGATTCCTCGTAAAATTTTGGTCCAGAAAACACTAAAATTGGAGATGGGTATTTTCAAAAGTTATTTACCGTCTTTTGGGGCAATGTGTGCAGTAGACACTTAAACGCTACCGCCTACCATAAGGGCCCTCAAAAGTCGTCGTGAGGGGCTTCAGCGGTCATCGTGAGGGCCATCATAGTCCAGCGCGGCCAAACAAGCTTCCGTGGTGGCGTTCAAAGACCGTTGTGGGGCCCTTATAGATCTTTATGAGGCTTGAGGGCCCTCAAGACCATCGTGGGGAGTGGGGACATCAGATACCAGCATGGCTCGAAGAGCCAGAGTGGGAGCCTCCAAAGGATGCTGTGAGGGGTCTCGCAACCATTAATCGGGCCCACAGAGGCCGTTTTTTTTTATTGATTGATTGACGTTCCGGCCGTCGGGCCCGGTGGGCCCACATGGGGGGCCCGTGAGGGCCCCAGCCCCCTCGGGGGCGACACTTGCGACGTCCGCGCAGGGAGGGCAGCAGGCCCCCAGGCGGGTTATGGCGGGCTCAGACGATGGGTAGGGCTGGGAAAACCAGCACCCCGCCAGAGTGTCTAGCGCGGTGGGCGCTCTATAGTCGGCCCAGACGCCGCATGAACTCGATGACCCGGCACGGGTCAGCGAAGACCTCCCGCAGCGTCGGGTCCTCTCTCCCAAAAACGTCGTGTCGGACGCGGGCCGTCGCGGGGCACGACGTCAGGAAGTGTTCCGCGTCCTCCCTGTCTCCGCCGCCGCAGGTCGGGCATCCATCGTCCTCCTCCACCCCGATGAAGTGACGGTACGCTTGCAGGGCAGGACAGTGGCCGGTCCGGAGGCGCGCCAGAGCGGTGCCCTCTCTTCTGGACAGGCCGAGCCTGTCTACCAGCCTGACCCTGCCCGGGCCGACGACATCGTGGTAGTCGTGGCTTAACCCGCGCACCGACGGGGGGCGGATATCCGCCCCCCCCTGAGGTTTTTCGCGAATAGCGGAAAAACCGCGGCGCGTAGCGCCGCGAAATTTGGTACGACTATTCCCTCATCAATTTTACACATTGTGTGCAAGTTTGAACCTCCTACCTTTTAAGGTCAGGTCACCAGGTCACTTTGAATGACCCAACCTCAAGTCATTTTTTGCAACTTTGTCACCGTGCCAGAGCTACAGTAGATGTCGAAGGCATTTGAAAGTCGCAGGATGTAATTAGGTCATTAGTAGCTACAATTTGTATATCTCGGAATTTTGATATCGGTGACCTAAGGTCAGGTCAATTTCGCGACCTCCCCATTATAAGTCGATGGGGGAAAAATCAACTCCCTATTTTTACCACTAAAACCGGTCGGAATGGCCTCATATACCATACATGACTTCATATACGATCAACCTTCACTACCTTGAGGTCTGTTTTGCTATTGGGCAGCTGTGAGGTCATGTGACGTCATCAAAGGTCACCAAAAGTTTTTGGCCAATAACTCCGTACAGGAACAAGATACAGCCGCGCGGATGGTCTCATTGTGTTCAGCTCGTCAAGACGCATCGAATGATATACATGATGACCTCGAGATCACGTGACCTGAGGTCAACCTTTGACCTTGACCTTTCGAGGTCAACATATATATCATTCGATGCGGATTGACGAGAGGATCACGATGATGCCCTTAGTTTGTTCCTATCTTGGCTAATTCGAAAGTTATTCGAAAAAAACTCTCCATATCTAGCGCCGCCATTTTGACTTTTTCGACCCCTGTGACGTCATCTTTGACCTGACCTGAAAATGACCTTAGTAAAAACTGTAGATCTTGACCGTGCGTATCCGATGCCGTTTACCGCTTGTCGGTATCTTGCTTCGTTCTCGAGATCTCAGGGGGGCGGTCATCCGCCCCCCCCCGTCGGTGCGAAGTTGGCGCAGACCCCCGTCGGTGCGCGGGTTAAGCCCTTGTTACACTGCCGAATTTTGGTACAAGAATGTGCACGAATATGCAAGTCATCCTATGTCGCGGACCGATTCGGGATCTTTCTTCCACGGTCTTGGCATTTCGCAGACCAGTCGTTGTCCACCGCGCGACTTTTACGGTTCGTCACGACCGCCACGAATATTTCATGAAAAATGAAAATTTCGTGGCCGTTCGCCGAACTTATAATAAACGAACATGATCGCCAAACAGTCGCCGAGTCGCCGCCGACATGTCGCTGCGTGCGCCGACTTGTTGCCAAGGTATCGCCGACTATTCGCAACAGATTCGCCATTCATTCGCGATGTTCGCCGAATCATGGATCAGCTTCGACCCGTGCACGATTAACCCTCGCATGTGTGCGGCGTTTGCCAGCTTCTAATGTGTAGGGGGGGGGGTCGGTTGGACCCCCCCCCTTGCCGTTTGGCCCCTGATCGAGCTAGAGCTTCGCGGAAAAAACCAGCGTGTTGCCCGTGACGAGAGGAAGCCGATGATACCCAATTTTAAGGTCCTAGGTCATTGGTTGACCTTCCAGGTCAGGTCAATGACCCGAAAACCGGGAAAATCGGGACCTGTTAGAAAGTCGTAAAGTGTGGCTGCTAAGGGGTTTTTCGGGGTGCTGATCACGAATATCGTGTTAGTTTTGATCACAGATGATGTCTTGAAGCATTTAGACCAGGTCGGGTCAGGTCAGGTCAGGTCAACCAGTAGGCGTCGTGACGGGTATTCGTAGTACGTGTCAACCGCCTCTGACAGCTTCGTAACATGTTACGAAGTCACCAAAACTACTTCGTAAATGTTCAAATGGTTGCTAAATTCGAATTCAGCTCCAAAAACTATCCTAGAAACATGTAAAACTCGAAAAAGTGAACCGAGGTCACCCGAGGTCACCAAAGGTCAATGACCTGACCTGACCTTCGGGTGACCTTGACACACACGGGAGTAACATCAAATCACATGTTTAAACGTTTGAAACCACGAAAAGCTTGCAAACACGCGGCTAGTGCGAGCCGACATACGCGAAATCGCGATTCCGGCCAAACATGGTCTCGGAAAAGAGGTCACAGGTCAAAGGTCATTTGGGTCAGGGTCATGAAATTTTCAGGGTAGGTGTAAAATTGATCAATGCGAGGGTACTGAAAGTTTCGTCGCGATCGGCCGCTTTTTACGCGAGTTATTCGCGAAAAACCATGGGGGGGGGGTCCATCCGACCCCCCCCCTACACATGCGAGGGTTAAGCCCTTGTTACACTGCCGAATTTTGGTACACGAATGCACACGAATATGCAAGTCATCCTATGTCGCGGACCGATTCGGGATCTTTCTTCCACGGTCTTGGCATTTCGCAGACCAGTCGGTGTCCACCGCGCGACTTTAACGGTTCGTCACGACCGCCACGAATATTTCATGAAAAATGAAAATTTCGTGGCTGTTCGCCGAACTTGTAATAAAGGCCGTGTTACACTGCCGAATTTTGGCCGCGACCCTGTCGCCGAATCACGCCGTGTAGGAAATCGGCGAACAGTCTGCCGACAGAGGCGAACAGTTCGCCGACAGAGCCCGATTTGCAGAAAACGGGTGGGGGCCCCCCTAATCGTGCGCGGGTCGAAGCTGATCCATGATTCTGCGAACATCGCGAATGAATGGCGAATCTGTTGCGAATAGTCGGCGATACCCTGGCAACAAGTCGACGCACGTAGCGACATGTCGGCGGCGACTCGGCGACTGTTTGGCGATCATGTTCGTTTATTATAAATTCGGCGAGCGGCCACGAAATTTTCATTTTTCATGAAATATTCGTGGCGGTCGTGATGAATCGTAAAAGTCGCGCGGTGGACACCGACTGGTCTGCGAAATGCCCAGACCGTGGAAGAAAGATCCCGAATCGGTCCGCGACATAGAATGACTTGCATATTCGTGCACATTCGTGTACCAAAATTCGGCAGTGTAACAAGGGCTTAACCCTATTCCTGGCGGGCTCCGCCGGGACAAGAAACTGGCGGGGGGCCGATTCGGCCCCCCTTCAGATCTCAAAAACTACACATCGCAGCGACAAACGGTAAACGGCATCGGATACGCACGGTCAAGATCTACAATTTTTACTAAGGTCATTTTCAGGTCAGGTCAAAGATGACGTCAAAGGGGTCGAAAAAGTCAAAATGGCGGCGCTAGATATGGAGAGAGTTTTTCTCGAATAACTTTCGAATTAGTCAAGATAGGAACAAACTAAGGGCATCATCGTGATCCTCTCGTCAATCCGCATCGAATGATACATATGTTGACCTCGAAAGGTCAAGGTCAAAGGTTGACCTCAGGTCACGTGACCTCGAGGTCATCATGTATATCATTCGATGCGTCTTGACCAGCTGAACACAATGAGACCATCCACGCGTCTGTATCTTGTTCCTGTACGGAGTTATTGGCCAAAAACCTTTGGTGACCTTTGATGACGTCACATGACCTCTCAGCTGCCCAACAGCAAAACAGACCTCAAAGTAGTGAAGGTTGATCGTATATGAAGTCATGTATGTTATATGGGGCCATTCCGACCCGTTTTAGTGGTAAAAACAGGGAGTTGATTTTTCCCCCATTGACTTATAATGGGGAGGTCGCGAAACTGACCTGACCTTAGGTCACCGATATCAAAATTCCGAGATATACAAATTGCACATACTGGTACCCTACCTAAATCCTGAAGAGAAGAAATTGATCGGTCAAAAACTCTAGCTCTGGCGTGATTGCAAACTTTCCTGAGGTAGGGTCACGAAACCGCCTCTGGTGACCTGACCTGAGGTCAGATCAACTCAAAATTTTCAGACATGTTGCGTAGAAGCCTTTTAGGAAAAGTCAAAAAATTTGAGCTTCTTAGCTCAACGCGTTTGGGAGAAATAAGCAAAAAAACCTCAGGGGGGGCTCCTGAGGCCCCCCCCCCGCCAGGAATAGGGTTAAACGAACATGATCGCCAAACAGTCGCCGAGTCGCCGCCGACATGTCGCTACGTGCGCCGACTTGTTGCCAAGGTATCGCCGACTATTCGCAACAGATTCGCCATTCATTCGCGATGTTCGCCGAATCATGGATCAGCTTCGACCCGCGCACGATTAGGGGGGCCCCCCACCCGTTGTCTGCAAATCGGGCTCTGTCGGCGAACTGTTCGCCTCTGTCGGTGAACTGTTCGCCGATTTCCTACACGACGTGATTCGGCGACAGGGTCGTGGCCAAAATTCGGCAGTGTAACACGGCCTTTAAGCCCTTGTTACACTGCCGAATTTTGGTACACGAATGTGCACGAATATGCAAGTCATCCTATGTCGTGGACCGATTCGGGATCTTTCTTCCACGGTCTTGGCATTTCGCAGACCAGTCGGTGTCCACCGCGCGACTTTTACGGTTCGTCACGACCGCCACGAATATTTCATGAAAAATGAAAATTTCGTGGCCGTTCGCCGAATTTATAATAAACGAACATGATCGCCAAACAGTCGCCGAGTCGCCGCCGACATGTCGCTGCGTGCGTCGACTTGTTGCCAAGGTATCGCCGACTACTCGCAACAGATTCGCCATTCATTCGCGATGTTCGCCGAATCATGGATCAGCTTCGACCCCCACCCGTTTTCTGCAAATCGGGCTCTGTCGGCGAACTGTTCGCCTCTGTCGGTAAACTGTTCGCCGATTTCCTACACGACGTGATTCGGCGACAGGGTCGTGGCCAAAGTTCGGCCACGGCCTTTAGGTGGGGGGGGGGGGGCACCCGTTTTCTGCAAATCGGGCTCTGTCGGCGAACTGTTCGCCTCTGTCGGTGAACTGTTCGCCGATTTCCTACACGACGTGATTCGGCGACAGGATCGTGGCCAAAATTCGGCAGTGTAACACGGCCTTTAGATGCGGGCGGGTCGCGGGCGCAGGTCGGGAGTGGCGCGTGCTCTCCACCCACTCTCTGCTTATGTGGCGCTTCAGCAGGCTATTGGACGCCGCGAAGGTGATGGGTATCCCGTCCTGCGGCAGCTCAGCGGCCTCCCTGGCCACGGCATCGGCGATCTCGTTACCGGCGACTCCCGCGTGACCGGGAACCCACTGAAGGTCCACGCGGTGACGTCGTCCTAGTCGCCGGAGGGATAGCCAGACCACAGAGGCCGTCGTGAGGGCTCTCAGAGTCAGGTGCAGCCCAAAAAGTCGCTGTATGGGCCGAGAACCGGCATGGGGAGCACCTGATCGTATTGCACTCTCAGTAGTCCCAAATCGCCTTTTGTATCTCACCAGAAGTATGTACCAAATGATTCGACAGGTTTCTTGAAGGGTAGCCTACGGATTTAAGGGGGCGTGTTTCCTCATTAGGTCGGGGGCATCTTTCCCCAAGGTACCGAATTGACAATTAATCAGTACAATTTGTTAGCACAAAAATTACTAAACCCTGAACCAAACTGGCTGGGACACAGTACACGCGTGTGAATGCATCACAACATTAGCAAAGTGCATAAAAATGATTTACCTTCTTTGATATTCACAATGTTTTGACACCAAAGTATTTTTTGAAATCAGCAAATATAAAACATGCAGCCACCAGCCCAATGTTGCCCAACTGAGCTTGGTAACTTTTTGTGCAGTAACCAATGAAGGCTTCCGCTTTACGCTAAGAGCATTAATTTCCAGGTTTTATTCTTCGTTTCGCCATTAAAGGGGGTGGGGCGTCCTTCCCGGGGGTCTGCTCCCGTGCTTTTCCGCTATCAAAAACTGGCAATAGGCTGGCTCAAGGCCGTTGGACAGCGGCCGGTGCGCTGATTGGCTGACGGCTGTAAATAGGGCGGAGCTAATATGGTGACGTCACAGATCACTCTGCCCGAAGGCCGATAGTGTTATAGTCAATGGAGGGGAATATTGTGCACCTGTTTTTTCCTACTTTGAGTGTCACGTAAGGTCTTCTTCTTTATTTTGGTACAATTGAGGTCGTTCTCGTGGCTGCTACACATCAACTTTCCATTTGTTAACGCATTTGTCCGATTTAGAGCGTCTTGAACGTCGAGCTAACACCAGTGCCGAACGAATAAGGTACCGAATCGCAGTTACCACGAATAGAAAACAAGCCTCATAGTTACATCAATGATCAAACTGATGTTGGTTTCCGGAAGACACAAGCAACTTCTTGCCTATGTGTTGGATTTTTATGTTATTGCCTTAATTTATGTGTTTTCAATGCCGTCCATCTAACCCTCACCGGCCGAAGGGGGAGACGGGTGCCGCCCCCAAACCCATGGGTTTATCGCGATAGTTCGGAACACGCCGGCGATAGAGAGGCAAAACTTGGCCTACCTGGTCTTTCCTTCAAGCCGGATCTTTTGACACCAACTGCATTTTCGGGTCAAGTCAGTTTCGGGTCTATGACGTCATAAGTGAACCTCTGCACGGCCCCACAATGTCGTGACTTCGCAGCGCTCTCACAGTGCACAAGAGCCGAGGAGCTTTCACAGGGATATGAACTTACAGGACCTAGTATCCATGAGAGGTCTCACAGCTTGTATGTCTTAGATTTTTCCTAAGGGTCACCTGAGGTCAAGTCCTCACCATGACGTGACCTCGCCATTATAAGTCGATGGGAAAATATGGATACGATATGTAAATATGGATCATCGCCGGATGGCGCCGGCAATGATCCAGAACTATGTCAAGCACACAGAATCGTGATTTCATGCACAAAAATCCGATGCTTCACTTTTGTATTGCTGACCTTGTGTGACGTCATTTATAACGTCGATAAGATCATAAATTTTTCGTCAATAGCTCCTGATCAAATTGAGCTAGCGTGGCGGAGTACGGAAACCCACCAATGAACTCGGGAACACCTGTCGAATCGAATGATATGCGATATGACCTCCTTCGACCAACTTGGTGACCTGAAGGGCTCTGACCTAACCTTCACCCGAAGTCAACATTTTAGGTTGAGCTCGACCGAACAAAATGTATACCATTCGACGTGCCTGAGCCAGGCAAGCAAGATGCCGTCAAAATCGCGGCTCTGTGAACATTTTTGACGAATTGTTTGCCAAAAACTGACACTTAGGCCACTTGACCGGACCTCAGATGTGACCGGTTAACCTGAGGCCTTGAAATCGGCTACTAATCGCTGCGTAGTGCGTCTCGTAACGGCGCATACGTTTGTCTTTTCCGCGAAAATCTAGCTCAACCAGGGGCGAAACGGCGAGTCTTATCAACTAACCCCTCCCCTCTCGGCCGGGGCGTATGAAGAAAACCAATAGGTCCGGCGAGGTTTGGTTTAAGAAATACGGCTAGTTAACGATAGGTATTTTAAGTAGCACTGTTTCTTAAGGTGTTTGTATACAAGCGCTGCGCACATAAAAACAAAAAACAAAAATGTTGGCTGGCACGGACAGGCAACGGCCCTGCATCTGTACTGTACCGCTGTTTCAGGCGCTTTATATATTACAAGTGCTTTATATAGGTATTAGGTATGCATAACACAATATGAAATTTATCATTTCACGATTCAGTACGCATTAGTGAATTACGATGCTATCTAGAATCAGAAACGGTCCAGTTGCGATAAACTTTTGAAATAGCGAAAGAGAAACAGCCACGGATGGGCTATGGCGAAAGCATTACCTACTCCAAGAGCAAGATAGAGGAGGTTGGAGCAGGGCCCTCCTTGACTTTGTAGGGGCTAGAGCTGCCACTTGAACAGGGAAGCAATCTTGGAGGAGTTTAGATGCGGTAGGAAGTGAGACTGGAACAGACCCATTGTGTCCAGTAGATGGGTGGAAACTTAGGTACCTATATCGGCTATATCTAAGAGGTAGGTAAGGCGGAACGTTTACCAATACCGATTGTTATGTTAATTCTAACGGTTCATTTTTCCTCACCGATCTGTCTGGTGAAAATGTGAGCTGCTAGCTGAGCTGAATGACCGGGAGTAAACGCATTTTAGCGTTAGTTGCATTGCAGCCGACGGGCGCAGAGTGATCTGTGACGTCACGAATCAGTAGTTCTCCCGCTGCCCATAGATGACGCTAGTGTGGTCTACGCATCCTGCCCATAGATGGCGCTGATACATGTTGCCACTTCTCGCGGCCGGAGCAGCCTACCTTTCTATAGAGCCTTGGTCCTTCCCACCCTGGGCACCGTTCCGTGCTTCTATCCTCAGGAAACTGAAATCCTTCTCCTCCACGCCGCAACCCCCCTCCGGGCTGAGTGGACAGGCAACTTTATCTCATGCGGGCTGCTCCTTTGGAGCGGCACCGCTGCTCCCGAGGGAGCGCACCCCGTAGCCGGGTGCAGTGAGTGCCTTGGGGCTGGTTGGCCTGTCCTCTGGATGGGCTCAGCCCCGGCGACTCACTAGGGTGCCTGCCCAGACCAATGTCTCCCCCTGTATCCTATCATCCTCCCGGCTCTGAAATGGTCTCAATGGACCGAAAGGGCCTAACCCAACAAAACAAACAAACAAACAAACACCCTGGGCATCTTACCCCACTCTCCCCTACCTTTGTCACACATATTCTGGCTGACGAAAAGGCGAGTTAGAGAAGATAAGGAATAGTCTTGTCCATTCTATTATCTTATCAGATACCTCCCAACCCAACCAGCAAGATTGGGCCGTATCTGGTTTTCCTCTGGCTAGCCCCGTCATCTTACTCCGGCCGAGATACGGGCAGGATCTGGGGGTCTATGGAGCTGACACGCGATCCCGGAGCTCGCTCGTACCACAGTTGGACGTAAGTCGTAGCAGCCGTGCCTTATCTCAACCGTACTTCAACCACAGGTCCAGAACAGCTACGAAACAACCGGTCCTAGCCATAGCTGATAGCACGCCTTGGCAGGCAGCCGGTCTTCAGTCGAATTTGGCGGTCCGAAACCAAACCAACTTTGGAGCGCAGAGCTACGGCAAAGGCTGGCTAACCGCAATAGACGGCCATATCGACCCAAATCCCTGTTTCGATGGCGTTCCGTTTACATCGGCCCAAATCTGGCATGTCTGAGTTGCCGGGGCAAAACGGACTTGAGCTAAACCAAATTGCTAGCTGGGGGGGGGGGGGTGATGGCGGATGGTGGCTCTACTACAGCTGACATAAGATCCCGGAACACAACAGCGCCGTGGCCGGACTTTTGCCGGCTTCACACCGAACTCCGGGCCGGCAAAATTCCGTCTGCCGGGCCGGAAAAATGACCAATTCCGTGCCTAAAAATTGGAAAATTGAAAACTGCTGTGAGCCGGCAAACCTGGCAACTCAATGTCGTTCCTCAGCGGTCAATATGGGCATGCTTAACTGCCACTAAAGAGCCCTCAGAGATCAGTGCAGGACCCTTAACCCTGCGGCCGCTGGGCCTCCGCGCCACCTGCCGGCCACTGGTGGGGGTGGGGGGTGGGGGGGATATACAGTAGTCGCTCCCCTTGACTTTTGGGACGATATCGTCGCAACGCGAAAAGATGAGGAAGTGAGATTTGGCATGTATCTTCCTGAATACCTAGCCGAGGTTGTGTCCAAATTTGATGTCGATGCCATTCGACATGACGTCACAGTGACGTCAGAAGTCAAATTATAGATGTGCGAGTTTCTCTCAGTTTCCTCACGATATATCCGAGATATGAGACAGAATATCAAGGACCGATTTTAGGTCAGGAACTAGTTGAAAGTATCCTTAGATGTTTTAGGAGGCAAAACAGGTGCTGTCTAGTCCATTTACAGTTTATTTTCATGCTCAGCGACATCAGAAACGGTCCATATCGGAAAACGACAAAAAATTTATGACGTCACTGTGACGTCATCTTGAGGGCTACAATCACCATACTCAAATTGCCTAGGTATACATTTAAAGCTATGCCAAGTTTCACGTTCGTAGCTCATCAGGTTTCGGAGATATCCCGCAAACCGTAATGGGGGGGGGGAACTTTATGCCCCCTCCCCCCGCCCCAGCGGCTCGTGGGAACCCACGCCCTGCTGGGGGGGGGGGGGTAGTTTGAACACCCCCCTGCGGTTTTTTGCGAATATCTAAAAAACAAAGGCGCTTCGCGCCGCCGTTTTTTGTACACCTTAACATACATCATTTCGACATATGTTGTAAAAATTTCAGACCCAGGTCACTTAAGGTCAGGTCACCAGGTCAGGTCAAGTGACCTCACAACATAAAAAGTTTCAATGTCTGCCAAAGCCGACAAGTTTCAATGTCTGCCGAGTGCCGAGTGACCGATCGCTTTAAAACTTTCAGAGATTGATAAGAGCAGCAATAGCCGTTTTCACGACGGAACTTTCGCAGAGGAACCTATTTGATACCTGGAAAGTACCTACCCTTTGAGGCCTTAACATCTCTCCAACTGAAATATTTTATGTTCAAAATAATTTTAGAAGTTTAAATCCGGGCATTCTTTGCCCTCAAATCACTTATTTATTTACCAAAGCCGACAAGTTTCAATGTCTGCCGAGTGCCCAGTGACCGATCGCTTTAAAACTCTCAGAGATTGATAAGAGCAGCAATAGCCGTTTTCACGACGGAACTTTCGCAGAGGAACCTATTTGATACCTGGAAAGTACCTACCTTTTGAGGCCTTAGCATCCCTCCAACTGAAATATTTTATGTTCAAAATAATTTTAGAAGTTTAAATCCGGGCATTCTTTGCCCTCAAATCACTTATTTATTTACAGACACAGCAATTTTCGGTTCTAGTAGCCCACCTTTCGACTATGAGGTATCAAATCAGCGTGGCAACTTGCTCCCTCGTTGCTCCCTCGGGTATCTAATTCCGGAACTCTTAAAAACAAGGAAAGTATATATCGAGTTCTCTTTTATACCTATTAAGTTATGTTTTAATGGTGATTAAAATATGGCATTTTTTTAATTACATTTCATATAAGAAAAACACGCAAAACAATGAAACAAAAATGTAAAAAGTAAAACTACGGCGGATAATTACCTTCAGGTATCTAATTCCGACCAATCAGCACCTCAGTAGGATATGACGTCATACAAGAATGGTGTTGATTTCGACGCAATTGCAGTCCCGGCCGGTAGGTCACGTGACCGCCGGGGGCCTCGGGTCATGCGGCGGCCGGGAGTCGGACGCGGGACGTGGTCGCGGGCGGACGCGCGGGGCATCGTGCTTTGCTTTGTTTGCTTTGTCAACTTAATATAACTTACGATCGCATACGTGTGAAACCCAAACACTGCTCAGTGCCCTTAGAAATTGAGTTTTGGAAAGCTCAAGTCCCTATAGCTCCTCAGATCGGCAACAGTTGAAGCCTCATCTGAACCCATCTGAAAAAGCGAGGGTAAGGTGTGGTGCTGTGGGGCTGTTCACATATTAGTGACTGCATTTTACGTTAATCAGAAATGGAAAATATCAACCTGGTGCGTGTTCCAAAAATTCAATCAGTTCGATCCAAACGGCCCCAAGTAAAAGAATTAATTAAAAGAGCGGGTTGTTATATTTTAAGTTCCAAAACGAAGTCAAAAACCGAAACAATGAATCATGCAGTGGAGTGACGAAAAGACGAGAATGGAATCCAAGTTTGCCACATATGCCCTGCCTAATCTAAAAGTTCTAAATCCCGGACAGAACGGGCCTAATGGAGCCAGACGTGACGCGTCTGCTCGGGTCAAGAGCTCGGCCTAGAATGTCGGGGGAGCGCGCGGCTCGACGCAGCGGGCCGGGCCCCAGACATGCGCAGAAACAATCGGAGACAACGTGGCGGCGGATCGAGCGCGGATTGGTCAGCAGAAGCACTGCATTGCAGGCTGCAGACACGCGGTCGCCTCGTGAAAGGGTACAATGTTCACTGGCGCGCCCTGGGCCGCCCCCAGCACCGGGGGGGGGGGGGGGTGGTAGCGACGTCACAACAAGTCGGCGCGCGAATCGGTCTGCGCCGGCCCGGGCACTCCCGTGCCGTCCGGCGACACACGTGATTATTGCATCATCGAGACGAGGCAACGAATAACGCAGGCGCACCACAGTACTCACCGCCTCAGCGCGGAGCGCATACACGATAAGCCAAAACAATCACTTTTCACATCACTCGGTGCGCGACGCGATCGACACTTCACTGCGCGACGCAATAATCACTACACGGTACGGCGCAACGCAATTGTCACTGCACGGTCCTGCGCGACGCAAGAATCACTACACCGCGCGACGCAGTTATCACTTCACTTTCGGCGCCACGCGATCAGGATCGTCCTCGAACGCACGTACGCGGGCGCACTTAAAAGTATCGGAAGTCCGGTTGCGGCCGGAACTGCACGCGGCGGCCGCTGCGGGTGTGCACCGGCGCAGCCGCGGACGGCTTGTCGTCCTCGTCCGGCGATGCGGAAGACGTCACTCCAGGTCTTGAAGTCCTCTTGCTGGACGGTCTTGTAGTCGTCGGCGTCTGTGTCGGCTCGTCGGGCGCCCCAGTGGCGAGGGGCCCGAGCGAGGTCGACGGTGACGGCTGCTGCTCCGGAGCCGTAGGCTCGGTACTGCTCGGACCAAGCGTGTCCGCAGATGGCGGCATGTGTGCCGGTTTGAGTCTGTCGACGCTTACAGTGTCGTGGGCGCCAGTCGGCAGCTCCAACGTGAACACTTTAGGGCTGCGTCTGATGACTCGCATGGGGCCGCGGTACGGGGACTCCAGAGAGTGCCGCACGCGGTCAACGCGTACCCACACGTGTGTGCATGTCATGAGATCGGGTGGCACGTGCGTCGGTGGTGTGCGGGCGTGGTTCGAGCAGTAGGCAACCTTGTGTTCCTTTTTCTTTTACCGTCATAATTATCTCAAACCATCACAATTTTGAGTTGCCACATTGTCAGGTTCACTACGTTCGTGTAAAACTTGCGTGAAGGCTGGTGGCTCAAAGAAAGGTGAAGACATTTCTTTAAGTGCCTAATCCGTGAAATATCCCGGCTTTACAAATCTACACTTTTTATTTTCTCCACGATACATTTGTTAAAATTGTTAAAACTTTATCTACAATTTAATCTAATTTGCCTGTCCCGTAGCTCAGTTGGTAGAGCATTGGACTCCCGGTAGTGAGAGCCCGGGTTCGAGACGCTCCGGCGCTCGATATTTGAGACTTCTGACGGGGATGGTTTGCGGTTGGTGGGAGCAGCCGTAGCCAGTTGAGGTCAGTTCAGTGGGACAGGCCGTGTCCGGCTTTGAAGGGCACGTTAAACTTTGGCAACTAAATTCTCCCGTTACCAGCATCTGCGATGCTGGGCTCCGCATCGCGGGACCGCAGGTTGCTTGAGCAAGCACCTCTGTAACCCACTCACCCGTGAACGCAGCAAAAACGCCCGCCGCCAAACGAGAGGACGAGCCTTGCACGTGCAGACCGGAGTGGGTGTGCTATAAACTGACGTGCACGGCACGCTATTCGCCGGTCTATAGCGGTGTGCCAACTTTGAGTGCAATCGGCCCGGCCATTTTCGAGATCTCGAAGCGTCACCCTGCACGTGCGCACGTGCAAGCTGGGTCCCAATTGAGTTGTGCACGGCACCCTGTTCACCGGTCTCTAGCGGTGTACCCAATTTGAACTCAACCGGCCCAGTCGTTTTCAAGATCTGGAAGCGACCCATGCACGTGCGCACGTGCAGTTGCAACCCAACCGTGACACATGAAAATATATACTAACTGACTTGTGCACGGTGCCTTACTCATCGGTCTCTAGAAATGTGCCGAATTTAAGTGCAACCGGCTCAGTCGTTCCTGAGATCTGGAAGCGTCACCCTGCACGTGCGCACGTGCAAAATGGGTCCCATCTGACTTGTTCACGGCACCCTACTCGCCGATCCCTAACGGTGTGCCAGCTTTGATCACAATCGGCCCGGCCGTTCTCGAGATCTGGAAGCGTCACCCTGCACGTGCGCACGTGCAAAATGGGTCCCACCTGACTTGTTCACGGCACCCTACTCGCCGATACCTAACGGTGTGCCAACTTTGATCACAATCGGCCCAGCCGTTCTAGAGATCTGGAAGCGTCACCCTGCCCGTGCGCACGTGCAGCGGCACCCCAACCGTGACACATGGAAATGCATTGCGCGGCGGGTGCCTACATTCATGCCAAGTATCAGCGCAATTGGCAAAATAACTAGAGTTATTAGACTTGTTACCGAACTGACGCCTCTTCGTTTTGCACGTGGCAAGTGGGTGGGGCAACCCACTGGCGGATCCAGGGGAAAGCATTTGGGGCAAATGTCTTCCCCCACAACCGGGGCGGCGCCCGAAATCGCTTTTCGAGAATAAAAGAAAACTTCACAACTTTTCTGAGGAAATGTTGGTTAACCCGCGCCCTGCTGGGGGGGGGGTGTTTGAACACCCCCCCCCCTGTGGTTTTTCGCGAATATCTCAAAAACGGCGGCGCGGAGCGCCGCCGTTTTTGGTACACCTTATCATACATCAATTCTACACATGTTGTGAAAATTTCAGACCAAGGTCATTCAAGGTCAGGTCACCAGGTCACTCGAAGTGACCTCACCTCATAAAAAGTTTCAATGTCTGTCATAGCTACACCGAGTGACCGATCGCTTTGAAACTTTCAGCGATTGCTAAGAGCATTAGCATGTACAAAATGTATATCTCAGAATTTTGATATCGATGACCTAAGGTCAGGTCAATTTTGCGACCTCACCATTATAAGTCAATGGGAGAAAATTCAAATGCGCCTCTTTTGGACGAAAGACATTATAAACACTCCCAAACACTGAATTACAAGTGGTTTAGACACACTGAACATGAAAATGGTGTCTGTGACCCCTGTTTATGCCCTGAGGTCATCTTAGGTCACGAATGGTATCTAACAGTTTTTCGCAAATAACTTTTGATAGAGGCATGCTAGAGCGATGAAAACGCCTTAGATGTGTTCAGCTCGACGATGCGGATCGACTGATATGCAACATGACCCTTTCCGGTCAGGTCATGACCTTGACCTGAGGTCAAATTTTCAAGTTGACCTTTCAAGGTCAAATTATAGTTCGTTCGATGCGTCTTGACGAGAGGAACACGATGCCGGTAAAAGTAAGCTCGTACAATGCTTGGGTCAAAAGTTATTGCAGAAAACTGTTTCCGAAAAAATCGGCTATTTTTGCAGTTTTTGCCCCCTGCAGGCAAAACCGTTGACGTTAGGTCAAATCTGAGAAAATTACTCAGAAAGGGCGTTAATAGGGCTATCGAATGCGCTTTTCCGCGGCGCTGTAGCTCTATTTGTTCCCGAGTTATGCGTTGGCTTCTTGGAAATTTTCGACATTCGACCTGGAAATCGGCGAAAATTTGCCTTCAATGACCTCTGGTGACCTGACCTTTGACCTGACCAAAAAATTGACCGAAGTGATTTCCTCATTATTTTTGACGCTCTTTCGAACGCCGCCTTCCGCGTATCGCTACGTGGCCCAGGAGCCGAGTTAGAAGGGGGGGTGTTCAAACACCCCCCCCCCCCCCAGCAGGGCGTGGAAATCCAGGACCCCCAGCCGGGCGCGGGTTAATCACACTGCACAGCAGTGCGCAAGGAATCGAAATCCGAGTTTTTTTTTATTAATTCGGAGAAACCTTTTTGGGGTAAGCCCACGCAGTGTCCAAGACCGCTTCATGGATCCGCCAGTTGTGAATAAGTCACGGTCGATACCGAGCTTCGGCGGGACGAGGCGATGTATACGTTGTACATGTACCTACAATGAAGAGGTGGACAGTCACCTAACCCCACATTCTACTGCTATACCCGTGCTTCTGTGGGTGAAGCACTGAAGCATCACGGAATCCCACAGGACCTGCGAGTCGACGAGGTGGCCGCTTTGGCCGCCGGGTACTGCAGCTCCTTGGAGTTGCCTGGGACCGATGGTAAAACAGCTCCGGCGGGTCCCTATGGGCCGTAGTAATTAGTGAATTGTATATTGTTCATTTTGACAAATGTTCAGTTTAATGAAAAACAATATCCATTGCGGGAATTTGTGAACTCCCGCAATGTACATAGTTAGAGATCATATCCTCAATGATCTCCATTACGATTTTATATTCCTTAACAATATGACAGACCAATTATGCTTGCCTACGTTCAGGCATTACCTCTGATGGTTATACGCCCAGTACAACATGTGTTGTCTGTCAAACAACAATCGACGACGGGATCCCTTCTCATCATCTCTTAAACCATCGGTTGTCAATTCACCCACCCCTTTTCCCTAAAAATAGACGGTCAGATTCGGCCTGGGGACTGTTTTTTTTTTTCGCGAATAACTTTTGGTAGAGGCATGCTAGAGCGATGAAAACACCTTAGTTGTGTTTGGTTCGACGGAGCAGATCGACTGATATGCAACTTGACCCTTACTGCTCAGGTCATGACCTTGACCGGAGGTCAAATTTTCAAATTGTCCTTTCAAGGTCAAGTGATAGTTCTTTCGACGCGTCTTGAAGAGAGAAACACGATGCTGATTAAAGAAACTTCGTGGAAGGTCTGGGTCAAAAGTTATTGCAGAAAAAAAACGGTTTCCGAAAAAATCGGCTATTTTGGCAGCTTTTGCCCCCTGCAGGTAAAACCGTTGACGGGAGGTCAAATCTGAGAGAATTGCTCAGAAAGAGCGGTAAAAGGGCTATCAAATGCGCTTTTCCGCGGCGCTATAGCTTTATCAGTTTCCGAGCTGTGCGTCGATTTGTTGAAAAATGTCGACATATGACCTACAAATCGGCGAATTCTGGCCTTCAATGACCTCTGGTGACTTGACCTTTGACCTGACCAAAAAAAGTGACCGAAGTGATTTCTTCCTTATTTTTGACACTCTTTCGAACGCCTTCTTTCCCGTATTGCTATGTGGCCCAGGAGCCGAGTTAGAAGGGGGTGTACTGGTCCACGCCCCCCCCCCCCAGCAGGGCGTGGAAATACAGGACCCCCAGCCGGGCGCGGGTTAAAGACCGGTATGGGAGCTGTTAACCCGCGCCCCAGTGGCGGTCTCATTCGCCCTAGTGGGGGGGGGGGGGCATATGTTACCACCCACCTCTAACTCAAACATTAAGAGGGTTAGAAAGACGCGGTAAAAAGCAGTCGATAGCTCTCAATGCGTACGCTTGAAAGTATTTCGGTCATTTTTCATCTTAGAGCAATATTGGGGTCACTGGAGTGGAGGACACCAAAGGTCAAAATTTGCCAAATGTCATTATATTTTTCAGAAAACATGCAGCTATCTCAGGAACTATGATAGCTAGAAATACACATGGAAAAGCAATCGATAGCTATTGAACTCTTCTTTTGATAAGGTCATCATCAAAATTGACCTCAGGTGAACGGTTAAGCCTCCTCAGGTCAAATAGTGTGAAAATAGCTGTTTTGGGATGAAACTTTTTTCACGAATAACTTTTGAACCAACAAAGATGAAGAACTGGCAATGGCACTATCGTGTTTCTCTCCTTCGGCCGCTTCGAAACATATATTTTTTACCTGGTAAGGTCAAGGTTAAATTTTGACCTCAGGTCAAGGTCACGTGGTGACCCAAATAGGTCATGCTGCATATCATTCGATGCGTCTCGACAAGACAAACACAATGAAGCCATTCCCAGCGTTCTATCTCTTTCCAATCGGGAGTTATTGGCAAAAATCTGTTTGTAGCCTCAAGTGACCTCGGATGACCTTTCTAGAGGCTATCAGCAAAAAAAGACACTTTGGTCGTCAAGGGTGGTCCAAATCATTGTCATTCTGAAATAATTTGACTGTTCCTATGCGTACACACGGATCTAGAGGCATTTTCATTTTTATCCATTAGCTTATAATGGAAACGTCACGCAACCGCCCTGACCTTATGTCATAAACGTAGGAACCATGGGTGCAAGGGTGCAGCTGCACCCACAATAATCTGAACCAAAAACCCCTTTTCTCATCAACACTACTTTCCATGCAGCACGGCAAATTCAGGATATGTTGCCCACTATCCATCTTTCGAAGCATTTGCTTTTTGTGATGGTCTTCAAAACTTAAATTTGTGCTGAAGAAAAAAAAAAGGAAATGGAGCATGTGATTGAACACATACCGAGCCGATGACCCACTGTCAAAAATTTTAGCCCGATATCTTCGAAAATGGCTAAGTTGGCCGCTTTTACTTTTTGCGGTAGTCAATATTGACAATACCTATTAACCCTCGCATGTGTGCGGCGTTTTCCAGCTTCTAATGTGTAGGGGGGGGGGCTGATCGAGCTAGAGCTTCACGAAAAAAACGAGGGTGTTGCCCGTGACGAGAGGAAGCCGATGATACCCAATTTTAAGGTCCTAGGTCATTGGTTGACCTTCCAGGTCAATGTTCCAAAAGTCGGGAATATCGGGACCTGCTAGAACTACGTAAAGTGAAGCTGTTGTCGGGTTTTTCGGGGTGCTGATCACGAATATCATGTTAGTTTTGATCACAGATGATTTCTTCATGCATTTAGGCCAGATCGGGTCAGGTCAGGTCAGGTCAGGTCAACCATTAGGCGTCCTACCGGCTATCCATAGTAGGTGTCAACTACCACTGACGGCGTCGTAGCATGTTACGAAGGCACTAAAACTACTTCGTAAACGTTCGAATGGATGCTAAATTCGAAATCAGCCCGAAAAAAAACTACCTTAGAAACATGTAATACTCGAAAAAGTGAACCGAGGTCATCAAAGGTCAATGACCTGACCTGACTTTCAGGTGACCTTCACACACACCATGATGCATGCGACGAACATCATTTCACGTGTTTGGACGCTTACAATCACAAAAAGACTGGAAACGCGCGGATAATGTGAGCTGACATACGCCAAATCGCGATTCTGGTCGAACAATGTCTCGAGAATCAGGTCACATGTCAAAGGTCTTTTGGGTCAGGGTCATGAAATTTTCAGAGTAGGTGTAAAACTGATCAACTCGAGGGTGCTTAAAGTTTCGTCGCGATCGGCCGCTTTTTGCGCGAGTTATTTGCGAAAAACCATGGGGGGGGGGCTCATCTGAACCCCCTACACATGTGAAGGAATCAATGCTTCCAAATGCACTTATCGGTCGATACCTTTTCGACATGGTATACACTAGAGGTGGCAAAAGATGAAAATTTTGGGAACTAGACTCGAACCAGACCCGGCTGGACATTTCTGAAACCAGTCGGACCCGGTCTTAGTTGGAACCGGAACCAGTTGGACCCGTTCCCCAAAAGTCAATTAATGCAAACTACTTGTAGGAATCATTAGTTGCATCAAGTGAAACAGCCTATTTCCCAATGGGAATACTCATGAGCTACTGTGTGCGAAGAAACATTCGCTTCATTCACTTCATATTTTGCAATAATGTGTAGTGTGGAAGATGTAAAGTTTGTAGGACCCGGTTGGGCCCGTCCGAGAATTTCCAGGAACCGGTCTGGACCCATATGGGTCCAGACTGGTTCTTTGGACCGGGTCCTCGGGTCCACATTTTGCCACCTCTAGTATACACCCCCCTCAAAGCTCGTAACGAGCCTTCGCTCGGGTGTCGCTTCTTACCCCCCCCCCCCCCCCGCTTCACCGGTTATGGCTGGATTTCTGCACCCATGCACCCACAATGTTCCAGCCGTTCCTACGCCCATGCCTTACATACGTCACGGATATAAAAAAATCCGAGATATATAAATTGTAGGTGCCCATAACATCATGCAATCCACCAAGGTAAAAACCTCTTACAAACACTGTAGGCTGGACATAATTGCAAACTGTTTTTAGGCTTGGTCAGTTAACTTGACCTGGTGACCTGACCTGACATGACCTGGAGTCGAAAAGTTCACACATTGTCCAAAATTGATGTACAGAAAGATACTCTAAGTGGCGCGGCGCTACGCGCCGCGGTTTTTTATTCTCACGCAAAAAACGCGACAAGGTGGTAACATATGCCCCCCCCCCACTGGGGCGAAGGTTAATAGCTGGCGTGGGTTTCTTGAGCCTCGCGACAATCGGAGAAGGGTCAGGCCCCATACACACATGGGCCCATCGATTGCTTGGATGGGGGAAATGATATGATATCATTGATGGCCGCCTAATTTGCCTTGGGGGTCCATGGCCCTAAACTCCCTCCCCCCCCCCATCCTGCGACTGCCAATGAGCGTTTAGCATTATAATACGCATTCTGCTGCACCATGCCGGTATTGTCTTATACCTGTGCACTGTTCAGTGCTCGCATACACCTCCGGCCTCGCCTCACATTCAGCAAAATGCTGCCAGCAGCTGAGCACCATTTTTTATTTTACATATATGGCTTCCTTCATTGAGTGAGGGAAATGGCGCCCAATAACGCTGTAGATACAAAAGGAAATCTTCATCAAAGGGGAAGATGGACAATCGTCAAGTTTTAAGGGTGATGGGTGGTAAGACAGACACAAAAGTCAGCAAAATTGGGAAGGGGGCAGATAACATTGCTGCCCCCACCTCGGAAAGTGAGGGCCATGGCCCCTGCCCCTGTTCTTAAGCCTATGAAAGCAAAAAGTGGGGGAGGGGTGCAGTTAACATTGCTGACCCCCACCTCCGAAGGTGGGGGCCATGACCTCCCCGGCCCCCCATATACTAAACCTAGGCCCCGACAGGACAGGATCATCGAGATCCTGGTCAGTGCTCTCTACCTTCAGTGTTCGCAATTCGCATACACGGTTACACCTCGCCCCGCATTCAACGAAATGCTGCCATCAGGGCTCCCAGTTTATGCTTCTGATATGGTTTACTTCATGGAGTGAAGAAAATTCCCTCAATAACGCTGTAGATGCAAAAAAAAAACACTTCATCGAAATTCGAAGGGCAAGCTGAAGAGTCTCCAAGTTTTGGTGTTCACTGTTTATGGTGCCAAGTGGTACAAACAGGCGCAAAAGTTCAGCAAAAAGTATTGTAGAAAACCGAGCCACCTCTCACACGCTGTATGTATTCCTTACGTCATCGTGTCGCGACGCCAACTGCCGCCGCGCGCCCGAGCCCGGCCGGCGGTCCACAGTGCACACACAGCTGTGCGCCATAAAACTAGCGCCGCAGGCGCAGGAAATGCGGCCCGCCGGTCCCACGGTCTCGGCGCACCCACACAAACACGGTCATAAGCACACACGCACAATACACACACGAGGCACGCTACATTCTACTAATTCACAACACAATTCTATTACACTCCCCCCTGATTTATAAATCACCATACTGCGTCAGCGTAGCGGGACGCCGCTCCCGCGTGCTCCTGCGAGCAGCTGCCGACTCCTCGCCATCGTGCGAGGCCCCCTCCGACTCGCCTCGAGCCGCGGCGTCGGGAGTGACACACGGCTCATAAAAGATAATTGGGGCACCCTCGTCGTCACTCTCACAGATCGGCGGACTCCCGCCCTCACGCTGCTGTGGGAGAACGGCCAGCCTCAGGTCTCGCACATGGCGCGGCACTCCATCCACCTCAACACACTGTATGTACGGTTCTCCAGTAAAAGTCTTGCTGGTTTTGCTTTTTCGGACATATCTGGTCCTATATAATGTTCGAATGCATAACTATCAACCCGAATTATGTGTATGCACATTTACCACGAGACTGTGAAATTGCATCGTTGTATGCCAAATACTTTCCGAGATATTCACCAAATACCTCATTTTCTGCCGTTTGGGGTATTCTGGCCGCAATCTTCCTGGGATCGCCTATGACATCAGTAGAGCCATCTAACGAGAGGAACGCGGAAACACAGAATCATGAATGAATCGAGTGCGTAGTAAACGGTGTATGAAAGGGAGACTCGGCAGAGGCTATCCGGGTGGCCGGCGTGCGGCGCGCCCTTAGGCATCGGCCGACCCTTCGGACCGCGTGGGGTCAGAGGTCGCGCTCGGGAAGTCTCGGCTCTGGGTTTTAGCGCTGTGCAGTCAGGAAGGGAGCATAGGATAGCGCTAGCCCGACTGACTAGTATCTCGGCTGATTCTTGTGGGGTGGAAGGGGGCACAGAACGGGATGGTGGCTAGTGGTGGATGATGGGATGGTGGTTAGGTTAGTGCGTACTGCGTAGAACGTAGCTGAACATGCATTGTTTTTTCATGGCAAACAACATGCAGCATAATGTGCGGGATTATGCCAGAACTCATATAAAAAGGAAATAATATTTCGGGAGTGGATGAGTGCCGTGACAAAGCATGACGATGCTGCCAAAATTGGGATGCTTTTTTGCCCCCATTTTTTTACCCCTAACATGCAGCGCTTGATCCGAACTAAGAGGTCCCCGACTGACCTTAGACCTTAAAATCGCACCCGTCCGGTGCGCCACCTTTTCTTCAGGGGCGCTCTTCTTGGTTGTATCTGTTCTTACCAATAACTAAAGCAAATCGAACGTATAATAAAAAAGGCATACCTCAAACACAGTTTTATTCACATCCCCTCGTGTGCATACTTGTTTTGACCTATAACTTCTCGCATCATAATATATCACTTCAGTGCTTTACCCTCAACGGAATTTTGGGTTTTCTGCATATACCCAGGCCGAGGGGGGGGGGGGGGCGATTACGACCCCTCTCCGTCTTTTTGCCCCTAATTGAGCTAGCGCCTTGCAGATAAAACTGAGCGCGTGCGTCGTATGAGATGCAGCAACTGGTACCCGAGTTGAATGTTTCAGGCCAACCGATAAACTCTGAGGTCAGTATAAGTGCTGGCCAAGTCGCGGGATCGGTTTTTGGTAAACAACTTCACCATAAGTGGTTACAGAGCCAAGACAATGGCACCATTGATACATAGTATACGCTTTGTTTTTGTTGAGGTCAATTTAAGGTGTTCACCTCAGGTCATGTCAGGGCAGAGCCACTCAGGCCACGAGGCTGGCTCAAGGAGGTCATATCGCTTCTTCGATTCGGTAGGTCCTCACAAGTCCACTGGTGGCTTCACGACTCGCTAGCTCAATTTGAACGGGACTTTTTGGTGAAAACTCCTGTGACCTTAGTGACGTCATAAATGAAGTCGCCTAACTTTGAGAATGGAAAAGTGAATGCTGGGGCTTGCAAAGATTGTATAAAATCGCGAATTAATGCGCTTGAGACAGCTTTAGATGGCTCGCGGCGCCAAAATAACAGCTTTCATATTTCCCAATTGATTAATAATCGTGAGGTTGCGTGACCGACCTGACTTCGGGTGACTTAAGAAAAATACGAGATCGCTACATACAAGTTGTGAGGCCTCTGGGAGATAGTACTAGATCATACATATAAGCTTCATTCCCCGTTGAAAAGTCCCCTGGCACGAAAGGTGCTGCGACGTCGCGACATTTTGGGACCTTACAGAGGTTCACTTTTGACGTCATTGGTCAACGGCCTAACCTTACCCTTCGCACTTGTAGGAGGGTGTCGAACAGACCTCCTACCCTCAGTTTTTCGCAAATAACTCGCGTAAAAAGCGGCTGATTGCGACGAAACTTTCAGTACCCTCGAGTTAATCAATATTACGCCTACCCTATAATTTGTATGACCCTGGCTCAAAAGACCTTTGACTTGTGATCTGTTTTCCGAGACCATGTTTGGCCGGAATCGCGTTTTGCCGAATTTCGAGTAGAGCGTGTTTTATTGTCTTTTTGTGACTTTAAGCGATCAAACATGTGAAAGGATGTTGATCCCATGGATTCTAGTGGTATCAAGGTCACGTGAAGGTCAGTCAGGTCACTGACCTTTGATGACCTTTGTTCACTCTTTCGAGTTCTACATGTTTCTAGGGAGGATTTTGGAGTTGATTTCGCATTTAGAAACCGTTTGAACATTTAACCCGCGCGGGGCTGGGGTCTCCAGCCGAACGCGAGGGGCTGGGGGGGGTAAATTTTACCCCCCCTGTTATCTCCCGAACTAACGGTCCGATTTGGAAAATTCAAACGCCAATCGAAAGCTCTCATCACGAACTACTAAAAACATGTACTTAATTTAAAGTTTGAGGTCAAGGTCAAGGTCAGGTCAAGGGTACAAATTGCAAGTTTCTAAAGTATCGGCCTTGCACCGTAGTTGCCGAAGAATGGAGTCATGGACTGAGACTGATCGCCCAAAACGTGTTCTTAGGCTACCAAGACAATATTCGTTGCATACAATATCATTCAGAGGTCAAGGTCAAGGTCAGGTCAGGTCAGGTCAGGTCACCAAAAAACAAAATATAGAAAAGGGCATGTGCGACACATGTTTTATGGGTCATTTTACTCATAGAATTCAATAGGCACACTCAATAAGTGATATGGACCACCTCTGGATGAATTTCAGGTCGAGGTCAGGTCAAGGTCAGGTCAAGTGAGGTCAAATTTTGAAGTTGGTTGTTAAGGCCTAAAAAGGTGTCTATCTGATGCAGTTTTTCACGGCGAATCGAATGGTGCTATTTTTGTTTTCGTACGAGGTCTAGAACTTCCAAAAAAGTCATTTTTCAAAAATTTTGTGTGTCGTGACGTCATAAAATTTTGAATAACTCCCACATTTTTGAACCGATTCTTCTAAAATTTGGTATGTAGGTGCACATAGACCACTTCTCTGACATATATTCCGTTTTTTTATAGACTCAAAATTTTGGATTTTATAATGATTTTTCCAAAAAAGTCAGTTTTTTGAAAAAATTTAGGCCAAAATCCAAGATTTTCAAAAAACCGAGATAGCCATTTGATAGACAAAGTAAAATTACGTATAACCTTTTTTGTTACGTCTTGATTCCTTTAAAAATGAAGATGTTAGCGGCGTTTGAACTTTTGCCGTTTTTGAGGCGAAAATGACGAACATGACGTCACTAAAACGTCAATTTCTCAAAAATTTTCCGACGGATTTCGCTCAAATTTTCAGGGAACGTGTCAAATTGATGTAAGAAAAGGTACTGAAAGTTTGGCGGCGCTGCGCGCCGCCGTTTTTGAGATATCGCAAAAATTCGCGAGGGGGGTAAAATTTACCCCCCCCCCAGCCCCGCGCGGGTTAAGAAGTAGTTTTGGTTCCCTCGTAACATGTGACCTCACCTGACCTGACCTGGCCTAAATGCACGAAAACATCATCTGTGATCAAAGCTAACTTGAAATTCGTGATCAGCACCCCGCAAAACCCTATAACAGCTTCACTTTACGAAGCTCTAACAGGTCCCGATTCCCCGACTTTTGAGTTTGACCTGTCAACTTTGACAACTTTGTCTACTTAGACTTTTGACCTGACCTAGGACCTTAAAATTGGGTATCATCGGCCTCCTCTCGTCACGGGCAACACGCTCTTTTTCCGCAAAGCTCTAGCTCGATCAGGGGTTGAACGGCAAAGGGGTCCAACGGACGCGAAGGGACGCAACGGACGCAAAGGGGTCCAACGGACGCTGGCAAAACATCAATATGGGCGAGGATGAAAATACAGCTGCTGTCATAAAAATTCAGCTTGAATCAAAGGTCAGGCTTGCCAAATTTCAGCTCTCGCAGCTATCAATAAAAATAAACATGTGGAGGCGGCACCCTCCACCCCGCACCCGCCTCCCCCCCTCTCGGCCACTGCCAGCGAGGTTTTAAGCGTATCATACACGTTACAAAGCATCATATCAAGATGACACACCCCAGCAGCCATATGCACTGAACAAAAACTTATTACGCACGCTAGTCTATCGGCACCATAGCACATGGTATGGTCGAGACTGTCGTCAGCCACGGACGCGCACTCGACCAACCCTCTGAGCCCGTTGACTGCGGGTGACCTTGACATGTCAAGCCTGATCGGCCGCCGGCCGCTGTCGTGCGATCGTTACACGCGGAGGGGAGGGAGACACAAAGCTCTACGTTATAGCTGACCTCTGACCTTTCCCTGCGCCCTGGTCACTGACCCCGCTCCATGTCGCTGGGCGGTGGCATGGCGGTGGAAACCGGTTCTAGCCTCTACACATGCCACCATTCTAACCCTCCCCTCCCCACGCTACTATGTACGCGGCGCGGAGTACGCTCGTGCGTAACTGGGCGGAGCAAGGGGTCACGCGATACAGGGGCGGAACTGGTTGCCCTCCCGCCCGCCGAGCGACCAACGACTAATACCCTGGAGAACCGTACAAACGGTGATGAATCTGTTACAGGAACACAGAGAGACCATCAATTTGTTTGACCTGTCTTGGACAGACGTAGAGCCTCTTCTAAGGCACTGTCTCACCAACAGCTACCTAAGATTCGGGCAATCATTTTACAAACAAACCCTCGGGTTACCCATGGGAAACCGTATAGCCCCGTCCACCGCTATCATCTTCATGGGAGCGCTGGAAGACATTTATTTGTCTGCAAACCGCGCTCAACCAGAACTGTACGTACCTGCGCTACATCGATGACTGTTTCTGTGTCTGGTCACATGGTTCGGAGGAGCTCTCAGCTTACTTCGAATATGTCAACTCGGTTCACCCCAAGATCAAATTCACCATCGAACGTTCCGACGCAACCAGTCCTCGGGGACAAATAGCATTTTTAGACACGCAGATCAGCGTGCACCAGAGCGGGCACTACAAAACGCAGCTTCATATCAAACCTGAAGCTGCATCCATCATCCTTCCTTTTGACTCGGCCCAGCCGTTCAAAACTAAAAAGTCGGTCGCTAAGTCCCAATTTCTACGAGCCCTGAAGGTTTCGTCAGACCCACAGAGCGCTAAGCGCAGCACTGACATGATATTTGACTTGTTCGTGTCCAACGGCTACCCTCCACGCTGGCTGCACGGGATAGCGCGTCAGGCTCTGAAACAATACAACAGACAAAAGTATCCGACAGCTAACCGCACAAGTGACCGTAGTCACACAGGAGCCCATCCCAAACGTAGGGATAGGACAGTGGCGTAGACAGGGGGGGGCCATGGGGGCCATGGCCCCCCCTTTTCGCCTAGCCGCCCAGATGGCGCCCCAAGTAGCGCCAACTAGGCTGATGCCGTTTTACTGAGGGAACATGAAATAAAAAGTGAAATGCAAGCAGGGATCGAAGTTAATATCTCTTTGGGGGGTACCTGGACACTCCCAATGTTCTCCAGGGCACCCCCAACGAGGACCTGAACCCCAATGTTGAAGGGCGCCCCTCCGGAAACCAGAGCATTCCAAACCCCAGGGTCGATGGCGCCCATCAAAAGCCACTGGCGCCTACCTGAACGGAGACTACAGCCAGGCGCGGATACAAGGGGGGCCCCCCCCCTTGGCCGATTTTTTTCAAAAATAAAATAAAAAGTTAAAAAGTTAAAAAGCTGAAAAGGGGGCCTCCTGAAAATAAAGTGGCCGAAATCCGATGAGTTTTTTTTTAACCTACCCACTTAGTTATTTCTTAGAAGACTAGCTGAGAAGACTTCTTTGTTAGAAGATTGGTAAAGCTTTTCATAACTTGGAGGTCTCTTATACTCACAGAGATGACCACTTTTACAGGGCCTCCTAACCTGCACAGAGGGCCTCCAAACCTGCACAGATGTTGACAGTTGAGATGTTGCCTGAACAGCTAGATAAGCTCAATAGACGCAGTTTTTTTTGGGGGGGGGGGCCAACAAGTGGGAAGATGGGGCCTCCAACAGGTGGGATTATGGGGGGGGCCTCCTGGTTTCTAATGGCCCCTCCCTTGGAGATTTTCTGGATCCGCCCCTGACTACAGCTGCCCCATCTAAGATCGACGGAGCCCCCCTGAAACCAATGGCGCCCCTCTAGAGCACCGGCACCCCATCCGAGACGCCACTTGATACTACAGTCGCCCCATCCGAGACGCCCCTTGAGACTACAGTCGCCCCATCCAAGCTGAATGGCGCCCCTCCATAGCGTCCGGCGCACTGCTGAAGGCAACGGTGGCTCCATCCAAGCCCAATGGCGCCCCTCAGCGCCCTTCTGAAGATCACATTCGCCCCATCCAAGGTCGCTGGCGCCCCTCATGGCGCCCACCTGAACGGGGACTTCAGTCATCCCATCCAAGATCGATGGCGCCCCTTTGAAACCACTGGTGCCACTCTGAACGTCACAGTCGGACCATCACAATGGCGCAATGGCGCCCACTGGTGATGCCGCCCCTCGGCACGGTGCCGCTTCCTAATGTCATGCCATTGCCGACCCTTCACCACGGTTGCCCCCTCAAAATCAGGGCGGAATCCTAACTGAAATCTGAGAGCGAACGATAATTATAAGCACAATCATAAGCAATTCAATTGTGCATCTTTTGCTTGCGGAAGGTCGCAACCGGTATCCAAACCAAGGTACCTATAAGAAACATCAAAACTAGGGTGACTTGACTTGGTGTGTTGTCATGTTCAAGTCGTTCCTCGATTCAGATTTAGGCAGTTAGTTGCGGTGTTAATCCTACACACGTGCGGTCTGAGGTTCTAAGCACGGCCACCCCGGTCGACCGCAGGCCGCAGCCCACAGGTCAGTTTGTATCAGTGAGTGAACCTGGAGACAACTTCTTGCAAATAATGTGTCCATGGTTGATCAACGTATATTTTACCGTCTCGTATTAGCATACATGCGTCTTATAAAAATGTTCGTAGCCTGAGTTCGTTTACTATATCGTGCTTAACCCGCGCCGTGCTGGTGGTCTGAGTTTTCTGTGGAGTGCTGGGGGGGGGGGGCGTTTTCACGCCCGCTGTCTAACTCGGCTCCTGGGCAGTGGGCCATGTAGCGACACGCAGTAAGTGACTTCGAAGGAGCGTAAAAATAATGAGGGAAATACAACGGTCATTTGTAGGTCAGAGGCCAGTTTTACTAACAGAAAAGTAGCCGCCTGCCAGAATTTTTTTACTAGGCCACTTCACATACGGTAAAGCCCTATCCGCTTACGTGCCCATCGCATTTACGCTCCGTATGTGAAACGGTCTTTAGGCAAACAATTCCGGCAGGCGGCAATTTTTCTGTTGGTAAAACTGGTCTCTAGTCAAAGGTCAGGTCGCCAGAGATCATCAAAAATCAAATTTTGCATATTTCAACATTTTTGAAAAACCGGCGCATAACTTGGGAACCAATACAGCTACGGCGCCGCAGAACAGCGCATTCCATAGCCCTTTTAGCGGTCTTTCTTGAATTTGTCCTCTGATTTGACCTCAGGTCATTAGTTTAGCCGCCAGATGGCAAAAACTCCAAAAATAGCCGTTCTTGCGATGTTTTTCGGTAATAACTTTTGGCGTAAGAGTCACGATATTATTTTTCCCAGCATCGTGTTCCTCTCGTCGAGCCGCGTCAATTTAACTATAATTTGATCTTGAAAAGTCATTCGGAAAATTTGACCCCAGGTCAAGGTCATGACCAGTGGCGTATCCAGGATCTTGAAAAGGGGGAGGCCAAACCTGCTCAAGGGGCCCCACCCTTACCTGAGGGGCCCCAGAGGTAGAATACTTAACCCACGCACAGGTGCGGTTCTTTGCCACTTTCGCCATGTGAGGGAGCCTTTTTAGGCACACTTGGCAATCTAAAAACTCTGAAGGCTCATTCTGGCCTCTGAAAGCCTCTCTTCGGCAACAGAGTGAACGACTGGCCTCAGCCGGCCCCATAATGGCATCAGGAGACCCATACTATTGCTGACCTGCCAGGGCCCCACGCTGGCTCTTGGGAGCCTTTGAGTCAGTCTGATGACCCTATGCCGCTCTCGAAACCACGCCGGTCGCTAGAAGCCCATGCTGCCCTCTGAGGGTTCCGCGCCGGCTTCTAAGGGTCAAGCTCCTACCTCAAGGAACTCAAACATGCATAAGATCTGAAGAATGGCTGCTGAGGCCCTCGAAGTGGCTCTAATGGCCCGACGCCAGCCTATGAAGGCCCCGTGCTGGCTTCTGAGGGCCCAGCACCAGCGTCTGAAGTCAGATGACAGCTGGCCCCACGCTGGCCTCAGAGGGTTCACACTGGTCACAGAGGGCCTCACACTGGCCTCAGAGGGCTCCACATTGACTTCAGAGGGCCCCAAGCTGGTCTCAGTGGCCAGTGGGCCTCAAACTGACTTCAGAAGGCCCCACGCCGCTGGGCTTAGAAGACCCCAAACTGGACATAGACAGCCCTACACTGAACATGAGGGTCCCACACTGGCCTTAGAAGGCCCCACAATGGACTTAGAGAGCCCCACGCTGACCTTAGAGGGCTCCACGGCTGGCCTTAGAGGGCTGCGCGCTGGCTCCTTAGGGTTCCACGCCAGCGTCAAAGGGTCCCACCCACGCCCAAGTCTAAGCTTCTCGAGGACCGCCGAAGCGGCCTCTGAGTGCCCCCACGCTAGCCTCTGGGGCTCGGCCTCAGCTTCTGAGGGCCCTGAGACGGCCTATGAGGGCCCTACGCCGGCCTCTGAGGGCCATCAAATGGTAAAATTAAGATAGTTTGACGTAGTTGACTTTATTTAATGACTTAATGACGTAATGACTTTATTTAAGTTTGGGCCAGTACTTCGGATAAGGCCCTGAAGGTCGTTTCTCTTGGGACACCCAAGCATGCACGTACCCAGGATTTCGCCCAGGAGGGGTCAACCTGCTCTCGAAGGGGCCCCGGGTTACCTGGGGGCCACTGACGACCCAGGCAGGGACGTATCCAGAACATTTCGATGGGGGGGATTGGGCACAGTGGGTCCGGTCCCCCTTGCGGACGGGTCCCCTCTGTCTGTCTGTCTCACTGTCTGCCTGTCTGTCTGTCTGTCTAAGCCCTGAGAAAATGTGGAGAATTGGCAGATAAAGTATCATTTTGCCTGAGCAATGTGCTTAAAATGCACGGTCTTTTATGAAGAAGCGAAGCGAGCGAGCCCGTCAGAGTCGCCGGTGTTGGTCCCTCAGATTTGTCTGCGGAAGGCCGTCAGATGTGCTGGTGTGGGGTCCACACAGGCGCCGGTTGTGGGGCCTTAGGGCTTAGAGACGCTGGTAGGGGCCGTCATAGGCATGTATGGGGCCCTGAAAGTTACTAGTGGCCCTTCATAGGGTGGCAAGGGAACCTCAGATGCCGGTAAGAGGCCCTCAGAGTCGCTAGTAAGTGACCGTTAGATGCGCTGGTATAGGGCCCTCGCAGGCGCTGGTGAGCGGGCCTTCAGAGCCGCCGATGTAGGCCGTTAAGAGGCGCTGGTGTGGGTCCCTTAGAAGTGGCGGTGAGGGCCCTCCCAGGCGCCATTCTGAGGGCCCTCAGAAACACTGGTGTGGGCCGTGGGGGCATAACAAACATGTGTGGGGCCCTTACAGCTGATCTCTCATTAGCCTTCAAGGACCCTCAGAGACCGGCAAGGTCCTTCAGAACCTGGGGTGGGGCCCTTCTGGAGATAAGTGTGGCTACATAAGAGCCCATGACGTGTCCTCAAAAGCCCCGTGGTGTCCTTTCACTCCTTTCCAGTTGAAGCGTGACCAGCGCGGACCCTCTGATGTCAATTGGCACCGTAGGGCCCCTCGGGCCCGAGGTGACCCTAAACCATATAACGGACACGTGTCCCCTCGCCCCCTGGCTATGCCATTGAATCCAAGTGATCAGGGGCCCTTTAGGTAATCAGGGGCCTCTCAGGTGACTGCAGGGGCTTTTCAATTGACCAGGGGCCCACCAGGTTACTGTAACCAGGGGACCCTCTGATAATCAGGGGCCGGTTATACCAGGGGCTCCTCGGGCAACTAAGGGCCTTCATGTGACTGCAGGAGGTACTCCCGGGTAAACATGGCCCCTCAGGTGACCAGGGCTTCTTCAAATGACTGGCCAGGGGCCATCCAGGGGTCAGTGGCCCATGCGTAACTAGGGGCCCCTCAGATAACCAGGGGCCCCTCAGGTAACCAGAGGCCCCTCGGGTAACCAGGGGCCCCTCAGGTAACCAGGGGCTCTCGTAACCAGGGGTCCCTTACCAGGAGTCATTCAGATAACCAGGGGTCCCTCAGGTAACCAGGGGTCCCGTGACCACGGCCCCTCAGGTAACCAGGGCCCCTCAGATAAACAGGGGCCCCTCGGATAGCCAGGGGTCCCTTAGACAACCAGGAACCTCTCAGACAACCAGGGGCCCCTCAGATAACCAGGGGCCCCTCAGGTAACTAGGGGCTCGTCAGATAACCATGGACTCCTCAGGTGACCAAGGGGACCCTCAGGTAACCAGGGGCCCCTCAGATAGCCAGGGGCTCTCAGGTAGTTAGGGGCCCTCTGTGTTCGTCACTGTGATAAATATCGCTCTTTGATATTAGTTTTTCTTCCGAGTAAAAGACGTTCTGTCTGGTACTGGAATTAAGACAGGGAGACCCAAAACGCCTTCGTCACGCTGGTCCCCCCGAGTTATCCTTGGACCTCAGGGGCCCCCGAGGCCCCCTTGGGTACGTCACTGCACTCAAGTGACCCAAAGGGCCCACTTGCATGTCTGATCCCAAAGGGGGAGGCCATGGCCTCTTGGCCTCCCCCCTGGATACGCCACTGGTCATGACGTGACCGAAATAGGTCATGTTGCATATCCGTCGATCCGTATCGTTGAGCTGAACACACCTGAGGTGTTTTCACCGGTCTAGCATGTTCCTATCAAAAGTTATTGTCAAAAAACTGCCGGGGACCTTTCATTACCTGAGACGACCTCAGGGGCACACAGAGGGGTTCATGGGTGCAAATTTTCTTATTCAGTGTGTTGTGTTTACCCATAAGCCGATGTTTGAGAGTGTTTAGAACGATGTACGTCCAAAAGAGGCGCATTTAAATTTTCTCCCGTTGACTTTACCTATAATGGGGAGGTCGCCAAATTGACCTGACCTTAGGTCACAGATATCGAAATACAACGAAATACATCTTATACATACCTACCTACTTTTACTCTTTTCAATCGCTGAAAGTTTCAAAACGATCCTTCATTCGGTGTAGCTATAGCGAGCATTGAAACTTGTTCCATGAGATAAGGTGATAAGGTCACTTGAGACCTGGTGACCTGACCTTGAAAGAACCGTGTTTGAAATTTTCACATGTGCAGAAAGGGTGTATAAACAGGTGTGCCAAAAGCGGCGGCGCGTAGCGCCGCCGTTTTTAAGATCTTCGCGAAACACCTGAGTGGGGGGGGGGGGGTAAAAACGCCCCCCTAGCACGGCGCGGTATCCCTCAAGATGAAGACTTAATGGATTAAAAAAAAAATGGACTGCAGATTGCTTTCAATGGATGTTATGAAAACCCAGCGAAACCTGGCTCTTACACTCGTATTTCGAAACACCTATTAATTCAGGCATAAACAAAACGTTGACGTTACATTTTAGACTGACACCTCTGTCACTAGCTGACAATGGCGCCCCACTCAAGGGAAAAAGTCGCCCCCCGCGAGCACCATGGCCCCCCCTTTTGCTGATTTCTGGCTACGCCACTGGGATAGGATATATGTGTCACTGCCTTTCATCAGTGACAGCCTGACCCGGAAAGTAGATGCGGCCCTGAAATCTGTTAATCCCAGCTTAACAGCATCGTGGAAAAATGGCAACACCCTCGCCAAACGCCTGGTACATTCGGCTTTAGAGCCCCCACCCTGTCGCGCAGGGAAGCAGTTCTGCCGTACGTGTAACAATGGACTACATGGGCGATGCGCAACGAAAAATGTCGTCTATCAGATCACATGTATGATGTGCGCAGCTGCCGACGGGCCTCCTCAGACATACATTGGAGAAACAAAGCGCTGTGTCAGATACAGGTTCGATGAACATTTTAGAGACGGCACCAATCGTACGAGGCAGACTCCCTTTGGAGAACATATGAGGGAGAGCCATCCGAATGAGTCAGAGCCTCGGCTATCTGTCACCATTCTTCGCGGATGCAAAGACGCAGCTGACCGGAAGATAGCCGAGGCTCAGGCTATCCGGGATAGGCAGCCCTCTCTGAACGGTCAGATCGACACGTGGCCACTGCTCCACTGAACGATTACGGTTTGTCAGCCATCGATCGATGTGTATTGTATATGTAATGTATTCGGTGTGATGTGTTGATACATTTGAGTACGAGGTGTAGGACCCAATTACTTGTAATTACTAAATTTCGGTACCGGTGTCAAATGTGTAATTGTGTAGGGATCGTGTGTGTTCGTATTTAGGCCAACATGCGTCATTTGATTTCTGTATACCTATGCTGCCAGTCTGGGGAGAAGATCGTGATCGTAAATCATGCCTTTTTATTTTTTTCTTTTATTTTAGGTGTCATTGACTTAGATGTATTTAGGATTAGTACTTAGGGTAAAGTGTTAAAATTGGATTATTGTTATTTATGGTAGCAACAACTTGTGATCGGTGGTGCAAAGAATGTTATCCGCACGTTCGCCATCTCTGCTTCAAATATGAATGCTTTAAATGTTCACTCTGAAAAAGCCACAAGGGCGAAATATCAGTGTCTTATATATATTGTGTTTTTTCGTCAATTTTCGATTAAGTATGAGCAAAGGCTATTTCATCACCACTAAAACGGTCAGAGAATACCCCATTTTACTGTCGAGTGACCGGATGATGTTAAATAAATAAATAAATAGATAAATTCAGTGTTTCAGAATGTGTAGAATGACTTGCGTCTAAAAGAGACGACTTTCAATTTTCTCCCATTGACTTGTAACTGGTGACCTGGCCTTAAAGGGACTATCCCACCTTCTAAAATGCTGTTAAAACCAGTTAAATTGTGCCCAACTTTATAGATTGGATGACCAGGAACACGGTTCTGGCATTTATTTTTCATTAAACATCTTAGGCTTCCCATATTCCAAACACAAACTTTCAAATATGTGACGTCACAGCCCAAAATTACCTCCTTCCCCAGGCCACATTACTGTCATAAAGCTGATTCTTTTTACACTGTAAAAAAATCTTACAAGCCCCTTGTAGGAAAACCGCTGGCGCAAAAATGAGCATGCAGCGACGTGTAAAAATCGCCTCATATTTAGCTAGTAAGAGGGTACAAGCTTGTTTCGTTAGTAAATGACAAGCCCACGCCTCATAAACCGAGCACCCCCGTGTCAGCCCCTCGTTTCGTTATTCGGTACCTCGTTTGAAAACGAGGGCAAAACCAGATCGGTACGCCGATTAGGCTCCTTAGCAGGACTCGCCTGGTAACCCAACCAGCTAGCGCCTGCTATTGCTGCCCAGTAGTAATACTAGCTCAATTGCGTCACCCCCCCCCCTCCTTCTCCCCAGCCGCCCCTCCGACTGGTGGACGACCGACAGCGTGCCAGCCACGTTACAAAAAAAAACATACACAAAAATAACGTTTATTATTTATTAGCATACGATACAAAATATCTAAATATTTACATATTACAATATCATAGCGGAGTGGTGCAAAAGCTGATTCGAGTCACCACCAATAACATTCACAAAATAATACGGTTGAATGAGACACGATCGGGCACTTCCACGGGCTTTGACGCAACGGCACTTACAACAGGCGAGTGAGCAAGTTGATCCTGCCATGTCAGGTACATTGTGCACTGTGCAGTCCATCAAATATTTGCCATACTTTGCAGATTCAAGCAAGTTTTTTTTCTGGGCGAGGCTTACCAACAGAAATATCGCTGGCTTCCGGTATACCTTCATGCCTCAGTCTCCCACAACTTTAAGCAACTCTGCAAACAGAAAAGAAAATTAACTGCTGATTTTAAAATATCAGTGAGGATGGCTTTATTATCTACATCAACTGACTTTTGTATAAGATAAATCAATGTGAGGCAATATATGTAGCTTACACATTTGGAAAAAAAGGCTAGACAGCAACTGAAAGAAAGTCCGTCTTCCAACAGTCGGAATTCAAACGAAACAGTGGCCCACAACGGTCAAGGGGTGAATTCTATGACGCAACATGTGTTCAGAATATTACAAAATAAATAAAATGTCCCCCATTGCTACGTAAATATCATACAATATAACGTACCTTCGAAATATCCCAGCCCGAGAACTTCACAACGCACCGTGCCACAACACAACCGCACCAATTGCCGGCAGCCGCAGAACTGAACAATGGCGGCCGGAAATGACGGCCCCGCGCCGGAAGTGAAGGACGCGTTTTAGAAGCAGTCTCAGACTCGTCGCTGCTCACCGTACCAGGGATTTATGAGGCACTACCGAATCAAAGTCGTTTCGCCTCATTCGGCAACACGAAAACCCTACCAGGACTAGTCCGATGATGAGTTTCCGACTAGGTGGCGTGTGCGCAGGATTATATTTAAAGCACACTGTAAACCAAATTGACAAGTCTTGTGTAATATAACCAATCATCTCTTGGTATGTTTACCAACTGATACTTTTCAAACAAGCCGTTGTCTGGTGCATTGCTTGTCAGATGACAACTACGAGTCAATAGTTACTATGCACACCAACTTCTCAGTATCCAGACCAACTCTACATTTGTTTCAACGTTTGTTTCTTAACCAGTTTTGGAAACTTGTTGCCGCATGGTTATTTAACCGGCGCCTAACTTGTACTGGTCAGCTGGTCAGCATACACATGGTCAGCTGCGCCCGTGACGTCAGACTTGGCGGACCAATCAGCGGTCGCCGTCCGGCCCCGGCGCGGCGGTTTCAAACCGTTCAAACCAGCAGTTGTCGCGCGGCCGCCGTGCAGCATGGATCAGCGACGAGGGCTGTTCCAGCATTTGTGCAGTAAAAAGTGAAATCTGTGAACTGTGGTGTTCGTGCTGTGAGTGAGGCCCGCTCTGGCCTGCGGGACGCACTAATCGTGCCTATACCCGCGGTCGAGACGCCTCCCTTCCCCTGCGCGCGCAATGTAAGTGGGCCAGACCTTTGCATGCACATGTGAGCAGATGTTTTGCGGTCGGTGTTTTTTATATATAAATACATTTATTTGCCTTTAACCCGCGCGGGGCTGGGGTCTCCAGCCGAACGCGCGGGGCTGGGGGGGGGGGTAAATTTTACCCCCCCCCCTGTTATCTCCCAAACTAATGGTCCGATTTGGAAAATTCAAACGCCAATCGAAAGCTCTCATCACGAACTACTAAAAACATGTACTTAATTTTAAGTTTGAGGTCAAGGTCAAGGTCAGGTCAAGGGTACAAATTGCAAGTTCCTACAGTATCGGCCTTGCACCGTAGTTGCCGAAGAATGGAGTCATGGACTGAGACTGATCGCCCAAAACGTGTTCTTAGGCTACCAAGACAATATTCGTTGCATACAATATCATTCAGAGGTCAAGGTCAAGGTCAGGTCAGGTCAGGTCAGGTCACCAAAAAACAAAATATAGAAAAGGGCATGTGCGACACATGTTTTATGGGTCATTTTACTCATAGAATTCAATAGGCACACTCAATAAGTGATATGCACCACCTCTGGATGAATTTCAGGTCGAGGTCAGGTCAAGGTCAGGTCAAGTGAGGTCAAATTTTGAAGTTGGTTGTTAAGGCCTAAAAAGGTGTCTATCTGATGCAGTTTTTCACGGCGAATCGAATGGTGCTATTTTTGTTTCCGTACGAGGTCTAGAACTTCCAAAAAAGTCATTTTTCAAAAAAATTGTGTGTCGTGACGTCATAAAATTTTGAATAACTCCCACATTTTTGAACCGATTCTTCTAAAATTTGGTATGTAGGTGCTCATAGACCACTTCTGTGACATATATTCCGGTTTTTTCGATAGACTCAAAATTTTGGATTTTATAATGATTTTCCCAAAAATGTCAGTTTTTTGGAAAAATTTAGGCCAAAATCCAAAATTTTCAAAAAACCGAGATAGCCATTTGAGAGACAAAGTAAAATTACGTATAACCTTTTTTGTTACGTCTTGATTCCTTTAAAAATGAAGATGTTAGCGGCGTTTGAACTTTTGCCGTTTTTGAGGCGAAAATGGCGAACATGACGTCAGTAAAACGTCAATTTCTCAAAAATTTTCGGACGGATTTCGCTCCAATTTTCAGGGAACGTGTCAAATTGATGTAAAAAAAGGTACTGAAAGTTTGGCGGCGCTGCGCGCCGCCGTTTTTGAGATATCGCAAAAATTCGCGAGGGGGGGTAAAATTTCCCCCCCCCCAGCCCCGCGCGGGTTAATTCAACTCTTTGTATTTTTAACTTAACTGATGGACATATATGGGCTGTAAAAGCTAATCTGGTTGGCGATCATGCTTTATTCGAATTATCTGCGTGATCGTGCAACTGCCATGATTGTTATGGTCAATGTGGAAATATTCGTCATACGGGCATGTTATACCTACTTCTGGCTTGATGCGATGCACAAAACCATGTTCTTCCACATACGCAGCAGTTCTTGCTTCAAAGACTTATATGCTGACGGTGCACGATAGGTATGCCTTATACCTCATGCATTTACCACATCCATTCGAAAATATGCACTTGGAATTGTCTCCAGTCAATAGTATTAATTACATACTACGTGATGTAGGTACGTGACCGTAATAAATACTAATGATTCCAGAAACTTCCGAATGGATGTGGTGTATGCATTCATCGATTATATAACCCATCAGTATTTCGTTTCTTGTCAGCGCAAGCCTTTGAGCAATAACTGATGCCAGTCATGATTTTGTGCACCACTTCCAGCCAAAAAATGACCTGTCCGTATAGAAAATATTTCCTGAATCAGTATCGTGGCAATTGAAAACGAACGCGAATCGTAAGTTCTTAAGGTTATCAACGCAAACAAAGCGATTGTAAGGAAGAACAAGTTCGAACTGAGCGTTAGTACACTTACTTGTTGACAATTTGTAAACTAGCAATGCCCAGTCAAAGGCTAGTTCATCAACAAACCAGGGGTTGTTGAACCGACAAGGAAACGGCTATGCCTATCCAGAAGTTGGTAGGTTCACAAGGCCCAGACTAGTACTCAACAAGGTGACGCCTATGCAAATTGGAACCAAACTTGTAGACAAACTGTTAGTTTGTTGGCCAACACGCCTGGGGTTGGTGAATCGACAAGGTGACGCCTATGCGAATTGGAACCAAACTTGTAGACAAACTGTTAGTTTGTTGGCCAACAAGCCTGGGGCTGGTGAATCGACAAGGTGACGCCTATGCGAATTGGAACCAAACTTGTAGACAAACTGTTAGTTTGTTAGCCAACAAGCCTGGGGCAGGTGAATCGACAAGGTGACGCCTATGCGAATTGGAACCAAACTTGTAACAAGGAGCCAACTTGTAGATTTGGTTTACAGTGCACGTGCAGGGCGGTGCCTCATTAGCCGACATAATAATAATATGACACGATAATGAAACACGCATGTAACTAGCATGCAACAAGCTTCTGGAGGATTTAATTATGAGACTATGCGTAGTTTTCCGACACAGCGCGAAATCTGATGATAAGCAGGAAGGGGTGTTAGGGAAGCATTTAAGTTATTAGGTTACCGTTTGTAACCAATTGTTTCACGAGGCCACTCTTTAACTAACAACCCTCAGGCTGATAATGTCCCTATATATAACAGCAAGGTACAATGGACGACCGTGTAACCCACTCCTTGTCATAGAATTGGCTCGTGACATTTTTTTACAGTGTACTCTGTAGGCACCACAACAAAGTTCAGACCAAGTTTTAAGCGATTTTTCAACGAACAACCCCATTTAAATCAGAATGACTAAACGAGGTGACGTCACACTAACGGTCGCTCCATGTTGAAGATAGGGCCTTGTACAAGGCCCATTTTCAAATGAAGGGAACGAATTTCTTCAACACCGAGGCCGCGGGGGTTGCAACCTAGATAGATAGTGGTTTCTGAACCTCGCCGCAAACTTGGCTATCTCAACTCAAACCCGATGTTAAAGGTGGGATAGTCCCTTTAACCCTCGCCCGCACATGCCATTTTCCCATCCTAGAACGCACGTGGGGGGTGCCAACCCCCCCCCCCCCCGCGCCATTTCCTTCTGTTGGAGATAGAGCTTCGCGGTAAGGACCAAAAAGATTCTTTGGGAAGAGACGAATCCAATTATACTCAGTTTTACCTTCTCAGGTCAGGTCAAACTAAAAAATGTTGCTGTTTTGGGTCACCGTTGGATATCAAGTGCGCTGCTTATCATATACCGATGACGATGCCGTTTTCTGGTGCCAAGCCAGTTAGAACCTCTTTGTCACACTACCCGACCAGGTTTTTGCTGCTGAGGTCATTTCAGGTCAAGTTAGGTCAAGGTCAATTACATGTGTTTGTATGTCTCATGTCTGTGTGTGTCTGTGTGTATACTGATGTGTGCACCGATTGTTTATGTGTCCATATTACATGAAATCATGACGAGAAGCTTTTACCAAAAATGCAGTCAAAAAAACTTCACGAAAAGTAAATTCAGCTTGCCTAAAACGCAATTATTTTAGATGACCTAGGTTGACCTTGACCCTGACCTTGACATCTGTACATCGTCGAACAACATGTTCCATGATAGGTGGGAGGTAAGACTGGCAAAAAAGGCCGAAATCAAGGTGTCGGCGTGATCCAGGGGTCCTTCCTGGGGCCAGTGCTCTTCTGCTTTTCACTAATGACCTCCCGCAGCACATATCCAACGGAAAACCAAGGCCATCTATAGAAGGTACAGCAGGGACGTATCCAAGGGGGGGGCGACGGGGGCGGTCGCCCCCCCCTGGGCCCTGCCGGGCCCCAAAAGCGGGCCCGGCAGGGCCCGCTAGGCAGCAAGAAAGCGGGCCCGAAGGGCCCGCTTTGGGGCCTAGTCAGGAACAATTTGGGGTCGGCTGGGCCAAAAAGCGGAAGGGCATGTTCAGAAGGATTTGTTCGAATTTTTTGGTTCGCGGATGGGCCCCTGGGGCCCTGCCGGGCCACAAACAGGTCCGTAACTGGGCCCTTCGGCCCACTTTTGGGCAGAGCGAGGGCAATTTGGAGCCCGGCAGGGCCCCAAAAGCGGAAAGACCCGTTCAGAAGGATATGCTCGAGCCTTCGAGCTTGAGGAAGGGCCCCTATGGCCCTGCCGGACTCCAAACGGGTCCCTTATCGGGCCCAAAGGTATCGCTTTTGAGCTAATTGGCCCCGGAGAAGTTATGGTTAGCGGATCCGAAAAAATCCTCTTCCGTGCCCAGTCACAGGGCCTGTCTGTGCCCTAGATGTGGAAGGGCCCGCTGAGAAGATCTTGCCCAGGCTTTCGGGTCCAAAAAGGGCCCATAGGGTCTTGCCGGTGCTCATATGGGTCCCTAGCCGGGCCCCACAAGCGGACCGGGCCAAGCCAATGACAACCGGGGGCCCGGAAGGTCTACAAAAGCGGAAGGGCCCGCTCAGAAAGCCTTGAAGCAGGCTTTTGAGCTTAAGTATTGGTCCCTCGGCCTCGACAACGTATCAAGAAAGCGAGCCCAGATATATGTACACTTCCGTGCCCAGTCTCAGAAACAGCTTGTCCTGGCCGGGCCCCAGAAACGGAAGGGCCCGCTGAGAAGGCCCTGCCCAGGCCATGGGGCCCGAGGAATAGGCAACAGCCGATGATGGGACCCTTTCGACTGACCTCATGGGGCTGCTCCTGTTTACAGTTCTCCGAACAAAATGAGCTCCATAGTTGCGCCACGGATGGCGTTTGGGACAGGCGGTGGGGGAGGCGTTTGAACACCCTCTCTCTCTAACTCGGCTCCTGGGCCACGTAGCGACACGTAAGCGTACGTGGCATTCGGAAGAGCGTAAAAAATCATGCCGAAAGTAACTCGGTCATTTTCTAGGTCAGGTCAAAGGTCAGGTCACCATAAGTCAGCAAAGGTCACATTTTGCCTATTTCAACATTGTTTGACAACTCCGGCGCATAACCCGGGTACAAACAGAGCTGCAGCGCCACAAAAAAAAACGCATTCAATAGTTCTTTTAACGTTCTTTCCGTAAACTGTTCTCAGAATTGACCTGCGATTAACCCGCGCACCGACGGGGGTCCGCGCCAACTTAGAACCGACGGGGGGGGGCGGATGACCGCCCGCCCCCTGAGATCTCAAAAACGAAGCAAGATAGCGACAAGCGGTAAACGGCATGGGGTACGCACGGACAAGGTCTACAATTTTTAATTAGGTCATTTCCAGATCAGGTCAAAGATGACGTCACAGGGGTAAAAAAAGTCAAAATGGCGGCGCTAGATATGAAGAGTTTTTTCTCGAATAACTTTCGAATTAGCCAAGCTAGGAACAAACTAAGGGCACCATCGTGATCCTCTCGTCAATCCGCATCGAATCATACTCCGTTATCTACTGTAGCTCTGACACGACGTGACAAAGTTGCAAAAAAGTGATTTGAGGTTGGGTCATTCGAAGTAACCTGGTGATCTGACCTTAAAAGTTAGGAGGTTCAAACTTGCACACCATGTGTAAAATTAATGAGAAAATAGTCATGCCAAATTTCGCGGCGCTACGCGCCGCGGTTTTCCCGCATAACCTCAAGGGGGGGGGGGCGGATAACAGCCCCCCCGTCGGTGCTCGGGTTAACGGTTTAGCCTCTTGAGAGAAAAAACTTTTAAAATAGTCGTTTTTATGAAACACTTTTTTTCTTTAACAATTTTCGACTCAGGAAAAGGCACGACATTTCTTTTGTCAGCATCGTGTTACTCTCGTCGAGACGCGTCGAATGAACTACATATAATATGACCTTATCAGGTCATTTAGAAAATGTGAACTAAATTCAAGGTGACCTGACCTGAAAGGTCATGTTGCACATTCGTCAAACCGTATCGTCGATAAGGCCTGAACACATCTAAGGTGTTTTCAACGCTCTAGCGTGTCTCTAACAAATGCTATTGTCAAAAGCTGTGGAGACGTTTCGTGACCTGAGATGACCCCATAGACATAAGGAGGGGTCACGGGTACAAATTTCCGATTTAGGTTGTCATTTTTTATGTAACCAGGTGAAGTGATTGAGGGTGCCTAGGATGACGTTTGCCTAAAAGAGGCACCTTTCGATTTTCTCCCATTTATAAAACCTAATGGAGAGGGCGCAAAAATTGACTTGACCTTATGTCACCACCGGTATGCAAATTTCGAGATAATCATTTTATACATAGGTACTGTTACTCTTATCAATCGCTAAAAGTTTCAAGCCGATCGTTCAGTCGGTGTTGCTATGGAGAGCATTCTAACCTTTTCTGAGGTGAGGTCACTTGACGTGGTCTGGTGACCTGACCTTGAGCGACCTGGGTGTAAAATTTTCATATCTGTAGATAAGATTCATCCCTCTTTTTTATATCCACGCAAAACCGCAAGGAGGAGGTGTTCAAACAGCCCCCCCCCCCCCGGCCGGGCGCGGGTTAACGAACTTCAACGGAAGTGAACTGCAAAAACGAACTTCAACGGAAGCTAACTGCAAACATGTTATCAAGGTCGAGAAACGCAAGACAATGCATTTTCATTTACAATGCCAAATTCTATCGTAAATTTGCTGTTTTTTCGACATTCTCGAATTTTTACACGCCAGGATAGGCAGTCGCTGTGGGGCCCCTTTTGGCTGACCTCCGGGCCCTTCTCGGCTGTCGCCCCCCCTGAGCGAAATCCTGGATACGTGCCTGAGGTACAGTCACTCTCCCGCCGACCAATCAGAGACAGATCCTGAGTGATGTCACCCCTGATGCTCGCAAGGGGTGCTCCATTCCTTTACAACGTAAAAACGACTAATTTCATTTGAAAATTGTTGGTGACACTGTTAACATATCGCTCAACCGTTGATGTCATTGGAAAGTCCAACTAATTTTCTAGCGATAAAAAAGAGCAGCAATATGCTAAGAAATGGCCGGTTTTGAAGATATACACGATTTAAAAATCCCCTGCAGTTGCAGGAAAGCAACGTAAAAACGCATCGAGCTTATATTTTTACTATGAATAAATCATTTTTCAGTAAGTCTTTAGAAATGGTATCGATTTAATCAACAACTTTATTACAATATTTTTATTACTTGTAACTTTATTTCAAAATAATATTTTCAAAAATGGCAACTGTTGGCAAGTAGCTTTAAAGGGAGATTATGACCTTTTTCCACAAAATCTGAGTTAGGACCATTTTCTGACAAAACACAACAAGTTATAATGTAAATTAAAACCATTTTGCTCAATTCGGTACCTTGCCGCAAATATCTCAACTTGAAGTCACGTTAGCGGGGAGCGCTGAAAATGACCGTTGAATAAGTACTTACATCACTTTTTGGTACTTGCATGTAATTTTGTAAAATGAGCGTATTCATTACATTTGATCTTCATCACATCTAGTTAGTTAATGGTCGTCTATAGTGCCTTCAAAAGATATTCATGGTTTGGGGGTGGTTTATGTCTAAATTTACGCAACTATTTTTCCTGTTCATCATCTGTCGCCATATGCTGCTATTTTAGTAGCAACGACTCAATTTTGAATCGGTCCCGCCGACTGCACAATAAAAGAAGATAGATACAACACTTTTGCGGCATCACTGAAAAACTTATGCAGTACTGTTATCAAAATTATCATAACACCGTTCGACAAACCTGAAGTCTTTTTGAAATAAATATGCTTGTATTTTTCGCTTCAGGCTCTGAGGCCAAAATAATGAATTTCGTAGTCGCAATCGCAAGATTTGGCTGCGATTCTGGCGCATGCCGTTCATTTGTGGCGCAAAATAATACTTGGAAACAAAGAAGAGTAGGCACTATGTACCCCCGAATTAGAATCTAATTAATTCTAAATCGAATTGACTCTAATTCAAATTAGAATCCTTACAACCAAGCAACGACAAGGCGATAACATAAACAAAAACCCAAGCGTCGCTGTTTGAAACAAAAGCGCCATATACTGCGACTTTTTTATAGAGAAGGACAACGCATTTCGGTGGGTGTTACAAGTACTGCAAGTACTGCTTCTTTTTTGCAAAAATAAAAACCTTTTTCACATACGAAAATGTGCTAGGAAATTTTCATATTTTATAGAAACTACAGTAGAAATAGTATAGATGTCGAGTAATTTTTATTTAAGAAAAAAGAAAGCTCATAATCTCCCTTTAAAGCGATTGTGGCGCACCGCGCCATTATTGTCCTGAGGCCCCCTTATGATGTCATCAAAAGTGGAGTGACATGGGCCTGCGGAAAACTCATAATGTACGCAGACGACACCCAGTTCCTCGATGCCGACCAACTAAAGATGTCAATCGGATACCAACTTTTTGGTATACCGATACCAAACCGGTACCAACTTGGTATTTAGTATTTCAATCGTAATGTGTTTGGTATTGTGTTGGTATCATAAGCCCTCACTAAGGTATAAGAGGCTAAGAAATCGGTAAAAAGTTGGTAGTTCCCTCATTTTCCCAAGTCGGTTTGGTTTCGGTATTTTCCCGTGGTTTTGGTTGGTAGTTGGTTTGGTATCGGTATTCCGATTTTCTGTAATTGACATCACTACGACCAACCAACCAATATTCAGGCTCTAAAATCTCGCATAGAAAACACCCTTTCTGTAGCACTTAAGGCCTGGCTACACTATGCGTTTTCTGCGTGCGTTTTTGCAGGTTTGCGTGTTTTGCGTAATATCGTTCTAGGAAAAAAGTTATAAACTATATAATTTTTACTTTGGTTATATACAAAAGCTAATATAACTCTTATGTAACTAAAATTTAAGGTGAAAAACATCACAAAAACGTAATATCCTTCTTTTTTCTAGAACGATATCACGCAAAACACGCAAACACGCAAAAAACGCACGAAGAAAACGCATAGTGTAGCCAGGCCTTTACATGGTTCACTCAGAACCGTCTTAAAATAAACCCAGCAAAAACCGAAATGGTCACACTCAAGTCACGGCGTCAGAATTTGGATGAAAACATCTCAGTATCATTTGGCAATGACAACGTTTCACCGGTTGGCAGCGTCAAGGTGCTGGGTGTCACCATTGACTCGCACCTGGATTGCGTAGACCACATCAGCACGGTAGTGAGGCGTTGCTACTGTGTACTGGTGGGATTGGCTAGGGCGCGGCGCAAATTACCGAGGTGCACCAGGCGTCTTTTAACTGAGGCCATTGTCTTACCGCACCTGCGTTGCTGTTTGACCGTCTGGGGCAGCTGTACCGCCAGCCAAAAGCAGCGTATTCAAAAAACGATAAACATCGGTGTTTGCATTGTCGCTGGTCTGGGCCGCCGTGATCATGTCACGCCTGCGCTGCGGGAACTGGGGTGGTGCAAGGTGGATGAGATGATTACAGAGCGTGACATCGCCACACTGCGTCATTTGATCGCCGCCCCCTGTGCGTCCGCGAGGTGTTACGCGAGCGAGTCGTCCTGCGCTCCGATGTGTCCTCCCGCCACACCCGCGCAACGGCTGACGGCCAGCTGCAGCTGCCCAGAGTGCGCACTGAGCTTGCCCGACGAAGCTTCGTGTATCGAGCGACGCGAGAATGGAATGAACAGCCCCCGAATGAGAGACTGTAGGTAAACATATTTTATTTTTATGTCCAATCATAGATAGTAGCACTATTGTGTGTGTATGTGTGGTTTTTGTTTTAAGAAAAGTATTTTAGTCTTATTCACCACTTGTTAGCAGGTTTTTACTGTATTTTAGATGTATGCACTTTTTTATTATGTATATGACGTGGAAGCTATATCACCCATTGCATGGAGGTTCCGAATAAACTATCTGTATCTGTATCTGTATCTGTGTCAAAAGCTCACAAGGCCCATAGCCAACGCAAGATGTTGAGAATTGGTCATTGGGGTCATGACATGACCTGAAAAACAGGGTCATATCTCCGAAACCATAAACCACAGAAACTTGAAATTTTTAGTGGACGTCAAGAAAGGATAGAGGAGCAGCTGTACGAAAAATCAGGCTTTTAGCTCTAAACATGTTGAGTGCAGAGCAGAAAAACAACCTGAGGGTGGCACCCCCCCATACGCGGGTGAGGGTTAACCCTCGCCCGTATAGGGGGGGGGGTCGAACGGACCCCCCCCATGGTTTTTCGCGAATAACTCGCGTAAAAAGCGGCCGATCGCGACGAAACTTTCAATACCCTTGCGTTCATCAATTTCACACCTACCCTGAAAATTTCATGACCCTGACCCAAATGACCTTTGACCTGTGACCTACTTTTCGAGACCATGTTTGGCTGGAATCGCGATTCGGCGTATGTCGGCGCGCATTAGCCGCGCGTTTGCAGTCTTGTCGTGGTTTCAAGCGTTCAAACATGTGATATGATGTTGCCCCCATGCATTAGGGTGGGTGTCAAGGTCACCTGAAGGTCAGGTCAGGTCATTGACCTTTGATGACCTCGGTTCACTTTTTCAAGTTTTACATCTTTCTAGGCCAGTTTTTGAAGCTGAATTCGAATTTAGCAACCATATGAACATTTACGAAGTAGTTTTGGTGCCTTCGTAACATGTTACGAAGCTGTCAGAGGCGGTTGCCACCTACTACGAATACCCTTACTGGTTGACCTGACCTGACCTGACCCGACCTGGCCTAAATACATGAAGACATCATCTGTGATCAAAACTAACATGATATTCGTGATCAGCACCCCGAAAAACCCCATAGCAGCCACACTTCACGACGTTCTAACAGGTCCCGATTTTCCCGCCTTTGGGGTCATTGACCTGACCTGCAAGGTCAACCAATGACATAGGACCTTAAAATTGGGTACCATCGGCTTTCTCTCGTCACGGGCAACACGCTCGTTTTTTCCGCGAAGCTCTAGCTCGATCAGGGGCGAAACGGCAACGGGGGGTCCAACGGACCCCCCCCCCCCCCCTTATACGTTCGCGGCTGGAAAAACACCAATACGGGCGAGGGTTAAGTGACCTGGATCTGAAATTTTAACAGCATATGTAGAAAAGGTATATGATAAGGTATGCCAAAAACGGCGGCGCGTCGTTTTTGATATATTCGCAAAATATACCGCAGGGAGGGGGTGTTCAACCCCCCCCCCCCTTCCAGCAGGGCGCGGGTTAAAGAATTACATAGCATCTTTAACAGTGTCTGACACCCGTAATAGGGTAACATTTTCTCAGTTTATACGTGGGGCAACCAATATACCCCACTGGTCAATTTACCCCAATTTACTCCACACTCTTCTATGCCTGGAGGCTCTCCACTATAGAGGCATCAAAATTACCTCAAATTAATGTGTTGGGGTCCCACACGGGACCTCAAAAGAATGCGGTTGCAGCGCACGTTATCAAAACAGCCACAAATCCTACATAGCTTCACCCTTCGGCACTCAATATGGTAATGTGACGATATGTATATTTCAGGTGAAGCATCTGCAAAGGTGCGGCCGACAGATCGCGCACTTTGCCTTTGGCCAGTCGCCGTTCCCGATCCCGGAGCTGGCCGTGGCCGCCCTCCGACAGCACGCCGGCGAGCACGCCTACCTGCCAGTGGCCGGTGAGTGGCCAGCTGCTTTCTCCATGACCAGCTCAGTCCCACGCACAAGGGGGAAAAGCTCAAAAAATTGAGCGCTCAAAAAATTGAGCGGGCCCCATTATGAAGGAATAGGCGAAACGATGGTATTTTACAATGCCTTTAGCGTCACACTACGGCAAATATCGTATCCAAATAAGGTATCAATGGCAAGAGAGAGCAACAAGGTTTCTTCTCGAACACTCACCGTGATAATTTATATCGGTGTTTTTGGAAAGAAAATGCCTTAAAGACGCTCAAATCTTTGAGCGCCACTTGTCGTTCGGGACCGCGATACTCAATAAATTGAGCGCCACGACAGACGACAGTCAGCTGGCGCTCAAAAAATTGAGTGCCGGCCAGCATCTACACTCAATTTTTTGAGCGTTCTCCGTGACAGGTGAAGCCGGTACTGGCTGCCATTTTTGATGTTATGTTCGTTGAAATACGTTAAACTGAGTTGAAACAGAAATGCAGGAAGTTGAATGCTACGTGGTACCTTAACTTTTCACAAACCCATGGCATCATGTCACATTTTCCGCTAGTAGTTTTATCGGTCTTTCGGATTCGGCACACCTCAAATAATTATACAAGGCTTGAATAATCCGTATGAATACTGTAATTGATATTCTCTGACTGTACTGCGAGAAGGGAATACGTGAATACAGAGACATCCACCCACCCTTGAATATTGGAGAATTATAGCAGGAAAAACTGTATTGCCACGGTTACAACTTACAAGGCCATCGGCCGCAAACAAACAAAAATACTGTACATGTGGGTTAGATTCACAAATATCATCAAGTGTGGAACACAGAGACGAGCAAAACAACATCACATTATCGCATGCCAGCCCGACCACGTTGGAACCGGGTCCGGGTGACCTGCGACCGGAACCTGCGTCTTGCCAGCATACATCACAAAAGCAGGAGGCAGTGTCGTACTGCTTTGATCCAAAATATGCCATATAACAAATGATATAAACGACCTAAGCTCGGACTAAGCTTATCATTATCAAATCCTTAACATGTAAAAGACGAATGGAAACATCGAGTCTCAGACCAGCAGTAGCAACGATCACAGTAGCAACATCACAAAGAACACGCGGCATTATCAGACAGCCGTTTTTTATCGGGCTACAGGCGGCGACGGCGTGGTTGCAGACCAGCTGCGAGGTAGCGGCGTGCGGGCAAAAGGCGCGGGCACACCTCCATGTGGCCGTGCGGACAGTGCGCGGTCGGCGTCGCATAGTGGGCGGCATCGGGCTGTCCCGGGCCGTCGAAGCCGCACAGGTTGTCGGCGCATGTGGGCGCGCGCGGTCACCACGGCCAGCTGCTCACCGCCAGCACAGACTGCGCAGCGTCGCCGCTCCGCCGGCCAGAACACGCAGACAACCCTTCTTGCAGTCGCACAACACGTCGCCAAACTCATTCACCTGCTCCACCATGTTGTTGATGTCACCGAGTCGTTCGAGTTGTGGCTCGTGCCGTCGAGCATGACCTGCCCGATCGGACACGGGTCAGCGGCTTCTGCTCCAGCGAAGTCTTCATCTTAGTGACGTCTTGCTGATCTCCACAAAGGCTGAGCAGATGACCTTACCCACAGAGACGGCCGACGTCCTCGCCAGCGACCGCTTGGTTGTGCAGACCTGCCAGAAAAAGAAAAGCTGTTTGGTGATCTCAAACGATTTTTTCTTTATGCAGTGGAACAAAACGGAAAATATGTCATACAACAGGAACTAAAAAAAGATGCAGCCTAGGTCGTCTAAGAAATGGGTGCAACATTGATAAAATTCTTCATTGAATGAATTCTGCAAATGCTTTTGATAAAATGTGTGGTGATTATAAGGAGACCACTTTACTATAAAATTGCTCAGGATTCCCTATCTGGACCTATCAAAAAATCCTGACTGCACACCAACAATGAGCATTAAATCCAAAACCTCTACCAGGTAGGTACCTAGGGATGATTAAATTCTGATTCAGGAAAATATTTCACATCATACAAATAAAAACATTTACTATATTGAAACTCAAAATGTGATGCTGATCCAGTGACCTAAGGGTCTCAAAGTATAATTATGAATTAATCTATTATAAATTTGGTGGTGACTGCCGACTGGCGTCTCGCGGCCTAGACCTTGAGGCTTGAAAGTGGCCTTCCTTTTCCGTTGACTCCGATCCTCCAGATGGAAATGATATAAAGGATCATTTTTATCTTATTTCATATGAGCGAGCCAGTCAGAAAAGTGGCTATCCTGTTTCAGCATTCACCCACACAATAGTTGACTGTCAGTCTGTCATGCTGTCAGTGTTGTGAAGTAATGAAGGAGTTGAGTTTTGTTGATTATAAATTGTGATGTTATGTAAAGGACTGGAAAATGAATGTGAAAACCATGGAAACATATTGGCAGAGTATTGTCACTTACTATCAGGACATATGGATAGAGAATACATTCAAATTAATAAGAAATGCCAAATATCAAGGTACTCAATCACTGATAGCAGTGGACCAGTGGCGTATCCAGGGGGGAGGCCAAGAGGCCATGGCCTCCCCCTTTGGGATCAGACATGCAAGTGGGCCCTTTGGGTCACTTGAGTGCAGTGACGTACCCAAGGGGGCCTCGGGGGCCCCTGAGGTCCAAGGATAACTCGGGGGGACCAGCGTGACGAAGGCGTTTTGGGTCTCCCTGTCTTAATTCCAGTACCAGACAGAACGTCTTTTACTCGGAAGAAAAACTAATATCAAAGAGCGATATTTATCACAGTGACGAACACAGAGGGCCCCTAACTACCTGAGAGCCCCTGGCTATCTGAGGGGCCCCTGGTTACCTGAGGGTCCCCTTGGTCACCTGAGGAGTCCATGGTTATCTGACGAGCCCCTAGTTACCTGAGGGGCCCCTGGTTATCTGAGGGGCCCCTGGTTGTCTGAGAGGTTCCTGGTTGTCTAAGGGACCCCTGGCTATCCGAGGGGCCCCTGTTTATCTGAGGGGCCCTGGTTACCTGAGGGGCCGTGGTCACGGGACCCCTGGTTACCTGAGGGACCCCTGGTTATCTGAATGACTCCTGGTAAGGGACCCCTGGTTACGAGAGCCCCTGGTTACCTGAGGGGCCCCTGGTTACCCGAGGGGCCTCTGGTTACCTGAGGGGCCCCTGGTTATCTGAGGGGCCCCTAGTTACGCATGGGCCACTGACCCCTGGATGGCCCCTGGCCAGTCATTTGAAGAAGCCCTGGTCACCTGAGGGGCCATGTTTACCCGGGAGTACCTCCTGCAGTCACATGAAGGCCCTTAGTTGCCCGAGGAGCCCCTGGTATAACCGGCCCCTGATTATCAGAGGGTCCCCTGGTTACAGTAACCTGGTGGGCCCCTGGTCAATTGAAAAGCCCCTGCAGTCACCTGAGAGGCCCCTGATTACCTAAAGGGCCCCTGATCACTTGGATTCAATGGCATAGCCAGGGGGCGAGGGGACACGTGTCCGTTATATGGTTTAGGGTCACCTCGGGCCCGAGGGGCCCTACGGTGCCAATTGACATCAGAGGGTCCGCGCTGGTCACGCTTCAACTGGAAAGGAGTGAAAGGACACCACGGGGCTTTTGAGGACACGTCATGGGCTCTTATGTAGCCACACTTATCTCCAGAAGGGCCCCACCCCAGGTTCTGAAGGACCTTGCCGGTCTCTGAGGGTCCTTGAAGGCTAATGAGAGATCAGCTGTAAGGGCCCCACACATGTTTGTTATGCCCCCACGGCCCACACCAGTGTTTCTGAGGGCCCTCAGAATGGCGCCTGGGAGGGCCCTCACCGCCACTTCTAAGGGACCCACACCAGCGCCTCTTAACGGCCTACATCGGCGGCTCTGAAGGCCCGCTCACCAGCGCCTGCGAGGGCCCTATACCAGCGCATCTAACGGTCACTTACTAGCGACTCTGAGGGCCTCTTACCGGCATCTGAGGTTCCCTTGCCACCCTATGAAGGGCCACTAGTAACTTTCAGGGCCCCATACATGCCTATGACGGCCCCTACCAGCGTCTCTAAGCCCTAAGGCCCCACAACCGGCGCCTGTGTGGACCCCACACCAGCACATCTGACGGCCTTCCGCAGACAAATCTGAGGGACCAACACCGGCGACTCTGACGGGCTCGCTCGCTTCGCTTCTTCATAAAAGACCGTGCATTTTAAGCACATTGCTCAGGCAAAATGATACTTTATCTGCCAATTCTCCACATTTTCTCAGGGCTTAGACAGACAGACAGACAGGCAGACAGTGAGACAGACAGACAGAGGGGACCCGTCCGCAAGGGGGACCGGACCCACTGTGCCCAATCCCCCCCATCGAAATGTTCTGGATACGTCCCTGCCTGGGTCGTCAGTGGCCCCCAGGTAACCCGGGGCCCCTTCGAGAGCAGGTTGACCCCTCCTGGGCGAAATCCTGGGTACGTGCATGCTTGGGTGTCCCAAGAGAAACGACCTTCAGGGCCTTATCCGAAGTACTGGCCCAAACTTAAATAAAGTCATTACGTCATTAAGTCATTAAATAAAGTCAACTACGTCAAACTATCTTAATTTTACCATTTGATGGCCCTCAGAGGCCGGCGTAGGGCCCTCATAGGCCGTCTCAGGGCCCTCAGAAGCTGAGGCCGAGCCCCAGAGGCTAGCGTGGGGGCACTCAGAGGCCGCTTCGGCGGTCCTCGAGAAGCTTAGACTTGGGCGTGGGTGGGACCCTTTGACGCTGGCGTGGAACCCTAAGGAGCCAGCGCGCAGCCCTCTAAGGCCAGCCGTGGAGCCCTCTAAGGTCAGCGTGGGGCTCTCTAAGTCCATTGTGGGGCCTTCTAAGGCCAGTGTGGGACCCTCATGTTCAGTGTAGGGCTGTCTATGTCCAGTTTGGGGTCTTCTAAGCCCAGCGGCGTGGGGCCTTCTGAAGTCAGTTTGAGGCCCACTGGCCACTGAGACCAGCTTGGGGCCCTCTGAAGTCAATGTGGAGCCCTCTGAGGCCAGTGTGAGGCCCTCTGTGACCAGTGTGAACCCTCTGAGGCCAGCGTGGGGCCAGCTGTCATCTGACTTCAGACGCTGGTGCTGGGCCCTCAGAAGCCAGCACGGGGCCTTCATAGGCTGGCGTCGGGCCATTAGAGCCACTTCGAGGGCCTCAGCAGCCATTCTTCAGATCTTATGCATGTTTGAGTTCCTTGAGGTAGGAGCTTGACCCTTAGAAGCCGGCGCGGAACCCTCAGAGGGCAGCATGGGCTTCTAGCGACCGGCGTGGTTTCGAGAGCGGCATAGGGTCATCAGACTGACTCAAAGGCTCCCAAGAGCCAGCGTGGGGCCCTGGCAGGTCAGCAATAGTATGGGTCTCCTGATGCCATTATGGGGCCGGCTGAGGCCAGTCGTTCACTCTGTTGCCGAAGAGAGGCTTTCAGAGGCCAGAATGAGCCTTCAGAGTTTTTAGATTGCCAAGTGTGCCTAAAAAGGCTCCCTCACATGGCGAAAGTGGCAAAGAACCGCACCTGTGCGTGGGTTAAGTATTCTACCTCTGGGGCCCCTCAGGTAAGGGTGGGGCCCCTTGAGCAGGTTTGGCCTCCCCCTTTTCAAGATCCTGGATACGCCACTGCAGTGGACTATCATATGTTTTAATGTCAATTATATGAAAGTTAAGACTGAAACTACCTTTTACCTCATCATAACTAATGAAAAATTGTGTGAAGAAAACATTCACAGCCTCTTTGAAGCACTTAGACCACTAAAAAACAAAAATTTTCACGTAAATATGTTGTGTCTCCTTCCTTCAAAACATCATATCGGATGGCGCCACTTTCGTCGACAGTTACTTATCTGCACGCAAATCGAGGAAAACGTGAATTGATTGACGTTTACGTGTTTCCAAATTTAAAATCACAGCATATTCAAACTTTTCAGTGTACCTTTTAACATCTAAGTACAACTAAAACGATAAAAACTTACCCTCAACATAAGGACGACGACAACCACGCGACCGGAGACGTCGCGACGAAATAAACAAACGGCGCCGCCAAATGAAAAATATTCTCCGATATGGGTAATGTGAAATTGAATCGCAATCATTTTGGGTAGTATGAAAAATGCTCTTTCCAACAGAACCCTAGTAAAAAACGTGAATGGACAAAAAATAACTTTTATTTCCACATAAATATTGGCCTGTTTTTAAGTCATCCTGGTACGCCGTAAGATTTCGACGTATAAATTGGTGTTCCCCCAATCATTGAAGCTTGAGCAGTGAAAAATATGAAAGCCTAATCTGTTTTGCATCAGTAGTGATTCTCCTAGGGTGTTGCCATTTTTCCCTAGGTGTTGCGAGTTGCTTTTGCAAAACGTGTTCCTGAAACGGCTCAATTTTTTTAGCCCTCAGCATTACGCCTATGGGAGCCTCTGACGTCACACGCTCAATATTTTGAGCGCTCAATAATTTGAGCTTTTCCCCCTTGTGCGTGGGACTGAGCTTGGACAGTGGAGACGGTTGAAATGCAGGACCACCCTGAATTGGGTCTTCCTGTGACGCCCCCGTCTCCTTGGGGGGGGGGGGGTGCCACCCTCGCCCGCACATGGGGGGAGGCTGCCACACCCACACCCCCCAGGTATATTTTCTATTCTGCACTGAACATTTGTAAAGCTAGAAGCCTGATGTTTCGTATAGCTGCTCCGCTATCCTTTCTCAGCGTCCACTTAAAATTTCAAGTTTCTGTTGTTTTTGACTTCGGAGATATGACCTTGTTTTCAAGTCATGTCACGACCCACATGACCAAAACTCAATATCTTGCGTTAGCTATGGTTCTTGTGAGCTTTTGACACATTGATTTCGGTATGTTTTTGCTAGTCTTACCTCCCACCTATCATGGAACATGTTGTTCGACGATGTGCAGATGTCAGGGTCACGGTCAAGGTCAACCTAGGTCATCTAAAAACATTGCATTTTAGGCTTGCTGAATTTACTTTTCATGAAGTTTTTCGACTGCATTTTGGGTAAAAGCTTCTCGGATCATGAAATCATGTAATAGGGACACACAAACCACAAACCAATCGGTGCACACATCAGTATACACACAGACACACACAGATGACAGACATACAAACACATATCATTGACCTTGACCTAGCATGGCCTGAAATGACCACAGCCGGTAAAAACCTAGTTGGTTTCAGGATCAATAGAAATCTGATAATATGACATAAAATTGCTTTATCCATTTTCAAACGTTTCGACTTTATTCAAAGTCATCTTCAGTGTTAAGATTGACAAGTACACAATTACATGCTGACATAAATATACAAGCAGTCGATGCAGGGTATCAGTCGATGCACATCACACACTTCACAAAAACAAGACAAAACATCATTCGTGTTGATTCGGTCGTCTTCCTACAGAACGATACTTAGTTTAAACGCAGATGATCGGTCATTGATGGTCGGTTTCGCTTCAAATATGTGTAAAGATTCTAAAATTCGTAAACTGAAGTTTGAGCGTTTTTGATCTATGATTTTGAAATCGTCTATACTGAAGGGGGTGTCACATGCCAAAGAATGATCCCGTACAGACGATGCTACTGGACTGGATAAGAGTTCGCCCGTTCTGTGTGACCTACCCTTGTGTTGACAAACTCTGCTGTGGAGCCTAACATAGGTAGAACCTATGCAAGATCCTTCACACGAAGGACAACTGAACTTATAAACTACAGCAGATCGACACATTTTAGGGATAGAGTCCTTGAACTTGAACAGAGATCCAATAGTGAAGTTGTTTCTGAGAATGAATCGCGGGCTTAGATATGGATAGTACTGTTGTAGGAGAGCGCTTATTTCATTTTTGAGCTTAATTGAGCGTTTTCCAAAAAACGGCAAAGTGAAAAAGCTTTCGAGTTTTTCAACCTGTGGTTGATTTGTGATAGTAATGAACCTTCTGTTGAGAAACTTGGCAATGGCGGCATCTACCAACGACCTTGGGTAACCGTTATCCAAGAAAAAACCTTTCAGGGATCTTAGCTCTAGATCGAAGAGCTTGTAGCTCGAGCATAAACGGTAGGCGCGATAAATAAATGAATGGATGACTGCCCACTTGATGGAAAATGTGACGAAACTAAAGAAGCTCAATCCTAGTCCGGTAAAGGTAGGCTTGTGGAAAACGGAAGTCTCAATAGAAGAGCCAATACGTTTTATCTTGACATCCAAAAAGGGTAGCGTTTGGTCGGACTCTACTTCTTTGGTGAACTTAATCTTTGGATGCTGCTCGTTAAGGAAGGATAAAAACTTTTCTTCATGAGTGACGTGTCGAAAGACCAGAAAACAATCATCAACATACCTCCTATACAGGACAGGACGAAATTCAGAAGGGCAGGTAGTAAGCCACTTCTTCTCATGAAAGCATAAAATGTTGGCAAAGGTAGGGCCAAGTGGTAGGCCCATCCCTACGCCGTCAAGTTGTTGGTACAACTGTCCGTTGAAAAGGAAAAACGAGTTGGTTACTGACAAATCTAACATTGAGCGGAATAGTTTCCGAGGGATGCCACTGACGCTGTCAGTCTGGCTGAATAGAGCTAGAGCTAAGATCCCTGAAAGGTTTTTTCTTGGATAACGGTTACCCAAGGTCGTTGGTAGATGCCGCCATTGCCAAGTTTCTCAACAGAAGGTTCATTACTATCACAAATCAACCACAGGTTGAAAAACTCGAAAGCTTTTTCACTTTGCCGTTTTTCGGAAAACGCTCAATTAAGCTCAAAAATGAAATAAGCGCTCTCCTACAAAAGTACTACCCATATCTAAGCCCGCGATTCATTCTCAGAAACAACTTCACTATTGGATCTCTGTTCAAGTTCAAGGACTCTATCCCTAAAATGTGTCGATCTGCTGTAGTTTATAAGTTCAGTTGTCCTTCGTGTGAAGGATCTTACATAGGTTCTACCTATGTTAGGCTCCACAGCAGAGTTTGTCAACACAAGGGTAGGTCACACAGAACGGGCGAACTCTTATCCAGTCCAGTAGCATCGTCTGTACGGGATCATTCTTTGGCATGTGACACCCCCTTCAGTATAGACGATTTCAAAATCATAGATCAAAAACGCTCAAACTTCAATTTACGAATTTTAGAATCTTTACACATATTTGAAGCGAAACCGACCATCAATGACCGATCATCTGCGTTTAACCCGCGCCCTGCTGGGGGGGGGGGTGTTTGAACACCCCCCCTGTGGTTTTTCGCGAATATCTCAAAAACGGCGGCGCGGAGCGCCGCCGTTTTTGGTACACCTTATCATACATCAATTCTACACATGTTGTGAAAATTTCAGACCAAGGTCATTCAAGGTCAGGTCACCAGGTCACTCGAAGTGACCTCACCTCATAAAAAGTTTCAATGTCTGTCATAGCTACACCGAGTGACCGATCGCTTTGAAACTTTCAGCGATTGCTAAGAGCATTAGCATGTACAAAATGTATATCTCAGAATTTTGATATCGATGACCTAAGGTCAGGTCAATTTTGCGACCTCACCATTATAAGTCAATGGGAGAAAATTGAAATGCGCCTGTTTTGGACGAAAGACATTATAAACACTCCCAAACACTGAATTACAAGTGGTTAAGACACACTGAACATGAAAATGGTGTCTGTGACCCCTGTTTATGCCCTGAGGTCATCTTAGGTCACGAATGGTATCTAACAGTTTTTCGCAAATAACTTTTGATAGAGGCATGCTAGAGCGATGAAAACGCCTTAGATGTGTTCAGCTCGACGATACGGATCGACTGATATGCAACATGACCCTTTCCGGTCAGGTCATGACCTTGACCTGAGGTCAAATTTTCAAGTTGACCTTTCAAGGTCAAATTATAGTTCGTTCGATGCGTCTTGACGAGAGGAACACGATGCCGGTAAAAGTAAGCTCGTACAATGCTTGGGTCAAAAGTTATTGCAGAAAAACTGTTTCCGAAAAAATCGGCTATTTTTGCCGTTTTTGCCCCCTGCAGGCAAAACCGTTGACGTTAGGTCAAATCTGAGAAAATTACTCAGAAAGGGCGTTAATAGGGCTATCGAATGCGCTTTTCCGCGGCGCTGTAGCTCTATTGGTTCCCGAGTTATGCGTTGGCTTCTTGGAAATTTTCGACATTCGACCTGGAAATCGGCGAAAATTTGCCTTCAATGACCTCTGGTGACCTGACCTTTGACCTGACCAAAAAATTGACCGAAGTGATTTCCTCATTATTTTTGACGCTCTTTCGAACGCCGCCTTCCGCGTATCGCTACGTGGCCCAGGAGCCGAGTTAGAAGGGGGGGTGTTCAAACACCCCCCCCCCAGCAGGGCGTGGAAATCCAGGACCCCCAGCCGGGCGCGGGTTAAACTAAGTATCGTTCTGTAGGAAGACGACCGAATCAACACGAATGATGTTTTATGTCTTGTTTTTGTGAAGTGTGTGATGTGCATCGACTGATACCCTGCATCGACTGCTTGTATATTTATGTCAGCATGTAATTGTGTACTTGTCAATCTTAACACTGAAGATGACTTTGAATAAAGTCGAAACGTTTGAAAATGGATAAAGCAATTTTATGTCATAAACCTAGTTGGATAGTGTGACAAAGAGCTGTTCTAGCTGGCCTGGCACCACAAAGGGCAGCGCCATCGGTATATGATGGGCACAGCACGTGATATTCCAACGGTGGCCCCAAACAGCAACAATTTCTAGTTTGACCTGACCTGGGAGGTCAACGATTGACCTAATGAGGAAAATTAGGTACCATTGGATTTGTCTTTTCCCCACAAATCTGTTGGTCTTTGCCGCGAAGCTCTATCTTCAGCAGGAACGAAATGTTTATTGATTGTTTATTGAACACTTAAGAACCCATCCATACAACATGGCTATTGGCTATTCTTGAATTCGTGTCATAGGAGGTGAAAAAGTAAATACAAGGGGATGGTGACGCGATCAAGCACACATAAAAAATACATAGCCCACAAGCACGCATACTTTCTAAAATTGGCCCAGACGCCGTTTCACATTCCTTTTAAAAGCGCCCGGTGGTTGCTCCCTGACAGCGAGAGGCAGGGCATTGAAAGCCGGCACAGCACGGTACAAAAATCTCCTTCGGCCGGACTCGGATCTTATCCGTGGAAGAGCGAGGTCTGCGTCCTGCCGTGTGTTGCGCTCTCTCCCCTCTCCTACTGTGGAGAGCTGCTCGGCGATATCCTGAGGAGCGCCGGTCACCAACATGCGCTTGAGTAGGCACAGAGTGTGGTAAGTGACCAGTTCACGAGCCGGGAGCCAGGTGAGAGTTGTAAGTGCGTCACTCACGCGGTCATGCTTGCGCCGCCCCGTGATAACTCGTGCACCGAAGTTAATCACCTTTTGAACACGAGACATGTTTTTGGCGACCGCAGTACCATAGACACTGATACAATATCTCACGGTTGACAGAACCAATGCGTTGACAATAGTGATGAGAGTCTCTTTCGGTAGTCTATATCTGGCATGACTAAGACCTATAAGAAGACCAGTACATCGTCCGACAAGCTGATCTATATGGTACTCGTAAGACAGCGTGCGGTCCATCACCACGCCCAAGTTTTTGACGCGATCACTCTCGTGGATGGTACTGCCGCTCACGGTAAGGGTAACAGGCGGAACACCTCGTAACATTTGGCGCGTACCCAAAACTATAAGCTGCGTCTTGCTGGAGTTCAGTTTCAAGGAATTTTGCATAAACCAGCGATGCAGGGTATTTAGTGCACACTCCATGCGCTTAAAGGAAATAGTTCACTTTCACGAAATCATTTTTTTTGCAATGGATTTATGATTTTTTATGTCCAAAATGATCAGCAAAGAAAATAAAACCTTTTTATAACAAAAGATTATTTTCTATATTTTGATATAGGAAGAACTTTTCAGTTTCTGTAAGGCACACGCGATCCAGTATTAAAAGAGCATGGGTCCCGAAAATTCTTCAGAAACTAGAGAAACTCGAGGGCAGCGCTTTTCGAGTAGCGCTGCGGCCCGAAGGTTGGGACTTTGAATTGTGGAAAAACGCCCGCCCGCCGCAAACCGCAAACACCGCAAAACGCGCAAAACGCACGCCCGAAACGCCAACGCAAATGTCGCAAAAAAACAAACGCCCGCCCGCCGCCAACCGCAAAAAACGCAAAAACGCCGCAAAAAATAAAACCGCCCGCATCGCACGCACGCTAACCGCCAACCGAAAACGCCTAAAAGCGCCCAACCACCGCCAACCGAAAACAAATTGAACGCCGCAAACGACGCAAAAAAAGAAAACCACCCGCATCGCCCGCCGCCAAATACAAACACTACAAAAAGTACAAAACGCCCGCCCGCCGCAAAACGCAAACACCGCAAAACGCGCAAAACGCACGCCCGAAACGCCAACGCAAACGTCGGAAAAAATCGCCCGACCGCCGCAAACCGCAAAAAAACGCAAAAACGCCGCAAAAAATAAACCGCCCGCATCGCACGCACGCTAACCACCAACCGAAAACGCCTAAAAATCGCCCGGTCGCCACCAAACGCAAACACCGCAAAAGAACGCCCGGCCGCCGCAAACAGAAAACAAACCTAACATCGAAAAGGGCGCAAAAGCACCCGCATCAACCGCCCGCCCGCCGCTAGGCACAAACACTGCAAAAAAACGCCCGCCCGCCGCAAAACGCGAACACCGCAAAAAAGCGCAAAACCCACGCCCGAAACACCAATGCAATTAAGACCAAAGTGACGCGAGGCGTTACATGTATGTATATGCGTACCTCACAGTAATTTATTAATGCATGAAACTGATTAAAGATTCCTTAATTCTAGCCTGTTTTGGCACTTAATGGCGCAGTTGAGACAAAAATGGCGCACAACAGCCTATTTTATGGCTCGCTTCATATGTGGCGCAGCCTAGTTTTGTGCACTACCGTTGCAAGTTTCGACGAAACCGGCTCGTCGAAATAAATACGCGTAATATTCCTCAACTTTAGCCACTGTATAGCTAAAATGACGCACTAGAGACTAAAACGGCGCACATCAGATTATTGTATTGTATTCGTTGCACCGTATGTGGCGCAGGTCATTTTAATGCATCAATGTTGCAAGTTTCGTCGAAATTGGCCCATAAATGGCAAAGTTATGGCCAAAACGCCTTACATTGAGAGTGCACGTGGTCACTCGAGGTGGGGCGCCACGTGCCACGTGTGGCCTAAAGACATAAAGCGACCACTCTTTTGTACCATATGAAAGGGGTCGTCAGTGCTCATGGGTAGACTTTCGGGTGCGCCACCATTGTCTCCCAGCGGCCGATCAAACTTGGCCAATCTTTAAATTAAATTTCGAGGAGCAGCATATACCACGCTTGACACGTGTGCGATTTTGCTCTTAGGCTTATTAGATATTAGATCTTAAGCGGTTGTTGTTGCGTGGCTAGCGTTCCCAGTACTTTCTCGAAATTAGCATTCTTGGTTTTCTCTTTTTGGCACTCATCGTTGTGAATTTCTACTGAATACTGGCGGGGCGGCGGCGGTGCTGCGCCGCGCTCGGTCCGCGTCGGTTTAGTGTCGGCCATTTTGATTTTCCCACCTGGAAAATCGTGATTTGATCAAACCGGTAAGGTTCTCTGTTCTCTCCTTACTTTTACGTCTCTGTTTTGTTTATTTGCTCCTTTCTCCATCAAAAGTTTCCTTCATACTCGTTTCTCGGGTGTGCCGCCTGTGAGATCTCGTTTTTTCCAACCCTCTTCGTGCGTTTGGCACGCTTTTTTCGGCGCATTTCCAACCATCTACATTCTCTAAACATGGCCCCTCCCCTCTCCCGCCCCCGCCCTCCCCTGACCCGCCCCCTCCTCGAAGATTCCTCTCCGGGCTCGCCTGTTCGAGGCTGGGAGCCGCTAGATGACGTGCCTGACGGGCAGTCGTTTATCATCCTGACTAGTCCTGATCGGTCCCTCCAGGGCCTGTCACCGTTTCGAATCAAACGAGAACTCGACACCTTAATCGGCCCGGTTGTCACCGCAAAGGTAGTCCGATCTGGATCTCTTCTAATCCGGGTTAAAAACAAGGCTCAGGCCTCGCTGGCCCTTTCGATCCAGACTTTCCTCGGCAACGAAGTCGCCGCCAGCCCTGCCACCAAACTGAACTCGGTGGCCGGCACTGTATTTGCCCCATCACTGAAAAACATGGACGAGACGGAGCTCCTACACGAACTGCGGCCGCAGGGGGTCACCCTCGTCACTCGACTCCGCTCGCGTGGCCCCACCCCAAACCCGAGGATCAAAATCCACTTTCTGGGCCTTACCTGCCCACCGGCTATATACGCGGGATATGAAATCTTGGTGGTCAGGGAATGGGAGCCCAGCCCCCGCCTCTGCCGACAGTGCGGCAGCTACGGCCACAATCAGACGACCTGCAGGTCAAAGCGACTGAACTGCCTGAAGTGTGGCACAACCGGCCACAAGGTCGATGAGTGCGACCGGGATCTCTACAGGTGCGGCCACTGTGGTGGCCCGCACCCAGCCTGGGATCGGATTTGCCCCGCATGGGAGTACCAAAAAAAATAAGCTCAGAGCCAAGCTGGCGCCACCACCCCCGCCTCCACCGTTCCCGCCGAGTTCCTACTCGGAGTCAGGTGCCTCTGAATATCCGGCGCTCTCGTCCTCTCCACGCAGAGCCTCACTCACCGACACCGTACCGAGTCGCGAAAACCCGCCGGTCCAGAGTCGCACCCCGAAAGCCCCTGTCCGTCGACAGCTGAGCGCGCCCGAGGCTGTGGAGACCCCCGCGTCTGAGCCGGAGCGGGTGACTGAATCGCCCCTCAGCCCGGACGGAAAGCAGACGGAGACGTCGGCCGGTCCTCCGGCTGTCACCCCGGGACAGGCGCAGTGCGACCGCGGCGACGACGAATCGGTTCCAAACAGCACCGGCAACATGGTGAGGGAGCCATGGGTCGACACTGACAGCATCGTGGACACAGGGGCGGACTCAGACGTTTCTGACACAGAGACAGTCTCTGCAATCGTGGGTCCGGTGGCCTCTCCGCCCCCCGACTTAGAGGCGGACGAGGCCGCCCCAGCGGCGAGCCAGCAAGTAAGCACAGACACTCAGCATCCGCGAGCCACGACACGCGCCCCGTCCCCAACCCCGTCAGAGGGGATGAAGACCAGAGCCGCAGCGGCGGCTGCTCGTGAAAAATCCGTTTAACACTCAACACACATAAAACATGCATCGATCTGATGAATTCGTCCTCCAGTGGAACACTTCCTCTCTAGTGAGCCACTGGGGCGAATTCAAGAACTATATATTAAATAAAAAGCCGTTGGTAGCCGCCATTCAGGAGACCCATTTTCTGGACTCAGATTCCTCTAATTACAACTTTAACATACGTGGATATATTTTATATACAAATAACGTAAATGAAAAACCCCGCCGAGGCGGCTCGGCCCTTTATATTGCTAATAACCTCTTGCATCACGAAATTCAGCTCCGCACCACGCTTAACGCGGTCGCAGCTCAAGTCAAAATACCGCAACATGACCTTGCCATCCTTTCCCTGTACCTTTCCCTAGCCACCGCTTTTCCTCCTCTGAACTCCGCCAACTGTTTGTCCAGCTTCCCCACCCCTGCCTAATACTAGGAGATTTTAATGCCCACCACAGATCCTGGGGCTCAACAACGAACAACGCGCGCGGAACACTAATTGATAAGATAATGGATTCACTTGATCTCATTTGCATTAACAACCGCACACCCACTTTCACCAGACGCAACCAAGGTCAAGTCATACACTCCGTCATCGACTTGGCCTTCACAGACACTAACACCGCGACACTTTTCACTCAACACGTCGGAGATGATACATTGTTTAGCGACCATTATCCCATTCACTATCAACTTAATGTCCCTTCAGGACAAGCCAATTTTACATTTCTTCCTCGTTGGAACTTTAAGAAAGCTGATTGGGCCTCCTTTCAAAAACATATAGATGAACACACTCCCACCCCTCTCCCTGACATCAACACCTTTTTAAACGTGATTCTCGCTGCTGCTCACCAAAATATTCCCCATACCCACCCCCCACGTGAAAACAAAGCTGCCCCTTGGTGGAACGCTGACTGCAATCGAGCTGTAGCTCTGCGGAAGCGTGCCTTACGAGTCTTTGACAAATGTATTTGCGATTACCATGAAAATGCACTCCGGAAGGCCCGATATGATGCTTCACAAATAATACTTAAAGCAAAACAAGGATGGCACTCCTTCTCTAACAACTTTAATAGATTTACTCCCCTTTCTAAAATCTGGTCGCTAATTAGAGTTTTTTTCTACAAGGCGCAGCACAACTTACAAAATTCCTCATCTCTACATTAACAACACCCACTACGCCACTCCCCTTGAAGTTGCGACACAGTTCGCCCAACATTACGCACGAATATCTTCTACTCAACAATACACACAAGTACAACATGACAGCTTTAACACAACACTCGACACCCTCTCCTTCGACTCAGCAAATACTGAAAATTATAACAAGCACTTTGACTTGTTCGAACTTAGACACGCCATATCTCGATGTGGTGAAACGTCGGTAGGGCCGGATCAGATAGCCTATCCTTTCTTCAAAAATCTTTCTGAATCCGGCCTTGAAAACCTTTTGATAGTAATTAATAATCTATGGGAAAACAATTTGTACCCCGAGAGCTGGAGAAACAGTACCATCGTCCCCATCCTAAAACCCTCCAAACCACCCTCCTCCCCCTCTAGTTATAGACCTATATCCCTAACCAGTTGCGCTGCTAAATTGACAGAACATATGGTCAATGGACGGATTAGGGCATGTCTAGAAGGTAACTACCTCCTCTCTCCACATCAAACAGGATTTAGGTCTGGCCGCTCCACGGCAGACAATATAGTCCACCTCATTGATGACATCCAGAAGGGCTTCCAAAATGACATGTATACATTTGCAGTTTTCATTGATTTTCAAAACGCCTTTGATAAAGTAAATAAACAAGCCCTTCTGATCAAACTTCATAAGACAGGTATTCGCGGCCACATGGCCCATTATATCTCTAATTTCCTCAAAGATAGAACATTTAACGTACGATGCGGTAACACATTTTCTCCCAATCTTAATCAGGATCACGGCCTCCCTCAGGGCAGTGTCCTCTCCCCAACCCTCTTCCTTATTATGATGAACGACCTTTTTCAAAATCCACCTAGTAGCCTTAAGCATTCTATTTTTGCCGATGATGTGGCCATTTGGGTAACGCGAAGAAACATTGACTCGGCTTTTGCCTATGTTTAAAACGCAATGGAGGATATTAATAGCTGGTGCGATAAATGGGGCCTAGTCTTGTCCCCCAGCAAAACAGTAGCACTTATATTCTCCCATAAGTCCCGTTTTAAATTTGATACCGAACTTAAAGTAAAGAACCAAACTATCAAATACGTTAAAACGTTCAAATATCTCGGCATCACACTAGATAGTAGACTCTCCTTTAAACATCACTTTGAAGACGTTAAAATGCGTTGCACTAGGCGCCTCAACATACTTAAGTGTATAGCAGGAAAGGATTGGGGTGCTGATCGCAGCACCCTCCTTAACCTATACACTTCCCTAATCCGTCCTATCCTGGATTACAACAGTTTTCTATTTGATGATATAGCTTCTAAACAGATCGAATCACTTCAAGTTATACAAAATAAGGCCCTGCGTATAGTTACAGGAGCCCAATGCACCACAAATATCAAGGCTCTCCACGCAGAATGTAATATTCCTCTTCTCTCTCACCGCCGTAAACTCCAACTCCTTCGCTTCTATGCGCGCACTTTCTTGTCCCCTTATTCGCCTTCGCACCGCATTGTCTCCAATCGATATACGGACGACCCTCCCACAACGGCCCAACTCAAATACCCGATAATCGCCTATCGCATAGAAAGGACACTTAGTGATTTCCAGTTGGATTTTCCATCTATTTTTCATCGGCCACCCATCTCTTCTTTCTTTCTGCCAGCCATAGAGAATGTTGCATTCCTGTACGCAGAGGCAAAATCAAAAGTCACAAAACAAGAAAGCATTCAACTTTTCTATGAGCATAAAGAAGAACATAAAGACTATGCATACATATATACAGATGGTTCAGTTTGTGACGGGAGGACGGCAGCCGCAGTCACATCTGACCATCATAACAAAACAAGTAGGCTACACGATGACCATAGCATATTTAGTGCTGAGTTGATAGCCATTCACTCAGCACTCAAATATGTCTCGTCGAAAAACATAGAAAAGGCTGTGATCTGCACAGACTCAGCTTCATCGGTAAAGGCAATAGCTCACAGAAAAATGGAAAAAAAACGAAATCGTTTATAAAATAAAAAAGATGATTATTGGCTTTACCGATGAAAACAAACACGTCATTCTCCTGTGGATTCCGTCCCACGTTGGAATACAGGGGAATGAAAAAGCGGACAAGCTAGCCAAAGAAGGTCTTCATCTCCCATCTCGAAATCATCTCGCTCTCCCCCTTCCGGATTTTCTGTCTTCGCTCTTCCGTGCCTTCCAGAGATACCGCCAAAAATGCTGGATAGCTGATCATACACCACATCTCTTCTCCATTAACCCGCGCCCCGTTGGGCTCTGCCGAGCAACGCGCCCCGTTGGGGGGGGGGGCCATTTTGGCCCCCCCCTAAGATCTCGAGAACCACGCAACGTAGCGACAAGCGGCAAACGGTGTTGGATAGCCCTATCAGGGAACTACCTTGTGACCCAATTTTATTGACCTAGGTCAAACCGATGACGTCACAGGTCAGGTCAAAGGTCCAATTTTCACCGTTTACAGGCATTTCAAGAAATGCGTTGTAAAATCGAGTAAAATGCATTTCATTGAAAATCATCGATGGGGAAATGTTCTTCAAACACATATTTTGCTAGTTGAGGTCACTGATACCAGGTCAGGTCACTGAGGTCAGGTCACTGGGGGGTCACAATATGAAAGTGTCGTGCGATACATGTTTTATGGTCAATTTTACATGACAAATGCGATTATGTGGGTCAGGCAGCCTTTGGGGCCAGCTTAGGTCACGTTTTGGTCAAGGTCAGGTCAAGGTCAGGTCAAGGTCAGGTCAAATAAGGTCAAATTTCAAAGTTGATATTTTTGCATAAAATGGGTATCGAATCGATGCAGCTCGTCACGGGGAGTTCAATGGTGGTCTTTGTTTTGCCGTACGAGGTCTAGAATCGCTAAAAATTGAGTTCAAAAATTTGACGTCATCATTTTTGAACAGTTTTTTCGCTATAACTTGGCCAAAAAACGAGATATCGATCTGAAATTTGGTATGTATATAGAAGAGCGCAGGGACTATCACATATATTCCGGTTTTTTCGAAATTCGGAAAAATTTTGGATTTTTTTTTAGTTTTTCTAAAAAAATCAATTTTTTGAAATTTTTTGGGTCAAAAACCCAAAATTTTGAAAATCCGAGATAGCAGTTTTGTAGCGCCGCTTTTTATCTATTAGACCATATAAAGAACTTTGAAATTGCTTGATACCTGTAGATTTGGTGAGCGTTTCAAGATTGCATGTTTTTTGCTCATTTTTGCTCGAACATGACCTCAGTTTGACCTCAATAACTCCTGACCTAAGGTGACCTAAGACTTGAAATTTGGTGTGAAGGTGTCAAATTGATGCCCGGAAAGGTACTGAAAATTTGGCGGCGCTGCGCGCCGCCGTTTTCTTGCTATTCAGGAAAAACCACAGGGGGGGCCAAAATGGCCCCCCCCCCAACGGGGCGAGGGTTAAACCGAAACTTTGCCATTTCTACTCTTCCCATCAAAACACAAGGATCAAAGAGAGAGTCCTAGCCAGGCTCCGGCTCGGCCACACCCAACTCACCCACAGCTACATCCTGGACAGAGCACCTCCACCCATATGCCACCACTGCCGCGACCACCCACGCTACACCATCTCACACTTCCTCCTCCACTGCCCACACCTACACCAACACCGCAGACATATAGTACAATACATTAGCACACATGGACTCTCTCTCGACCTTCCGACTCTCCTGGGCGACACTCATCCGGATATCCACGACCTTCTGTTCGTCTTTCTCGCCGACGCTCGGATCATCAAGAGCCTTTAGCGTGTTAGGGCCGCGGCTGCCGCCCCTAAAACGCTAACCAGAGCCCTCGTCTCCCGGCTCACCCCCAAACGCACACACTAATTAATCGCGGTTACAGGGCTTTTTCCCTCGCGCCGTTTTGGCTTAGGTGCGAGGTTTTTGCCCTTTGCGTTAGGCGTCGGGTTTTTTTATTATTTAGGACTTTTTCGCCCGACTATTACACCCCACAACAAGGCCCCGCCGGGGGGCTGGAGCCTAGAAGGTCTTATACCTTCTGTCAGTGCGATGAAAGCTTCCCGGCTCCATTACACTGACACCAGCTCACAAGTGTTCATGTCTATTATGTATTGTTAATAAAAGTCATTCCCACTGTTGTGTTTGCGACTCCAGACATCTCGGCTCTTTGGCTATACACGTAAGTACCTCCCTTAGCTTTGATTCCACATTAAGATAGGATCCCACGTTGTTTTTGCTACCGGGTTCACATAAACCGGTTTAACGTAAGACTTGCTGCCCGGCGAAAATTGCCGGAGTAACTGCCCCCTGCTCGGGTATGGCACTAGGCCGACCGAGCAAAAAAAAAATCTTTAAATTAGGGTTTACCTCACTATCCGTCACAATATCTCCGGAATGGAGAACCCCGGGCGGCCACGTGCTTGACACGTGGTAGACCCAACACCGTTGGTTATTGTCGCAACCGACTTGGAACTCTGGCTCAAACCCATGCATTGAGGTTATCACCTGAGCGTAATTATGCACCAATGGCTACCTACCCCAAAATGCTACACCCACGTGGCGCACGTGCGAAAACACGTGCACCACGTGATGAGGTGTGCAACTAGCCTGGAGCATCCCCTTGACGACTGCCCTCGATTGGTGCCGCTGGCGCGCATTGTTTGCGCGGCACAGGCCATCATACCAGCAGTGGTCAAATTTTCACTGGGGTGGTCCACTCAAACAAGTGCGGGGCGTGCACGTGCATTTCAATCGCCCCATATATGGCCTATGCCACGTGGTAGGCGACATGTGGGTGCATATCATACTGTAACATTTTCAAAATCTAACGTGGGAATTTTGAGGAAAATCGATTTTAGTAATTTTTTCAAGAAATCCCATTGACTTAACACGTGAAAATTTGGGCGCGTGCCACGTGCAAAAAAGTTAATTATATTTCAAGCGATCAACATTGGCGAACGCATCCCCTGACCGACTACCCGCACTCAAAAAACAAAGAAAATCTATCGAGCCGATTTTGAGCAAATCAAGAAAAACCGTTTTGGCCCATTTCGTAACGTTAAACCAATGGCGGCTGCACGTGCAATTTACACCCCCTTCCCGAGGCTGCCCGAAACGGCGTTGCCGGCTCATGGTAGATGCCGGGGCGGCCACCCAGCCCATAGAAGCCCATCGCATTACAATTACCCGTCTGCGAGAAATGCGATGCCGAAAATCCACCTAATGTTGAAGCCTATGGGCCTAAAACACGTGCACGTGCCACGTGCAAGAAAAATAATTATATTCTTAGCTGAGGGTGTTTCGTGGTAGATAATCTGCGGGGGCAGCTGCCCTGAAAATTTCATCAAAATCTATCGGTTCGTGTGCAAACGGTGCAAGGTGCCCCAATTCGCTGCACCAAACACGAATCCTATCCCGAAATGGAAACACCCTCAGTTTGTTTTTCAATAGAAAAACACAATTCTAAAGAATAGTGTTTGTCTAATGAAGAAACAACCTTCGGGTATTATCGCGGCCACCGGCATTTGGGCGATTTGGGCGATCTGCTCGTGCTTTTGTTACTGGAGCGCCTCTTTCCCCGAGATTGCGCCGGCCGCCTGCCATGGACGAAAAATACACGACTTTGAAATCCGGTTGATCGTGGGAAAATACCGCCGGAGGTCTCGGCTATATGCAGGAATTCACCGGGATGTATAGTATATACCATTGCCTCGATGTATACGCTATAGCCTGCAAGCTGGCTTTGGTGCAAACTGCATACATGTCAAACATGGTATAGGGCGGATTGTCGATTGATGTAAGCGAATCAGACGTTCAATTGACAATTTCCGATTCTTATTCGATAATTACGGCCAATTATATTTTATTTTAGGAAGTGTTATTAGGAGCGGAGCAATAAAATCTCATTTCTCCCCTGTCTCTTTACCTATCTCTCAAATCCCTTGCTCACTCATCTTTCCTCTCCATAGGCGGCGGAACGGGGAGGGCACCGGGGCACCGTCCCCCCTTTGATTTTGGCATTTTAACATTAGCCCTATGGGCGTTGCATGGAAAGAATGGGACCAAAAGTTAGCAGTGCCCCCCCCCCCCTTAACTGAAGGTGTTCCGCCGCTACTGTTCCTCTCTGTAGGTATCAGTCTCCTTGCCGTCCTCCCTGAAGTCCCTGTCAGTCTTTTCCTTCATACTTATCCTCCTTTCTCCCACCACCCTCTCTCTCTCTCTCTCTCTCTCTCTCTCTCTCTCTCTCTCTCTCTCTCTCTCCCTCTCTCTCTCTCTCTCTCTCTCTCTCTCTCTCTCTCTCTCTCTCTCTCTCTCTCTCTCTCTACCCGTCCGTCTGTCCATCTCTTTGTCCGTCTCTCCGTCCGTCCGTCCGCCCTTCCGTCTCTCAGTCCGTCCATCCATCCGTCCGTTTCTCCATTCTCCGTCCGTCCGTCTCTCCGTATGTTCGTCCGTCCGTCTATCTGTCTCCCCAGACCCCATCCGAAAACGCCCTAAAACAAACGAGTCCTCAAATTAATAGGTTAGGGGCATATGCCCCCGGACAGGAGCCTGAGGGGCATTCAGTACAAGTATGCCCCCCCCATTCAGACTTACACTTCTTACGCCTATAACGAGGAATAAATAAAAATTGATTAGAAAGCCTTCCTAGTAACTAGGTACTTTTGTGATCAGAGTCGTTTTAGTAACCTCAATTTAGTTGTCATTGCGTTACTGTGCACTTTAAAGCAAACTTTTCGTAATAAAAGTTAAGTTTTCGTCTTATTCCTGAAAGGAAAACGTAAATTTCCGGCGATTTCTGGCGCTGCCGGGTTATTTGTCCCAAAAGCCCCCTCCTCCTGGATCTGCCAGTGGGGTATTGGCCCTGTTTCACCAGTGATAGCAGCACGCTGCATAGCTACGTTTGGAACAGAGTTGCTGTCTCGTTGAATGCGTTTGATACATTTGTTTGATCGCACGGCCGTGAAGATGTTAGCATCAATATTTCATGACATCACACAGTTTGACGACGCCATGGTTTGTTGATGTTTCCATGGAAACCCAATTTGACACGTGTAATAGCAGCGTGTTGCTATCACCGGTGAAACATGGCCCAGGTGGCCTTCCATTTGTTTTTGTTTTTTTTTTTAGAAAAAAACTATCGTATCAGGGCTATGACGAAAAATAAGTGGCCTAAATCCGATGAGAAGACAGGATTTGGGGGTACCCTAGGAGTAGGTTTGGCTCCGTGACCTGGTATGCCCCCCCCCCCCCGTGCTGAAACCCTGGATCCGCCAGTGCGTGAAATAATGCATTAAAGATTAAAGAACCATGCAAAGTTAGCCCTTTTACTAGTTTTACTGGCAAGGGCGATAATGTTCCCCTGAATGTCCTTATTGATCAGTACGAGAATTTCTCTAGAGTTCTCGTAGATAATTTCTCTAGTTTCTGAAGAATTTTCGGGACCCATGCTCTTTTCATACTGGATGCAAATATATGCAAGGCACACATCCTCAACGCAAGACACCTTTTTCGGGACGAGAAATAGAATATCTTTGCCTAGGGTGATCGTTGGGCTGTAAAAGCTCCTGATTTATGCTCGTCTCAGCCCAAGCTACGGAACTGCTATTCCAGTTCAAAATCCATGTTAACCCGCGCCCTGCTGGGGGTCCTGGATTTCCACGCCCTGCTGGGGGGGGGGGGTGTTTGAACACCCCCCCCTTGTAACTCGGCTCCTGGGCCACGTAGCGATACGCGGAAGGCGGCGTTCGAAAGAGCGTAAAAAATAATGACGAAATCACTTCGGTCAATTTTTTGGTCAGGACAAAGGTCAGGTCACCAGAGGTCATTGAAGGCAAAATTTCGCCGATTTCCAGGTCGAATGTCGAAATTTTCCAAGAAGCCAACGCATAACTCGGGAACCAATAGAGCTACAGCGCTGCGGAAAAGCGCATTCGATAGCCCTATTAACGCCCTTTCTGAGTAATTCTCTCAGATTTGACCTAACGTCAACGGTTTTGCCTGCAGGGGGCAAAAACTGCAAAAATAGCCGATTTTTTCGAAAACAGTTTTTCTGCAATAACTTTTGACCCAAGCCTTGTACGAGCTTACTTATACCGGCATCGTGTTCCTCTCGTCAAGACGCATCGAATGAACTATGACTTGACCTTGAAAGGTCAACTTGAAAATTTGACCTCAGGTCAAGGTCATGACCTGACCGGAAAGGGTCATGTTGCATATCAGTCGATCCGTATCGTCGAGCTGAACACATCTAAGGCGTTTTCATCGCTCTAGCATGCCTCTATCAAAAGTTATTTGCGAAAAACTGTTAGATACCATTCGTGACCTAAGATGACCTCAGGGCATAAACAAGGGTCACGGACACCATTTTCAAGTTCAGTGTGTCTAAACCACTTGTAATTCGGTGTTTGGAAGTGTTTATAATGTCTTTCATCCAAAAGAGACGCATTTCAATTTTCTCCCATTGACTTATAATGGGGAGGTCGCAAAATTGACCTGACCTTAGGTCATCGATATAAAAATTCTGAGATATACATTTTGTACATGCTATTGCTCTTAGCAATCGCTGAAAGTTTCAAAGCGATCGGTCACTCGGTGTAGCTATGACAGACATTGAAAGTTTTTATGAGGTGAGGTCACTTCAAGTGACCTGGTGACCTGACCTTGAATGACCTTGGTCTGAAATTTTCACAACATGTGTAGAATTGATGTATGATAAGGTGTACCAAAAACGGCGGCGCTCCGCGCCGCCGTTTTTGAGATATTCGCGAAAAACCACAAGGGGGGGTGTTCAAACACCCCCCCCCCAGCAGGGCGCGGGTTAAAAAGTGAACTATTTCCTTTAACCAGTGATGCGGTGTCACTTTTTCTGCCCGTAGCGAGGAGCTGAGTATCATCAGCGTATTGAACGATGGTCACCTCGCTCTCTACGTACAAACTGATGTCGTTCGAGTACACGGTGTACAACAACGGTCCGAGCGAGGTACCTTGGTACACTCCAATCGGGTTTCTCATCGGTTTGGAGGTCACCTGTTCGTTCTGTGGCGAGCTCATTCGAACGTATTGAAAATGATCCGAAAGATAACTTTGGAACCACTCAGTGTTCACTCCATAAAGTTCAAGTTTTTGAAGCAGTTTGGCGTGATTCACAACATCAAAACATTTACTCAGGTCTAACAAGACAAGAAGACAGATATGACCCTGATCCATGGCCTGATGGATGCGATCGGCAAGGCCGTATAGAGAAGGTAAAACCGTCCCGCGGTTTTTGCCGCCCGAAAACTTTAACATTACGTGACGTCACTGGAGACTTCGGCGCTCCGACGGTCGGCGGCGCTGCATGGTTATGACTTATGTATGAGGGTTAGGCATCCCGGCGAGGCGTCGTAAATGAAGGAGTTTCGAGTACCTAATACACATTCATCGTGTTTAATGGATTTACAGGAACGGCTACCCCTCTGCCAGCCCCACCTAACTGTAATGTAGCTCGCGGCCTCGGACCGGTAGCCTGCTCCTCCCCGAACGCCATTCCTTCAGCCCTGGCGTGTTACGACCCCCCCCCCCCCTCGCGTTTGGCCCCTGATTGAGCTAGAGATTCGTGGAAAGAACGAGCGTGTTGCCCGTAAAGAGAGCAAGCCAATGATGCCCAATTTTAAGGTCCTAAGTCATCGGATGACCTCCCAGGTCAGGTCAATGACCCAAAAGTCGGGAAAATCGGGACCTGTTAGAACGTCGTAAAGGGTGGCTGCTATGGGGTTTTTCGGGGCGCTGATCACGAATATCACGTTAGTTTTGATCACAGATGATGTCTTTATGCATTTAGGCCAGGTCGGGTCAGGTCAAGTCAGGTCAACCAGTACCTAGGGGTACTGCCGAGCCGGGCACTAGAGGTGCTGTGGGATCTGAGTGCCAGCGGTCAGCCTATAGGCCGCACTATAGTGCGGCAGCTACTAATGGGTCGGGCCGAGGCTATACGTGGAAACACGTGCTACATATGCGGGGCTGAATCACACCACGTGGCACGTGGATGACCGATGTACCCTAGCAGTAGCACCCCCAGATTCGGTAACGCCTTCGGTAAAAGCGGCGGGGGCCGTGTTCAGTGACACTAACACCGCCGCTGGCGTGCGGTTTTGAGTTACGGCTGGTGAGCTGGAAAGACACGACGCTGAACTGCGGGCATGCAGAGGCTGTGAGGAAGGTGGAGTTATGTTACACGGCGCGCAGCTTATAGGAGGCCCAAGAGCAGTCGGGCTGGAGGGGGCGACAAGCAGCGTCCGCTTCTGCTCGGCATAAGAAGAGAACAGCCGTTCCGATCAGCAGCGTCTGGAGACAGTGTGCAATCCAACCGTCCGATAAAGACGATCTTACTTTGTCCTAAAACGTGGATATGAACAATTAGTTGGGTTCCGAGCCGTCACCGGCTCTGGCCACCGTAGCTAGCGTCAGCGACACCGGCACCAGAGCCAGTGACCGGTGACAGACTGGTTCAGACCCAATGTATCGCCACCCACCCTCTATAGATGGCCTTGCACCCTCCCCCTCCTGTCAGACGAGTCCGAGCGAGTCGGGTTCGTCGATCAAGACTGCATGAGCTCAGCGATCATGAAATGTCTCAGCTTGGGCCTTCTTTATAACCTTGATGTGCGATTTATAGGCATTACTGGAACGTTCCGCACTGCAGTAAACACTTTAGATGGACCTTGCGCGCATTCCCAATGAATGTCACTAAAAAGGATATGCAAATACACACAGAAGAACACATGCACGCACCAACACAAGCTTCGCACGCATGCAGGCGCGCGCACACAACACATACTGTTAATTTGCAGCCTAATGGCCGTTGCAGCGTTTTAAGCACCGACCAATGAGAGCCGTTGGAGACCAGGTCTCCAGTGACGTAATCGCGCCGGGTAATGCAATTGGCCCCTGGGCGGCTCCAAATGCCGGGACGGCACCCCCCTGGCGATCGGTAATTTGAATAAGTGCCGTTTCGGCGAAAGCCATGTTGGGCGGAAGCAAGAAGGCAGTTGTTGACGAAGAAAGAGTACAACTGTTCGTGAACTAGCCGTTCTATGATCTTTGAGAGACAGGGCACAAGCGATATAGGGCGAAAACTAGATGGGTCGGTGAGAGCACCGACTGACTTGTAAATGGGCTGTATCACGGAGAGCTTCCACGGCGTAGGTACTGTACTGGTGACCAAACTAGTGTTAATTACGCAAAGGATCACATGTGCTATCGCGTCAAAGCAGGATTTCAAAAACTTCATCGTAATCCCGTCTGCATCACACGCCCCGCTGCCGTTCATGCACAGTACCGTAGCACGCAGCTCTCCCATAGTGACAGGTCTCACACGGAACTGAGCGGTGGAGACACGGGGGAGTCGAACAGGCAGCTCACGGAAATCGGGGGGACGCGCGACAGTGAAAATGGCGCGGGGGTTGCCACCACCCCCGCGTCATTTCGTTCCTGTTGGAGATAGAGCTTCATTATAAAGATTTCCAGATTCTTTAAGAAGAGACAAACCCAATGGTACCCAATTTTATCTCATAAGGTCAATCATTGACCTTCCAGGTCCGGTCAAACTAAAAAATGTTGCTGTTTAGGGCCACCGTTGGAATATAACGCGCGGTGCCCATCATATACCGATGACGCTGCCGTTTGTGGTGTCAAGCCAGCTAGAACAGCTCTTTGTCACACTATCCGACTAGGTTTTTACTGGCTGTGGTCATTTGAGGTCAGGTTAAGTCAAGGTGAATATGTGTTTGTATGCCTGTGTGTGTCTGTGTGTATACTGATGTGTGCACCGATTGGTTTGTGTGTCCCCATTCGATGTCTCCAGAACCGCTGCGCCGATCGTCACTAAACTTTCAGTACCCTCCCCACATTGCTCCAACACACGGTAAATAACTTTTGAAAATACCCATCTCCAATTTTGGTGTTTTCTGAACCAAAATTTTGCGAGGAATCCGATGGTGTGGTCCCCGAAATCTGAAAAATTTCCATTTTGGAGATAGCACCTATTTTAAAAAAAGTAAATATTCGTCATGCACAAAAGTCAAATAAATTGAAAATATAATGAGTGAATATTTATAACAACACTAGAATGTATCAAACATGGATTACTTAGATGTTAACTTAGATGTTTGACTTTACACCGCTATTACCAGAAAAGTTGTGGACCACTTTACCGTTATTGCTTGCACGGGAGGATTTGCAATTCAATTCTGGACAGATACTGAAAGATTGACGTTCATATGATAATTTTGACGTGAGTTATTGGCGAAAAACAGGTGGGGTTGGCGAAATCCGCCCCTTCCATCGGCCGTGCTACGTTGTACTACTTGTTGCTATATCATCCAAAGTTATCGTTGGTCCACTCTAATTTTCTCAGCACGTGTGCCTTACGTGTAGTGGAATACAATATCAAAATTTGAGCAAAATCGAAGGGTATTCATTTTTCACAAATTATATTTTAAGAATTAAATCAAAATAAAATAAATTCAAAATCACGAAAAAATATAAAAATTGCCACATTTAACTAGCATAACTCCTTATGTACACGTTTCAGTTTATTTGAAATTAATAGCTTCAAAAATGTTGAAGCTATAGATCTTTCAAGATTGTAATACACGTCCAATTCTGCTCAAAAAGCAGAAGTTTAGCGACTTGTATCTCTGTAGCCCGAGGGCATATGACAAAATCCTTTCACCCTCAGAGGTTTCACCCAATAGCCAATAAGTATACCAGGTTTGAACAAAATCGCAGAGGTGGCCGATTTTGGCTGTCCCGGTTGACATGGAACCACCTATAAAAAACAATATTTTGGTGGGTTTCAGCTTAGCAAGAAAGACTATAAGATATTGCATATCTAGGGAGCGAGGTTAGAAGTAGCATGCATCCCCGGCGGCCAAAGCGGCCACCTCTTGGCCACCTCGTCGACTCGCAGGTCCTGTGGGATTCCGTGATGCTTCAGTGCTGACAGCTTCACCCAAGCTTCACCCACAGAAGCACGGGTAGAGCAGTATGAGTAGAATGTGGGGTGAGGTGTCTGTCCGCCTCTTCATTGTAGGTACATGTACAACGTATACATCGCCTCGTCCCGCCGAAGCTCGGTATCGACCGTTACTTATTCACAACTGGCGGATCCATGCAGCGGTCTTGGACATTGCGGGGGCTTACCCTAAAAAGGTTTCTCCGAATTAATTTTAAAAACTCGGATTTCGATTTCTTGCGCACTTCTGTGCAGTGTGATGAACGAACATTTCCTCAGAGAAGTTGTGAAGTTTTGTTTTATTCTCCGAAAAGCGATTTCGGGCGCTGCCCCGGTTGTGGGGGAAGACATTTGCCCCAAATGCCTTCCCCGGGATCCGCCAGTGGGCTGCTTCACCCCGAGCTTTACTAAAACGTCTTCAAACCCCACCAGAAACCGATGGTAAGGTGAATTTAAATCCAATAACTCATCTCTGTCTGCCCGCCTAAATATACCTACTGCACATGGTACGGGACCCGGTCCTGTCGGAGCTCTGAGCCGATCGTGACATTTTCGGCTTTCCCCATCCCATGCTCGATTAGACACGTTCTCCTTCCCCACCCGATTGCTGATGTCTATTTAAATTTAATACCCCATCTCTGTTTTCCCGCCCATAACCCATTTATTGCACACCGCTCAGCGCCCGGCCCCGCCAGAAATATCCTAGCGCGCTGAGCAGTTGCCTCCAGCCGCGTCATCGCGAGGCCCCGCGCGGCTCATAACCAGGGCTGCGGAGTCGGAGTCGGAGTTGGAGTCGGCCGGAGTCGACAGTTCTGCCAGGAGTCGGAGTCGGAGTCGCCCAAATCTTACCGATTCCGACTCCGGAGTCAGAGTTAACGCTGCATGGCTCAACATCATGCACTGCACCTGTTTGATTGACGATACTGCACTCGAAATTAGATTTTGTAATAGGTCATTTTTCTGTTTTGAACGAACGTTTTCAGCGAAAGAAGCAGAATACGGTGAATGCCCCAGAACCTGCTTTTTAAATCTGCTTGTGATTTGTAATGCCATAGACTACTACATATCTACTACATAGACTACTACATAGACATGTAGTAGTCTATGTTAATGCATATTTGCAACGCAAAGCCTTTGGAACGCGCATGGGATCGTTTCAGGCAAGATAAAAATATATCCATTATGAACTTCAATATCATGATATGGGTATTCATAGAACCGTCCGGAGTCTGAGTCGGAGCTGGAGTCGGAGTCGATTTTTGAAGCCGGAGTCGGAGTCGGAGTCACCCTAAAATCCATCGACTCCGCAGCCCTGCTCATAACTGAATACATTGCGCGAATAGCCGTGTCGCCCCCATGGAGGATACGAGGAAACGACGTAAGACTTATGCCTTAGAATGAGACGGGAGCGGAACGAGGGGAGGGACGACGTGGATCAAGCTGGTCCTTCCCACCTCCGTACCTATTCCCAGGTGGGTGACGGCACGTGATCGCCTGAGGCGGTGGGGGGTAAAATATTTTCGTCATTTAACCTTCGCCTCAGTGGGGGGTGGACATATGTTACCACCCTGTCGCGTTTTTTTTTGCGTGTGAATAAAAAACCGCGGCGCTACGCGCCGCGCCGCTTGGGGTAGCTTTTGGTACATCAATTTTGGACAATGTGTGAAATTTTTGACCCCAGGTCATGTCAGGTCAGGTCACCAGGTCAAGTTAACTGACCAAGCTTAAAAAAGTTTGCAATCATGTCTAGCCTGCAGTGTTTGTCAGAAAGGTTTTAAACTTGGTGAATTGCATGATGTTATGGGCGCCTACAATTTGTATATCTCGGATATTTTATATCCGTGACCTAAGGTCAGGTCAGTGGCGTGACCTTTCCATTACAAGTCAATGGAGAAAAATGAAAATGCCTCTAGATCCGTGTGTATGCATAGGAACAGTCCAAATATTTCAGAATCACAATGATTTGGAACACTAGTGATGACCAAGGTGTCATTTTTGCTGATAGCCTCTAGAAAGGTCATCCGAGGTCATTTGAGGCTACAAACAGATTTTTGCCAATAATTCGCGATTGGAAAGAGATAGAACGCTGGGATGATCTCATTGTGTATGTCTTGCTGAGACACATCGACTGATATGCAACATGACATTTTCCGGTCAGGTCATGACCTTGACCTGAGGTCAAATTTTCAAGTTGACCTTTCAAGGTCAAATTATAGTTCATTCGACGCGTCTCGGCGAGAGGAACACGATTCTGGCAATAGAAATGTCGTGGCTTTTTGTAGTCAAAAGTTATTGTCGAAAAACACTTTTCGTAAAAACAGCTATTTTTGGAGTTTTTCCCTCTGGAGGCTAAACCGTTGACCTAAGGTCAGTTTTGATAATAACCTTATCAAAAGAAGTTTAAAAGCTATCGATTGCTTTTCCATGCGTTTTTCTAGCTACCATAGTTCCTGAGATCAGGGCTGCGGAGTCGATGGATTTACGGCGACTCCGACTCCGACTCCGACTCCGGCTTTCAAAAACCAACTTCGACTCCGACTCCGACTCCGGGCAGAAATGTCGACTCCGATCGACTCCAACTCCCGACTCCGACTCCGCACACCTGGCAGGGCTGCGGAGTCGACAGATTTTCGGTGACTCCGACTCCGACTCCGGCTGGGGTTTCCAATATCGACTCCGACTCCGACTCCGACTCCGGTCACAACTGTCGACTCCGACCGACTCCGACTCCGACTCCGACTCCGACTCCGCAGCCCTGCCTGAGATAACGGCATGTTTTCTGAAAATATAATGACCATTAGCAAATTGTGACCTTTGATGACCTCTGGTGACCCCAATATTACTCTAAGATGAAAAATGGACTAATACTTTCAAGCGTACGCATTGAGAGCTATCGACTGCTTTTTACCGCGTCTTTCTAGTCCTCTTAGTTTTTGAGTTAGATGTGGGTGGTAACATATGCCCCCCCCCCCCCCCACTAGGGCGAATTTGGCTGAAACCGCCACTGGGGCGCGGGCTAATGCTCAACATTAGGGAGACCCGCATATCGGCGTTCAGAGGGACCGTCAAGAAATACTTGAGCATGGCGCGGCGGTGAACGCACATATATGTACGCACAGGAGCAAGGCCCCACAGGAGCTTTTATTGTGATCTTAGCGCGTCCACTTTTGTTTTACATGTTTTAAGTGTCTTTTACCCATATCGTGTCTTTTACCGGTTAAGTGTCTTTTGCCCATATTTGATAATGTTGACGCGAGCACATGAAAAAACAGTGATTGTCTGGATGAGCTTTAACCCGCGCCCCGTTGGGCTCTGCCGAGCAACGCTCGGCAACGCCCAACGCCCCCCCCCCCCAACGGGGCGTTGGGGGAGGGGGGCAATTTCTCCCCCCCCTTAAGACCTCGAGAACCACGCAACCTAGCAACAAGCGGCAAACGGTGTTGGATAGCTCTATCAGGGAACTAACTTGTGACCAAATTTTATTGACCTAGGTCAAACCGATGACGTCACAGGTCAGGTCAAAGTTCGAATTTTCACCGTTTACAGGCATTTCAAGAAATGCGTTGTAAAATCGAGTAAAATGCATTTCATTGAAAATCATCGATGGGGGAATGTTCTTCAAACACATATTTTGCTATTTGAGGTCACTGATACCAGGTCAGGTCACAGAGGTCAGGTCACTGGGGGGTCACAATATGAAAGTGTCGTGTGATACATGTTTTATGGTCCATTTTACATGACAAATGCGATTATGTGGATCAGGCAGCCTTTGGGGCCAGCTTAGGTCACGTTTTGGTCAAGGCCAGGTCAAGGTCAGGTCAAGGTCAGGTCAAATTAGGTCAAATTTCAACGTTGATATTTTTGCATAAAATGGGTATCGATTCGATGCAGCTCGTCACGGGGAGTTCAATGGTGGTCTTTGTTTTGCCCTACGTGGTCTAGAATCGCTAAAGATTGAGTTCAAACATTTGGCGTCATATTTTTGAAGTTTTTTCGCTATAACTTGGCCAAAAAAAAAACGAGATCGATCTAAAATTTGGTATGTATATAGAAGAGCGCAGGGACTATTACATACATTCCGTTTTTTCGAAATTTGGAAAACTTTTCGGATTTTTTGAGTTTTCTAAAACAATCAATTTTTTGAATTTTTGGGGGTCAAAAAACCAAACTTATGAAAATCCGAGATAGCAGTTTTGTAGCGCCGCTTTTTGTCTACTAGACCAATTAAAGAACTTTGAAATTGCTTGGTAACTGTAGATTTGGTGAGCGTTTCAAGATTGCATGTTTTTTGCTCATTTTTGCTCGAACATGACCTCAGTTTGACCTCAATAACTCCTGACCTAAGGTGACCTAAGACTTGAAATTTGGTGTGAGGGTGTCAAATTGATGCCCGGGAAGGAAATGAAAATTTGATGAACCAAATTGATGCCCGAAAAGGAACTGGGGGGGGACAGAATCTGCCCCCTCCCGTTTTTCGCCAATAACTTCTAAACGCATTACGCCAGCGACGTCAAACTTTCAGTACCTTATCATACATCAATTTGACACATTCCCTGAAAATTTGAGCGAAATCTGTCGGAAACTTTTTGAGACATTGACGTTTTAGTGACGTCATGTTCGCCATTTTCGCCTAAAAAAACGGCAAAATTTCAAGCGCCGCTAACATCTTCATTTTCTTCATTTTTCACATACACACATACATACACTCACGTCAGCCCACACATTTACACATACATACATGCACGCAGGCAAACACACAATACGCACATACATACGAACCATGCATACAAGAACACAAAAATATAGACACAAAGCACAACCAAGCTAAGGAAGCAGCAGAGGGTCTTGGTATGTTTCTTTGCAGTTATATGAAGAGTTTTCCTGGTTATATTGAGACGGTTATATCATGGAATATGAAGTTCACTAGGAGACATAAAAGTAAACTTAACAACAAGTATGGATAGTATAAAAATTCTCTCAATGAACTGTCGCGGTCTAAGTGGCCTTCAGAAAAGACGGGATGTCATGCATTATCTTCGAAACCAAAATTACGATGTTGTCTTTTTGCAAGATACGCATATGACAGAGCAAGCGCTGCCTTATTATAATAACCTCTGGAGAGGAAAATGTTATCATTCATGTTACAGCTCCTGTAGCCGTGGATGTTCAATACTGTTTAACATTAACACGCAGCACCAAGTCATCAAAGAAATCAGTTCACGCTGCGGAAATTACCTTATAATAATATCAAAGATCCATTCTGAGACTTTTGCGTTCGTATGCATATATGGTCCAAACAAAGACCAACCTAGCTTCTTCAAGGAAGTATTTTCTCACTTGTCAGAAATTGAAATTGACCACACGATACTAGGTGGAGATTTCAATTTCATCATAGACCCGACGATTGACGCGTTAAATTACGCACGAGAAAACAACGTGAACTCAAGACAACAATTTATGCAATTGGCAAAACAATATAGCATGGTTGATATTTGGAGACAATTGAACCCCCAGGAGAGGAAGTATACCTGGACACGTAAAAACCCATTTAAATGCGGTCGTCTTGATATGTTGTACGTGAACGAACAGCTAACTAACAGAGTAGCAGATGCAAACATTGTCTCCGGATATAGGACAGACCATTGTGCAGTTACCTTAACGATACAAACGAAACAGCATCAAAGAGGAGGTGGTTTATGGATGTTCAATACTTCCCATTTATCAAAACAAGAGTACATCGAACGAATCAAAACATGCATTCATAATACAATAAAACAATACGCGGTACCAGTATATGAATCAAACGTTTACACAAATTACAAGAACTTTAGTACCATACAGCTAACGATAACAGATTGCCTGTTCTATGAAACACTCATTATGATGTTAAGGGGAGAAAGCGTCAAATTTTCAAAACAAATAGCCAGACAGAACAGAGCAAAAGAAGACCAACTTAAAAATGAAATCGACAAAGCGCAGCAAAAATTCAACGAAACAGCGTCGGAGAATGACCTGAATTGCCTTGAAATTGCAAAAACTAAGCTAGAAGAGTTCAGAAGCCCCATTGTTGATGGTTTAATAGTTCGTTCTAGAGTAGCATGGCATGAACAAGGAGAGAGAAGTTCTAAGTATTTTCTGTCATTAGAAAAAAGAAATGCTTGCGCAAAGTCTATTCAATTTATTAAAGACGGTGATAAGACAATTACAAATATCAACACGATTCTTAAACGATTTTCAGAACACATGGAAAACAAATATAGTAAGGATGACAATATTAGATGTGAGCAAAACTTAATTGCGAAAAACATAAGCAACCAATTGACCATGTCGGACTGCGAGAATTTAGATACTGAAATAACACTGAAAGAATTAACGGAAGCTCTTTACAAGATGAAAAAAGGGAAGACGCCTGGATCTAATGGGTTTCCCGTTGAATTTTTTAGAACTTTCTGGTATGAATTGGGGCCATTTTTGCATCGAGCTTTTATCGCATCTCTAACAAAACAGCAAACACTAGCGTCACATAGAGAGGGAGTAATCAAACTAATACCAAAACAAGGGAAGTCGCCTTACGATATCAAGGGCTGGCGCCCTATCACATTACTAAATGTTGATTATAAAATCGTATCCACAGCAGTCGCCATCCGGCTTAGAGGTATTATCAGTACAATAATAAGTCCCTGTCAAACTGCATACATTTCTGGCAGATATATCGGAGAGAACTCTAGGTTAGTGTATGATATACTGACAATAGGAAAACAGAGAAAAATGAACGGAATGATTGCTGCAGCTGATTTTGAAGCGGCATTCGAATCAGTTTCATGGGAATATCTTACGTCAGTGTTAGAAAATATGAACTTTGGAACGAGGTTCATAAGCATCATTAAGTTATTGTATTTGAATCACCAAAATTTTTCTCGGATCATGATAAACGGACACCTCGGACCTCAAATATTTTTACATAGAGGAATTCGACAAGGTGATCCGTCATCGGGTTATTTATTTAACATTGCTGCGGAAGTGTTAGCAGGAATGATCATTCACTCATCGAAATTAAATGGAATAAATATGTCTCCCCAAAAACAAGTACGCATATCTCAGTATGCGGACGATACATTATTATTTTTGGACGGGTCTGATGAGTCTCTGAAAGGAGCTATGCACGAACTAGATCAATTCACTCGCATATCGGGGCTCAAAGTTAATATAAATAAAACATCTTGTTTGCCTTTCGGTATGCTTACTAAGGATTGCATTCCTACAGACTTGGGTATAAAAATAGTAGACGAGCTTAAAGTTCTGGGAATAATTATATCAAATAATCTAGACAAAATTACAATTAGAAATATTGAAGAAAAAATGATATCAGTACGTAAAGACTTGTATCAATGGAAAAGACGAAACCTCACTCCGATAGGCAAAATATGCATAATCAAAGCAATGATAATTTCTAAGCTAGTGCATCTTTTCATATCCTTACCAAATCCACCAAAAGAGTTCTTTAAAGAAATTGAAGGTTTGATTTTCGATTTTATTTGGCACGGTAAGAGGGATAAAATCAAACGTACAAAACTCATGCAGGGCTACGGACAGGGTGGATTAAAAATGATAAATATGAGAGCGTTTATTGATAGCATGAAGTTAACATGGCTCAAGCGTTTCATTTCCTCTACAGGAGATTGGACAGAAATAGCGAGGACACAATTACCCCCTGGATATCAACTTCTTACGTACGGCAAAGAAAAACTGAAATCTATCAAAAGTAAAATCACAAATAAATTTTATGTTGATGTAATGGACGCTCTAATAAGATTTACCACGTATTATAAGCCCAGTAGTGAGGAAATACTAACGGAGACTCTATGGTTTTCTGACCATTCAGGATTTGCCAACAGCATAATCAGGGAATGGAATACGAAAGGATTGCGCTTTGTATCCGACTTGTTTGACCATAGAACCCGGAAGTTGCTCACAAGAGAAGAATTAAAGGAAAGATTTAATATAAAAATAGATTTCTTGAATTATGAAAGACTTGTGCAAAAACTGCCAGAGAACTTGGTAAATAACGCTACCAACGACCTTAGCAGTCCTATCATACCTTATAAAATACAAGCAGTAATGCATGGAAAAGCATTTACGAAGCTTGCATATGAAGTCCACCTAAAAGCAGCAACATCAAATTATAAGTATGTGAATCAACGAATTGAAAGCAAATGGGAAAATGATGTTGGACAATATGAGAACGGTTCGTTATTAACCATAATGAATGCCACGAAGTCAACATATCTTTTGTATTTCCATTATAAAATAATCAACAGAATTTATCCCACAAACAAATTGCTAGTATTTATGAGTATTGCAGAATCGAGTGATTGTTCTTTTTGCCAAAACGAGGTAGAAACTATCGCGCATCTTTTTTGGTATTGTCCAAAAACTCAATATTTTATTCGAAATATACTTTCGCACATGAAAGAACATTATGAAAAAACAATCTGTGTAAATGAAATGAATTGGTTCTTCTTAACAGACCTTTCAAGCGTTGACGTTTTAGTCATCACCTTAGCCAAATATGTCATACATCAAGCACGAAAACAAAACAGCATTCCAACGTTAGCAGCAGTGATGAATGTACTGAAAGCGGAAGTGACAAAAGAATACCACGGATGTAGATCTAATGGAAATGTGGATGCTTTTAGGAAGAAGTGGGGAAAGCTTGTGAAAATAATCGAAGGAGATACAGTTACGTGAACTTGTTTTATTCCTACACCGTTCAAAAAAAAAAAAACGTTAAAAAGTGCTGCAAAGCATATGGAGACCTTCCTTAGCTGTTTTCTTTATAGCATGTAGCGTGTCTCGCCTGCGCGACACACACACATACACACACACACACACACACACGGCACACACCTACACACACACGCACACACACTCACACACACCTACACCCCCCCACACACACACACATACACACACACACACACACACACACACACACACACACACACACACACCACACACACACACGCACACGCACACGCACACACATACGCACAAGCACCTAAACTGATACAAACACATTGCACAAGCACACCGACACATGCATATACGCACACAGTCACAAACACAACCCAGTACAAACAGAAATGCCTACACATACATAAATGCAATCATTCCGTTTCTTTAACAGTGTAGTTTATGTTGTCTGTTTAATTACTTGTTTGTTTGGTTGCTCTTTGCTCACCTAGGTTACTGTTTGTTGTGTTTGAACGGAAGATTGTTGAACGTTACTGTGTTTGAACGCCGGCCTGTGGCGGAGCCCTGAGTTTTGCCGAGCATTGGGCCCCCGCCCCTATGACCCATCCGGGCCAACCTGGGTACCGGTCCCAATTGAAAGGGACCGGTCGGCCGCCCGGGCGGGCGGGGCGCCGGCCTGTCGAGTGTCGGGTCGGGTCGGCGCTCCCCTCGCCCGGGCGGTGGTTAGGGGGCACCCCCGGGAAAAATGATTTTCCGGGGGTGCGGGCGGGGGCCCGCGGCCCGTGATTCGTTACGCCAGCGAACAATCGAAACGGAGGGAGCGGCGCCCGCTCACTGTCTTCGACAATCGAGTTTACTATGTTGTGCATGCTGTGTGTCCTGCTATGCATATGCTGACGATCTCAACCCCGGCCAGAAATAAGCGGTATATTACTGCACGCTGTTGCAGTTTGTGTCAGCGATTTGTGTTTGGTGATTGTGTTCTGTGCAATAAGCTGTGAAGTGTGCCGTGTCCAATAAACTTCAGCGAATGTGAAAAAAAACATCTTCATTTTTAAAGCAATCAAGACGTAACAAAAAAAGGTTATACGTGATTCTACTTTGTCTATCAAATGGCCATCTCGGTTTTTTGAAAATGTTCGATTCTAGGACAATTTTTTTTCAAAAAACCGACTTTTTATGGGAACAAATTATAAAATCTTAAATTTTGAGTGTATCGAAAAAAACGGAATATATGTCAGAGAAGTGGTCTATGTGTACCTACATACCAATTTTTAGAAGAATCGGTTCAAAAATGTGGGAGTTATTCAAACTTTTATGACGTCACGACACACAAAAATTTTGAAAAATGAATTTTTTGGAAGTTCTAGACCTCGTACGGGAACAAAAATAGCACAATTCGATTCGCCGTGAAAAACTGCATCAGATAGACACCTTAACAACCAACTACAAAATTTGACCTCACTTGACCTGACCTTGGCCTGACCTTGACCTGAAATTCATCCAGAGGTGGTCCATATCACTTATTGAGTGTGCCTATTGAATTCTATGAGTAAAATGACCCATAAAACATGTGTCGCACATGCCCTTTTCTATATTTTGTTTTTGGTGACCTGACCTGACCTGACCTGACCTTGACCTTGACCTTTGAATGACATTGTATGCAACGAATATTGTCTTGGTAGTCTAAGAACACGTTTTGGGCAATCAGTCTCAGTCCATTCTTCGGCAGCTACGGTGCAAGGCCGATACTGTAGAAGCTTGCATTTTGTACCCTTGACCTGACCTCTGACTTACTTAAGCAAAAAAAAATTGGGCTCTTAAGATCTGCCTTGTTGAGAGCTTTCGATTGCCGTTTTCCCCGTCTTTCTACGACCAGCGGTTCGGAAGTTAGACAGGGGGGGGCAGAATCTGCCCCCCCCCCCAGCAGGGCGCGTATGGCTGAATAGCCCAGCGGGGCGCGGGTTAACCCGCGCCCGGCTGGGGGTCCTGGATTTCCACGCCCTGCTGGGGGGGGGGTGTTTGAACACCCCCCCTTGTAACTCGGCTCCTGGGCCACGTAGCGATACGCAAAAGGCGGCGTTCGAAAGAGCGTCAAAAATAATGACGAAATCACTTCGGTCAATTTTTTGGTCAGGTCAAAGGTCAGGTCACCAGAGGTCATTGAAGGCAAAATTTCGCCGATTTCCAGGTCGAATGTCAAAAATTTCCAATAAGCCAACGCATAACTCGGGAACCAATAGAGCTACAGCGCCGCGGAAAAGCGCATTCGATAGCCCTATTAACGCCCTTTCTGAGTAATTCTCTCAGATTTGACCTAACTTCAACGGTTTTGCCTGCAGGGGGCAAAAACTGCAAAAATAGCCGATTTTTTCGGAAACAGTTTTTCTGCAATAACTTTTGACCCAGGCCTTGTACGAGCTTACTTCTACCGGCATCGTGTTCCTCTCGTCAAGACGCATCGAATGAACTATAACTTGACCTTGAAAGGTCAACTTGAAAATTTGACCTCAGGTCAAGGTCATGACCTGACCGGAAAGGGTCATGTTGCATATCAGTCGATCCGTATCGTCGAGCTGAACACATCTAAGACGTTTTCATCGCTCTAGCATGCCTCTATTAAAAGTTATTTGCGAAACACTGTTAGATACCATTCGTGACCTAAGATGACCTCAGGGCATAAACAAGGGTCACGGACACCATTTTCATGTTCTGTGTGTCTAAACCACTTGTAATTCGGTATTTGGGAGTGTTTATAATGTCTTTCGTCCAAAAGAGGCGCATTTCAATTTTCTCCCATTGACTTATAATGGGGAGGTCGCAAAATTGACCTGACCTTAGGTCATCGATATCAAAATTCTGAGATATACATTTTGTACATGCTATTGCTCTTAGCAATCGCTGAAAGTTTCAAAGCGATTGGTCACTCGGTGTAGCTATGACAGACATTGAAATTTTATATGAGGTGAGGTCACTTCAAGTGACCTGGTGACCTGACCTTGAATGACCTTGGTCTGAAATTTTCACAACATGTGTAAAATTGATGTATGATAAGGTGTACCAAAAACGGCGGCGCTCCGCGCCGCCGTTTTTGAGATATTCGCGAAAAACCACAAGGGGGGGTGTTCAAACACCCCCCCCCAGCAGGGCGCGGGTTAAATATATTCTGAATTCTGAATTCTGGATATCGGTCGCGTAGTGATACATAATAACCAAGATTGACCATTGAAGATTTAGCGAGATTGATACATTTACATGAGCTATATTGAACGGCAGAGATGCATCTTTTCTGTGTAAGCATTGTCTAAATAGAGGATACTGCCTCGTTTGCATCACTTACATACATCCGTATTGACAGCGTCTGTCGCCGGTAACAGGCAAAGACGCGCGCGGCTGGTGTTATTTTCAGGGTTTGGTGTTTGTATATTTGTTTATGAACAGTTCGTGAACAATGTTTGTTTGTTTATTTGATAGCTTACGAATTTTGGCATTCAAGATCACATGTTCACCAACGATTCTCTGTTCATGAACAGTTCGTGAACGTTCATGAACGTTCATGAACAAGTCATCATTTCTTATATCTTTCTAGCAATTGTTATCATACGGTGCAGACATGAGTGCAGACATGTTTTACAGGTGAAAAATGCACCAGTCATATCTCAAGCACATGGAATCGTGATTCATAATTATTCTTGCAACGCTGAGGCTTAAATTGTGCATTAAAGACCTCGCATGACGTCATATAAGACGCTACTAAGGTTTGTTTATTCTGCACCAGAACAGAGGTGCAGTAGGAGCTTTTCGCTCATAACTTCCGATCAAATTGAGCTAGCGAGTCGGTTGAGCCATCACTTGACTCAGAAAGAACTGCCACATCGAATGATATGCAGCATGATATCCTCTATGTAGCTTTGTGACCCGAGTGGCTTTGACCCGACCTTGACCTGAGGTCAACATCCTAAAAAGACCTAATCCAAACAAAAAGTATATTATTTGACGCGCCTGGCCACGACGAGCACGATGGTGCCACAATCGCGGCTCTACCCCCAATTGTGGCCAAGTTATTTACTAAAAACCAAACCCTACTTTATGACACTTGACCTGACCTCAGGGGTCACCGGTTGGTGCAAGACCTTGAAATCGGATTTCAATCGCTTTGGTTCGTTAAGACGCACACGCTGGCTTTTTCCGCAAGGTTCTATCTCAATTAGGAGCGAAATGGCTAAGGAGGGGGTATCATCTACCCCTCTTTACCGTGTTCGCGAACAGTTCATGAACGTTCGCGAACTGTTCGTTGTTTTTTTTTACCAAAATTTTACCGATGACGTCACTTGTTCGCGAACACATTTGTTCGTGAACAGTTTGTTTATGTTTGTTTATTTGAAAAATTAAACAAACACCAAACCCTGGTTATTTTCATCAAACGCATTACGCCAAACATGGAGACTGCAACGCCGGGCGCCACGATAAATCCCGAACTTCTTTCAGCCGGCGCCGATCGAATTTTCGATGCATGGAAAAAAGAACTGCACCAATGGGCTTCCATAGACACAGGGACAAGGAAAATAAGCGGAAGCGCTTGATCTGTTTCTAGTGACACGCCTTAAATTGGTCACCGTGAATTCACCCACCCCGTTTCCCTGAAAATAGACGGTCAGATTCGCTCTAGATTCGCCAGAGACGGGATTGGGTCGCCGTTATTGCACCCGTTTTAGCGTATTTAAAGGGACTATCCCACCTTTAACATGGGGTTTGAGTTGAGATAGCCAAGTTTGCGGCGAGGTTCAGAAACCACTATCTATCTAGGTTGCAACCCCCGCGGCCTCTTGGTGTTGAAGAAATTCGTTCCCTTCATTTGAAAATGGGCCTTGCACAAGGCCCTATCTTCAACATGGAGCGACCGTTAGTGTGACGTCACCTCGTTTAGTCATTCTGATTTAAATGGGTTTGTTCGTTGAAAAATCGCTTAAAACTTGGTCTGAACTTTGTTGTGGTGCCTACAGAGTAAAAAGAATCAGCTTTATGACAGTAATGCTGCCTGGGGAAGGAGGTAATTTTGGGCTGTGACGTCACATATTTGAATGTTTGTGTTTGGAATATGGGAAGCCTGAGATGTTTAATGAAAAATAAATGCCAGAAACGTGTTCCTGGTCATCCAATCTATAAAGTCGGGCACAATTTAACTGGTTTTAACAACATTTTAGAAGGTGGGATAGTCCCTTTAAGTGACCATCCCACCTTAACATTAGTTTTGAGTTGAGATAGCCAAATTGGTGGCCATGGCCTGAAAATACCGGTTTGGGCACTCACAACATCAAAAAATGCTTTAATTCGAAGATATGGAATTTCAAACTTGCAGTTTTCGGATTCTAAGGGGCTAATGCATTGGAATGCCCCCTTATAATTTGTGACGTCAGCGGAGGTCTAACGATTCTAAATATTTTACTAAAACGTTTGGTAGCACACAGTGGTATATGCTGCTTTGCGCGCAACAAGTGCCGCATTTTCAAATAAAGTCGCTAGGAACAGCGGAGATTCCAAAAAGTAAACAAAAATAAAAGTCTAATATCTTGAAAACTGGTGAATATTTTTCGATGAAATTTGGTAGATGTTCGTTTTCGCTCTTTCTAAACCGAGCGACATCACTTTCATGCCAATTCATTAACTTTTTTCATTAAGTCAGCAAGATCAGTGAAGGCGTGTTTGGAGAAACGGGGCTGATGAAGACTACTCCAATCACCATAAAGCTCGCTGAAGGCGCAGTGCCTAGCGCTGTGAATACAGCACGGAAAATTCCAATTCCTCTGTTAGAGGGAGTCAGGCGAGAATTGGAGCGCATGGAACAGCAAGGCATCGTGGAGACAGTGACCGAGCCCACTGACTGGTGCGCGCCTATGGTGCCGGTTCAAAAAGCCGACGACAGAGTGAGGATCACCGTTGACTACAAGAAACTGAATCAAGCCATCAAAAGAGAAGTGTACCCAATTCCAACACTGGAAGATCTCACTTCAAAGTTCAACGGCGCGACTATGTTTTCAAAACTGGATGCCTCCTCAGGCTTCTTTCAACTGCCGCTTGACCCTGAAAGCTCACTGCTCACCACCTTTATCACTCCTTTCGGACGCAAGGCCTTCACTAGACTGCCAATGGGCATAAGCCTGGGGCCCGAATGCTTTCAGCGGAAAATGCATGAGATGCTGAAAGACCTACCTGGCGTCCTGTGCTACATGGACGACATCGTATGCTACGGCGATGACAGCACACACGACGTCCGTCTGCAAGATGTCCTGAAGAGAATCGAAGAGTCAGGACTGCGATTAAACAAGAAGAAGTGCCAGCTGAAGCAAGAAGAAATCAAGTTCCTGGCCCCCTGGGTCTCCGGATCAGCAAGCACGGCATCCAGCCCGACGAAGAGAAGGTAGAAGCGATCACAAACCTCCCGGCTCCCAGAAACATTGAAGAGCTGCGGTCGCTCCTCGGCATGATCAACTATCTAGGCAGATTCGTGCCTAACATCCAAGAAAACCTACGACCGCTCTATGATCTGCTAAAGAAAGATACTGCTTGGATGTGGACAGCGGCACAGCAGGATGCACTGGACAGAGTGAAGCATCTGCTGACATCAGCACCCGTGCTGGCCTTCTATGACCCGACAAAAGCAACCGTTGTCAGTGCCGATGCCAGCAGCTATGGTTTGGGAGGCTGTATACTACAAAGACATGGTAAGGAGCTCAAGCCAGTAGCATACTGCAGCAGAACGATGACAGAAACAGAGAGAAAATGGGCGCAGATAGAAAAAGAGCTTCTGGCGGCCACCTGGACTTGCGAGAAAATGCATATGTTTCTGGCGGGTTTGCCTGAGTTTGAGCTTCAGCTTGACCACAAGCCTCTGATTCCTCTAATCAACTCGAGGAATCTGGTAGAGGCACCTCTCCGATGTCAGCGCCTCCTGATGCGACTGATGACGTACAATGCCCGCGCCAGCTACGTCCCAGGAAAACAGCATGTTCTTCCGGATTTTCTTTCAAGATTCCCAGATCGCACCAAGGAGGACGAAACAAGCTCCGTCATGGTCAGCGAGGTCCACCAGTACTGTGCAATGATATACGAAGCGCTTCCAGCCACCCAGCAGCGTCTGAAAGAAATCAGCGAAGCCCAAGCAGCAGACAGCGTACTCCAACAAGTAGTGAGACAAACACTCAGCGGCTGGAAGGAAGGACTGAAGCACCACAGTCTTAGTGAATACTTTGCTGCAAGAGGACAGCTCACTGTTATCTACACCACATTCGGAAAGCTTCTGATGCACGGCAGGCGTCTCGTGATTCCGCCAACGCTTCAGAAAGAGATGCTGCGACGTCTGCATGACGATGGACACTTTGGACTGCATAAGTCAAGAGAAAGAGCAGAACAATCTGTCTGGTGGCCTGAAATCAGCAATGATCTGAAGATCTATGTGACGCAGTGCTCCTTCTGCCAAATCAACTCACCCAAACAGCGCAAGGAGCCGCTCATCTCCATACCAGTTCCAGAGAAGCCGTGGTCCCACGTGGCAGCAGACATATGCCATTCTGGTGGTTCCATCTGGCTGGTAACCATCGACATCTTCAGCAGATATTTGGAGATCCAGCGCCTTACCAATGTATGCAGCACAGGCGTGATAGCGTGTCTAAAAACACTGTTTAGTCAGCACGGGATTCCAGATCTTCTGACAACCGACGGAGGTACACAGTTTACTTCTGCGGCATTCGAGGAGTTCAGGAAGTCCTACGGTTTTCAACATCGTGTGACTGATCCACACCACCCGTCGTCCAACGGAGCTGCTGAACGTGCGGTACGCACCGCTAAGTGGATCCTAAAGCAAAAAGACTGGCACTTGGCTCTCCTAAACTATAGAGCTACCCCCATAGAGGCTACTGGCTGTTCGCCTGCAAAACTGCTCATGGGACGCAACCTGCAAACTAGACTTCCGGTGGCACAAGCCGAGCAACATGAGTATCAAGCAGCTCGTGAGAAGGATGAAGAGGGGAAGAGGAAGATGGAAAAGTACTTCAACCAGCGGAATGGGGTTAGACTACTTCCAGATCTCAAGCCTGGTTACAATGTTCGCATGAAGACAGACAAAGAATCAGACTGGTCGGCGTCAGCGAAGGTTTTCAAGAAAGCAGGCCCAAGAAGCTACATAGTACAGAGCGGAGGAGCTACTTACCGACGCAACCGTTGTCATCTAAAGCTCTGTGAGCATGAAGAGCCCAAGCACCAGCGCTCTCCGCCTCCAGCACCAGCCCGCGCTGCAACAAGATCGATGAGCCCGGCACACCCACCAGCTCTGCTGCAGTCTCATCCGTCGCGTCGTGACCTGAAGGTTCCAGCACAAAGGGCACTCACTCCGCCGAGAAGCATCCAGACCAAAGAGACCAGACCTCCGAACGAAAGGCGGTCTTACACTCGGAGCAGAGCCGACAACAGGACAACGACTTCAGATGGTCATGAGGAGGTGAAATCGTCCTCTCCCAGAGTGACCCGCAGCGGAAGATGCTTCGGACCGTGACGTCCGTCTCGCCAAAGGAGGGAGATGTATCGTGGATCCGCCCTCCGGGCGGAGCCTCACGAAATAGTGTGAAACACGAAATAGCTCGTGATACTAAAATAATCTTACTTATGATGCATTCAGTAAATACAGTCTCGTCCCGATTCTCATAGCTGTTTATCACAACTTGATACAGGGTGCCTTTAGAAACACTGGTGTGGACCGTGTGTCTATCACAGACGGATGTGGAGCCATAGCAGCCAATCCCTCGTTGGCCGTTACTAGGGCCCTGAGCGGCCGGCGAGGTCTCTCAGAAACCGGCATTGGGCCTTTATGAAGATAATTGTGGCTACATAGGAGCCAATAACGTGCCCCCACAAGCCCTGTGGTGTCCTTTCGAGTTGAAGTGCGGCCAGCGCGAACCCTCTGCTACCAACTGGCGCCGTAGGGCCCCTCGGTTTTGAAGGAACCCTGAACCCGAGAACGGGCACGTACCCCCTCGCTCCCTTGCTATGTCACTGAATCCAAGCGATTAGGGGCCCTTTAGGTAATCAGGGGCGTTTCAGATGACCAGGTGTTTTCAATTGATCAGGGGCCCACCAGGTAACCATGGGCCCCTCTGGTAACCAGGCGTTAAGTAACGAGGAACCCCATCAATAACCAGGGCCCCTCAGTAAACGGGGGCCACTCAGGTAAGTGTAGGAGTCCCGCAGAAGGGCCGGCAAGGTTTCTCAGGTCCGTTTTTTTGACAAGGCTCTTATTGACTCAGGTGCGAGCCCTTTGCCATCAGCAGGGGGCCCTTTCAAGCCTTTTGAGGGCCGTTTAACGTCTCTTGAGTTCCCATTGAGGCCTTCTAAGGGCCCTTTGAGCAGTCGAGGGGCCTTTGAGGCCTTTTGAGGGCCTCTTGACGTCAGCTGAGGACCGTTGGACGCCAGCTGAGGAACGTGTTTTTGGGCCTTCTGATGGCCATTAGACGCCAATGGATGACCCTCTGACACCAACTGGGGCCCTCTGACACCAGCTAAGGGCACTTTAAGTTTGACGCTAGCTCAGGGCCCTCTGGCATTAGCTGGGGGGCCCTCTGACGCTAGCTCAAGGCCCTTTGACGCTCTTTAAGGCCTTCTGAGGGCCCTTGAGGTCTTCTAAGGGCCCCTTGAGGTTTTCTAAGGGCCCCTTGAGGCTTTTTGAGGGCCGCTTGACGCCAGCTGAGGACCGTTTGAGACCTTCTGATGGCCATTTGGCGCCAGCTGGGGGCCATCTGGCACCAGCTGGGGGCCCTCTGTCACCAGCAAAGGACTCTTTAGAGCCTTCGGAGAGCCGTTTGACGCAAGGGCATGGCCCTCTGACGCCAGCTCAGGGACCTTTGACACCCTTTAAGGCCTTCTGACGTCCGTTTGACGTTAGCTGAGGGCCCTTTGAGGCTATATGAGGGCCCTTTAAGGCCATCTGAGAGTCCTTTGAGGTCATCTGAGGGCTCCTTAAGGCCATCTGAGGGCCCTTTGACACCATCTAAGGGCCCTTTGACACCAGATGAGGGCCCTATGACGCTAACTGAGGGCCCTTCGAGGCCATCTGAGGGCCTTTTGAGACAATCTGAGGGCCCTTTAAGGCCATTTGAGGGCCCTTTGTACTCGGTCTTCGGTGGTCTAAGGATTAGTATAACTATTCTATTTGCGTCGGTTTGCGGGTTTTTTCAAGTGCTCAGTTTTTGCAGCGAGCTTTTTCTCTTAGGGCCTGCGAGATAGCCGCGGAACCACATATCTCTTAAGCATTGGCTTCAGTCACAGGAATGCGGCTGATTCACGTGACAAACTCGATGGCGGTCCCTCCATCCCGGAGAAATTCGCCGAGCCGGCGGCCGGCCGGCCGCCGTAAATGCCCAGTCGGTGCAGGTGCTGCCACCTGCGCAGTCGGCCGGCCCGTGCGGCAGTGCGAGGTAGTTCCATCGGCGGCCGCTAGAGAGATATCGCTATGCGCGTCGCGTCTAACCTGACGAATCTACAAAAATTTAGATAACTTTAATAAGAGGGACGGCAAAGCCACAATTCCAACGCTGAATGTTGGGCAAAAGCAAAGGAAGCCAACACAGCCATCTGTATTTACTGTATTTACCCTTTTCAGTCAGCGATAAGCCCCAGCAATCGCACCGCTGCGAAACTCGCAAGCTGTTCACCGTGCAGGGTATTCCGTTATAACCACCCACCAGCTCACGAGACGCGGATGTTACCCTAGAATAGGTAGGACGCGAGAAACGAGTTGGGAAATTTAGGTAGATGTTACACATTTCAAATTTGTGGGAAGTTCTACTTAAATTGCAAGCAATTCAATGACAATTTAGCAAAACCATCTGAGACAAAGGCACATTCAACAGTTCATTGGTCGTTGTCTGATTTAAACGTCGGAAAATAACAAGTATTTCGCGGTATTTAGGCAAGTAAATGCCAAGTGTTTTAGAACAAGTTCTTTGCGGTATTTAGGCAAGTAAATACCAAGTACTTTGGCAGGTTTTCAGTACCTACATTAGCAAGTTTTCAGTACATTACCAAGTAGCAGGTGATACAGCAAGCTGGCAGGTATTCTGGCAAGTTCAACAAGTTTTTCGCGAATATCTAAGCTTCTAGACGTCCGATCAACACGGGACGAACACCAATCGGTCCCAAATTTTCTCCTCAATCATTTTATGGCCAACGCGACGCGTAGCGAGCCAAGATATCTTGTTAGAGGCCCATTTGAGGCGGCCTTCGGCCGCCTCAAATGGGCCCCTTCCTTCGAGTTGGGCCCCCCAACTCGAATGGGGGGGGCACGGGCCCGTGTGCCCCCCCTTGTGTGCGCCCTTGCTGAAGTCGATATGATGTGATTTTATGCCCTCAGCTCGGTGCCAGTCATTGTGCTGTTATGTGCAGGTGTGTGCAGGTAGCCACTCCTCGCTCTCCTGCACGCCGTCAAGAGGACCAGCCCCGGACCTGCAAAAAACATTACCAAGTTTATTAACACAATGCAACATGAAAACATTTCACTAGGCGATGGCAAGCAAACAATCAATGTCTCAAAAGTGACTTTTCTTTGACTGCCTTTTTTATGTGCTGACATGAAGTCTCAAAACATGTACCTATTTTATATTTATGTATTGGTTGCAGGCCTGACTCAGAATTCAGGTGAAATAAGCAAATAACACAATTTATTTCGTTAATATTTTGAATTTGAGTCTGGCATTACTGTTCCATGCACAGTTGCGTCTGCGTATAAAATCATATGAAGCAAATGCATTAGGTAAATAGTCTCAACAAACAGAAATTAGTAGTACCACAGGTGGTATAAATAGAAACCAATATATAGACAAGGACGACGAGCTTGTTTAGTTAGCAAATGTCAATTACATAACTTTTACATAAACAAGAATGGGATTTTCAGCAATAAGCATGTCAGAAATTCTTTTAGATTCAAAATTTTCACCAAAAATTTGAAAGTTTAGATACAGATGATAAAATGTGGCAACAACCAATATTGAAAAGAAGTAACAATAAGCTTCAACTCTGCACGCAAGATGTGCCAAAAAATTGGTGAGAAATCGCTCGTGCTGAATTTTGAAACACGAAAGCCCCTGACGCTTTGACAGTGTGTGATTTTTTTTTTTCCAGTGTGGGAGGTAAACATAGATTGATTTGTTATTTGATGCTATTTTATTTTACAAATAAGTAGTTATTTTCACAAAGTATTAATATTTATAGAAGCTAGCCACTTCCGAAAGAATTTACAACTATTCCAGCTCCTTCTCATTATCTTTTCAACAATGCTAAGGCATTTTACAACTTAACCGCGAGTTCCTGGGGGGGGGGGCGTTAAACGCCCCTACTTTTTTCGCCGGGCCATAGCATAAAAACGGCGCGCCGCAGGCGCGCCAAATTTTTGGTACCTGTAGGGAATTTGTTGAAGTTTATTGTGACAAAGTTTCAAAAAAATCGGTTGGAATTTTTTTGAGATATCGAGGTTTTAGTGACGTCATGATTTTTGAGTTTTCGACCAAAAACGGTATATGTTCAAAAAATCATATAAAATCACAGAATAGACATACAGACATGCCGTAAACGCCATTAGACTGCCAATACCATGAACAATCAAATGGCTATCTTCGATTATTGATTATCGTTCCGCATTTTCCAAAATCGTGAACTGAATCTTGGCAATTTCTCGTGACTACTTCGCGACCATGATAGATGCATTAACCCGCGCCCTGCTGGGGGTCCTGGATTTCCACGCCCTGCTGGGGGGGGGGGGTGTTTGAACACCCCCCCTTGTAACTCGGCTCCTGGGCCACGTAGCGATACGCGGAAGGCGGCGTTCGAAAGAGCGTCAAAAATAATGACGAAATCACTTCGGTCAATTTTTTGGTCAGGTCAAAGGTCAGGTCACCAGAGGCCATTGAAGGCAAAATTTCGCCGATTTCCAGGTCGAATGTCGAAAATTTCCAAGAAGCCAACGCATAACTCGGGAACCAATAGAGCTACAGCGCCGCGGAAAAGCGCATTCGATAGCCCTATTAACGCCCTTTCTGAGCAATTCTCTCAGATTTGACCTAACGTCAACGGTTTTGCCTGCAGGGGGCAAAAACTGCAAAAATAGCCGATTTTTTCGGAAACAGTTTTTCTGCAATAACTTTTGACCCAAGCCTTGTACGAGCTTATTTTTACCGGCATCGTGTTCCTCTCGTCAAGACGCATCGAATGAACTATGACTTGACCTTGAAAGGTCAACTTGAAAATTTGACCTCAGGTCAAGGTCATGACCTGACCGGAAAGGGTCATGTTGCATATCAGTCGATCCATATCGTCGAGCTGAACACATCTAAGGCGTTTTCAGCGCTCTAGCATGCCTCTATCAAAAGTTATTTGCGAAAAACTGTTAGATACCATTCGTGACCTAAGATGACCTCAGGGCATAAACAAGGGTCACGGACACCATTTTCAAGTTCGGTGTGTCTAAACCACTTGTAATTCGGTGTTTGGGAGTGTTTATAATGTCTTTCATCCAAAAGAGGCGCATTTCAATTTTCTCCCATTGACTTATAATGGGGAGGTCGCAAAATTGACCTAACCTTAGGTCATCGATATCAAAATTCTGAGATATACATTTTGTGCATGCTATTGCTCTTAGCAATCGCTGAAAGTTTCAAAGCGATCGGTCACTCGGTGTAGCTATGACAGACATTGAAAGTTTTTATGAGGTGAGGTCACTTCAAGTGACCTGGTGACCTGACCTTGAATGACCTTGGTCTGAAATTTTCACAACATGTGTAGAATTGATGTATGATAAGGTGTACCAAAAACGGCGGCGCTCCGCGCCGCCGTTTTTTAGATATTCGCGAAAAACCACAAGGGGGGGTGTTCAAACACCCCCCCAGCAGGGCGCGGGTTAAAGTCGAACTTTTTGAGCCAAACACGTACACATATGATAAAATGAATGTCAGCATCGTGTTCTACGCCCCAAATTACACATAAAACGTGTGTCACAGGCTGCGAATATCAGTTTTGATTTTCGGGGATATGTGCGTACCCGGTTGACCTGACCTTGACCCTGACCTATGCTTGACTGACCCCTACATGGAGCTGACACTCTTGTAGGCCTTATATGATTGATTGTGCACCGTTTTGACAGAGTTTATGACGAGAGGCGCCCATTGCGAAGTCCTGAAGTCCATGCTACTAAAAGCCCGGTTTCAGGTGTTTGACCTGACCTTGACCCGACCTGTGACCTCAAAATTCAACTTTAAAGTCTCATCTGAAGCGTCTCGTCGCGTTCTTTCGTTTGCCGCCTCGTGCGTTTCACTGCGCCTATTGGTTCTCGAGTTATCGGCTGGGGGCGTTTAACGCCCCCCCCCCCGCAAACGGTGGGTGGCGAAATACCCCAGCAACTGCCGGATTAATATGAGTTTATCACGCTCCCTTTGAAAGCCAAAAATGACAAAAAAAAAATGGTTAAGCCGGGTTGGACTGAAACGTGGCTGCTCTGCCTATGATACTCATGCTTATACAGTTGAATTGAATACCTGAGCTGAACTGCTGAAGCTGGTCATTCTTCATGATCTCTGAGACAAGTGTGTGAATGCCACTTATGTGTATGCTTTTCCGATCTTCAAACACATAAAAAGTGATATTATTATAAAATAAACAATATTCAAACTCTGTATAACAATACACGCAACGGCTGCGTTACAAAGGTGCCGTTACAAAGGGGTGCCGTTACAAAGGCTATACCCCGATCTACATCTACATCTACACGCAACGGCTGGAAAACACTACGCCGGTGCGCCAGAATTGACAGCATCGCCTGAATCTCAGCGACCAATCAGCTTTCGACCATCCCAGTGACGTCATGTTGGCAGCATTTGGTAGCGATTTTCCGCTTATGGCCCGGTAAAGGGACGGACCCCCCCCTGATCAAAACGCTATATACTCTGTTTTACATGCAAATACTCGTATAATGTGAGAACGAACTTCAGGGACACCCTGCACTGTATACTGGTGGTGTGTCCGGTGTGTCCAAGGCTATAGAACTCGGGTGTGCCGCCAGGTCTGCCGGAGCTGCGCCGGGCCATCTGCGACTTTCACCTACGACACGACCACATCCAGCTGGATGCCGATTACATGCTCGTCGGCCCCGGCTCCAAGGAGCTCCTTTATCTAACCATGAGTGTCTTCAACGGAGGTCAGTGCTTGGGGTACCTATTCCACATCAGATTGAAAGCAAATTGGCTGCTTTGTGCCAGGGGGTTACGGTTCTATGCTGCCACATAGGGAGGGCTCAGGAGACAGATGACGTCACGGGGTGTCAAGGTTTTGTGGATTTTTATGACTTTGTTGTGCAGTAAATTATCTTTTTTTAGGCTCTAAGGGAGCCTAAAGGTTAATATCAAACTGCCTTAGGGTATAAAATCCTCGGAAGATTAATATTGGCGAAGATTGGTAGACACCCGCTGACGTCATCTGTCAAGGTCACCGATGTAAACAAACGGCTAACCATTCTACCTCCTATATACGGCCTTGCTTTGTGCCATTTCATCCAGGGTATATACAACATGAATTACGACGACGTATTTGGAACTGTCAGACGTGTCTCGAAGAGCTCCAATATTTTTGCGTGTATTAGCGTTTCCGAGTCATACCCTAACTCAATATGCATATGAATTTGTTCCTAATTTCACGCAGATAAGTCTAGATGTATTTGCATTGACGATAGATAAAGTAGCTGACCAATATAAGCTTGCAAAGTTAAGGATTTTTTGGCCTAGTTATTTAAAAATTTACTTACTATCGGTGTCGAACAGCTCTCGATTTTTCACCGTCGGTCTCGCGCTGATCTTCAAGAAAGATCTTTGCGTTGCAATTGAGCCCGGAACTTGCCATTTGCAAAGGCAGACACCATCAAATCAAAGATGAATGATTGTCAAGTCTCCATGAGTATGGCTGATCTGAGGAAAATTATTAGCCTTGAAGTTGAAGAACGCGTCGCTTGTAAAGTCAAGGAGATCGCAGAACAGCTATCATCTGACATGAACGCTATGATGCGCGGTGTTTTTGAAGAAATGGAAAGGTTGGGGAAACGCCTTAAAGACATTGAAGTGAAATGTAACGCCCTTGAGGAAGGTTCGGCTCAACTAGCTCAAACAGTGAACAAGGAGGTGAAAAGGATCGAACCGAGCGCAACTGTAATCGAAGTTGAACCAAACGCCACAGAGCAGAGAAGTCAGCGGGGCAACGAAAAGGAGCCAAGCATTAAAGGGACTATCCCACCTTTAACATGGGGTTTGAGTTGAGATAGCCAAGTTTGCGGCGAGGTTCAGAAACCACTATCTATCTAGGTTGCAACCCCCGCGGCCTCTTGGTGTTGAAGAAATTCGTTCCCTTCATTTGAAAATGGGCCTTGTACAAGGCCCTATCTTCAACATGGAGCGACCGTTAGTGTGACGTCACCTCGTTTAGTCATTCTGATTTAAATGGGTTTGTTCGTTGAAAAATCGCTTAAAACTTGGTCTGAACTTTGTTGTGGTGCCTACAGAGTAAAAAGAATCAGCTTTATGACAGTAATGTGGCCTGGGGAAGGAGGTAATTTTGGGCTGTGACGTCACATATTTGAAAGTTTGTGTTTGGAATATGGGAAGCCTAAGATGTTTAATGAAAAATAAATGCCAGAACCGTGTTCCTGGTCATCCAATCTATAAAGTCGGGCACAATTTAACTGGTTTTAACAACATTTTAGAAGGTGGGATAGTCCCTTTAAGATGGATGCGGTCCCCTCAGAGTTAACATCCAGCAGTGACAGTGATTGGACTGTAGTCACGTCCAGACGCAAGAGAAAGGCCACAGGCTTAAGACCTCGTGGTGCACTGCTGCTCGGAGGTGACTATAGGCCTGTACACATTCAGCTGCTGTGCTGTTGCCAGCCAAAAATCACTCACACTATTGGCTGAAAAATTGATGACGTTATGTTGCACATGCAACATGACGTCACCTCTCTGCTGCCGGCAGCATGGGCTGACGGGCTGTGCTGCTACGAGAAAGCAAGTGCAGAGATGCCGAGCCGTCAGCAAAAGCCATAAATGACGCATTTAGACACTGGTAGTGGCGCATGAAAGCAAATCACGTGCCAGATTTTTATTGAGCACTGCAGATAAATGAAATTTGGACACCATGTTGGCGCTATTCACATATATTTGGTTTCATAATTAATTGTCGATACAAGAAAAATACTTATTACTTTCGCACATTGTCAGTAAATATTTTGATAATATATCTAACTGCTTAAGTATTGTATTGATAAAGAACATGAAGATGAGACGAAATATTTGTTTACAACGCCATATTTGTGAGCAGTCAGCCAGTGCTGACATTTCTCATCAACCAAATGTATACAGTTCCGTCAGCCAGAAGCGGTGGGCGGAGCCTATTTCAGCTGACAACAGCACAACAGCTGAATGTGTACAGGCCTAATGTGCGTCGAGTCTCATACCCTGCCAGAGAAGAGTTCGAGTTTGAGGAATGTGTACACTTCTACTCCCAGACTAAGGCTACGATCAGTGATGTTAGACACCATGTTGACGAACTTGTACGCATTAACAAGGCTAAGAAAACTGACATAGTTGTCATGACTGGCGAAGAAGATGTGCTCACACGAAGTACAGATTACATCGTAGAAGAACTCGGTTTGCTCGTCTCTGAGGTCAAGAAGAACCCTCGAGTCGCTGATGTAGCGATCTGTTCGGTCATAGAGAGACGTGATGTCTGTCCCAGTATGACACGCAAAGTTCAGGAGCTGAATGACAGTATAAAACAGCTCGTCAAGTGTGAAGGTGCTAGATACTTGGAACTACACCTTTTTACGGCCAAATATAGAAATAGTGCACACAGTTCAGAAATAGTGCAACCATTTCGACAGTTCGGCATAGTGCACCGCTTCTTGGGCCGAGTGCATGAAATTCAGTAATAGTGCACACGGCTCCGAAACAGTGCAAGCAATTTAAAAGAGAATGCATTCATTTTCAGTAGTTGCGATTTCAGTTTCGCCAGAGTGCATTGCTTCGTCATATGCATTGGTATTCGGCGTACCGCAGAGCAATTTAGTTAACCTTCAAGCGAATTCGGTGCCCCATCTAGAAAATATTTTTGACAACGCTCTTGCTGTTCATCAAGTGTAGCGTGGTGCTGTTCAAACAAGCTGCTAATGAAATTTTACTAAATTATTGAAATTTTACTGCTAATGAAAATTAATGAGATTTTAATGAATGTAATGAAAAGGCCCAATTTAGGCGGCAGTGCACACATTTCAAAAATAGTGCAGGCGATTTCGACAGTACGGCATAGTGCATTGATATATTGAATCGCGGCACGATATTCGCCATATTGCAGCCATTTCGTCATAGTGCAGGTTTAAAGTGACCCAGGTTCAGGCATATTAGACATATCGCACATTATTCGTCAGATCGTTTCAATTTCGGGGTCCCGCATGTAATTTAGGCACTGTTCAGTAACACGGCATTGCATAAATAAGTAATAACAATTTTTATTTGACATTTCACGCTACCTGAGCCTCCAATGACACTCGTAGTCAGTCAGCAACGCAAAAAAGTCAAGTAGCCAGCTGCACTGCTCTGGATGCAAAAGGTAGAGGGTATTTAATGTTTCATCTGGGTGCCTTAGCTTCAATCATATAAGACATAGTGCACATAATTCGTCGGGTGCTTATATATTCGGCATGAGCAATATTTTTTCGGCTTTGTTCAATCAAATTCGCCATGATGCTGAAAGGCGATAACAAGAATCCATAGCATTTCTGATCTTTTTGAACCAGCAACGAAGTTATGCACCCGATTCAGAAGCCCTGAATGCCACGTGACCGCCACTCGACCGTGTCACCGAGTTCTTAGAGCGAGACTAATGATAAGTTAATTCCTGAGAGCTGAAACTGCATTTGAGCAGGTTTTTGACCAAGATTCACGCTACTCTTGACAGGCAGATAGGGGCTTTCAAAAATATTTTCCCAATCCAGCAGCGAATTCACTTGAACATCGCCTAAATCGCTTTGCTGGACGCCGACTATCAGGCCACATGACGAAACCGTGCACTATGACGAAATTGAACCTACGGCTCATTGAATTTGAACGCACCATCTTCTAAATTGATTGCTCTTCATTTGAAACGTGTGCACTATTACCGAATATCATGCACTTGGCCGAACTAGAGGTGCACTATGCCGAACTGTCGAAATCGGTTGCACTATTATACTGAACTGTGTGCACTATTTCTATATTTGGCCGTAAAAAGGTGTAGCGCATTTCACGTTCACGTGACATCCCACATTCTTCATTAGCTCCAGAGCTTTGCTGAGGGCTTAAGTTGCGTAGGAAGGTGAGATTTGTTTACATAATCGCTTATTTATACCGTGCTGGATTTATTTGAACGTTGCCGTAAGCACATGCCGTATGTCGAATTTGAATTAACCTGACGAATTATTATTTGCACTAAGTCCAATATGTCTAACCTGAGCCACTTTTATCTGCACTATGACGGAGTGGGGTGCACAATGACGAATATCGTGCCGCGATTCAATATATGAAGGCACTATGCCGAACCGTCGAAATCACCTGCACTATTACTGAAATGTGTGCACTTCCGCCTAAATTGGGCGTAAAAAGGTGTACGAGAGAGACTGATGGAATGCAAATATGGAGGGATCAACAAGACTGGCCTAAAGCTGACTGCAGAAGTGGCCAGAAATGTGGCTCAGCTAGTGCTCAGCGAAGTTCAGGGTTTTTTTTTAGAGTGAAACGAGGCAGTTCTAGAGCATCGGTAACTGGAACAGCAACAGAACAGAAGAAAAGTAATGTTGGACTCCGTATTGGTCACGTTAACGCCAGATCTCTTTTCCCGTCTATTGATGATGTTGCGAGTATGCTAGGCACATGGTCATTAGATATTTTATGTGTTAGTGAAACCTGGCTGTCACCCCAAGTGAGCAATGACTTTTTGATATTCCCTGGCTACAACATAATTCGCCGTGACCGTGAGAGGGACGGAGCCAGCTTCAGAGGCGGTGGGGTGTGCATAATATACCGAGAGAGCCTTCGCGTTGAAACAATGTTGGTACCGACGAGCAGCCCCTCGTCACTGGAGTCGGCGTGGATCAGTGTCTGCTGCAAAAACACAGTGCTGGTTGGGGTGACTTACCGACCACCGAGCGCGTCAGATTCTGCAGCTCTGGACGAACTGCAGTCTCAGCTGGCTTATGCCGTGGGTACCGGCAAGCCTATCTACGTGCTGGGAGACGTCAACTTTGACCTCCTCCGGCCGACTAAACCTGACGTTCGCAAGTACTATTGAGCGCAGAATCCGCGCTCATACCGGGACCGAAGCGGGACAGGTCTGGTGTATCAGAGAGTGTACCGATAGTGCGCTGCGGAACAGTATCCCATCCAGGCGGCTGCTGTCTGGTGAACTTGGGTCAGCCGCCGCACGGAAGGCAGCCACCCCGGCCTCCCTCCCCGCGAGTGGGGGAGGGAGCCGGGGAAGGGGAGCGATTCATGCAGTCGCAGCCCGCGCGGAGTTAGTGCGGCAGTGTGTACTAGAGGTGTCAATTTCAGAAATTTCTTGTCCGATGTCCGTCCAATGTCCAAAATCCTAGCTCACTTTTGTCCGAAAAATGTCCAAGGCATGGATTTGTCCGAAAACTGTCCGAAAGCTGGATATGGAAAGAGAGGGTTGGGGAATTGATCTATAGGTTTATGTTTGTATGTACCACATGATAACTAAACCAGTATAACGCCTTTTGGGGCGACTAACGGAGCGAGCGAGAGGGTGGGCCTCGCACGTGCGAAATCGCGAGGGGGTACCTCCAGCTGACTTGTGCACGGCACCCTACTAACCGGTATCTAGCGATGTGCCAAATTTGAGCACAATCGGCCCAGCCGCTCTCGAGATCTGGAAGCGGCACCCTGCACGTGCGCACGTGCAAAATGGGTCCCAACTGACTTGTGCACGGCACCCTACTAACCGGTCCCTAACCATGTACCAAATTTGAGCGCAATCGGTCCAGCCGTTCTCGAGATCTGGAATCGACCCCTGCACGTGCGCACGTGCAGCAGCACCCCAACTCTGGCACATAGATATGCATTGCCTAGTGGGTGCCTACCTACATGCCAACTTCCAGCGCAATCGGCCTAGTAGTTACCGAGATATTGCAACAATTACAAAAGTGACACCTCCTCGTTTTCCACGTGGCACGTGCATAAGGGGTCACCCACATGCATCGGGAATAGTCCAATACTTGGTAGAAGGAATGAAGCTACCCTACAAAAATTACCGCGTGTAAATCGGTCAAGTGGTTGCTGAGATATAAGCGTCGCAAAAGCGTGACCACGGCCGCTCATACTCAGAAATTTCCGTTAACCTAAGGAAAGACTACGTGCTCGCTTCGCTCGCTCCGTAATAACAGATCCGCCATCTGGTTTTGAGTGCAAAATTAAAAATATTGCAAACTAAAAATGTTGAAGCAATATCATATGCAGTAGGGACAGGGGCGTCGACGCGTAAGGAAAACTGGTCCGACTTTTTCTCGGGGGGGCCCCCACCGGTGGGGGCCCCCAGGTGTCGAGGCGCAGCAGGGCCCCCGCGGTCTCTAGCAGGGCCCCTCGAGCCGCAGTAGGGCCCCCGCGGTCTGCAGCAGGGGCCCCCGCGAGCCACAGCAGGGCACCGCCTAGTCGAAAAAGTGGTCCGACTAGTCGGAAAAGTCGGACCGGTGTCGACGCCCCTGAGTAGGGAATGGGCATTAGGGCAATAGGCCTAATCTGATATACAACACAAGAACAGCATATTGAGACAAGCCTATTCTGCTTCAAAATGTGCTACAGCCTACAACTGAAGCTGAGTAAGCAGGAATAATGCAAAACATTGCATATCCCTCCAACTCACAACTATTTTGAACTTGCGTTCTCAAATATTGACTTCATGCCACATCCCTTACACTAAGCCACTTGATGATGAATCAATACAGCAATAATGCAAGCAGCTAGTCACTTACAATAATGATGCATATCTTCATCTTATATCGCACTGGTTGAGATGTAAAATAGAACTCTTCTTGCAAAAGCAAAATAGTTCATGTGAGAAGAAACATGTGAGATAGGTACATCTGGAAGAAACGTGCTCTTCACTGAGCCACACATCTCTGAATATCCAAAAGAATAAGCGATCACAAAAAATAAAAATACCTGCTATGATTTAACACAAATTCACTGAAATTCACAAGCAAAAAGAAGTTGTATAAATCCTTGGTAGAATGAAAAACACATTTCATGCTACCATTCTCGGTAGCATGGAACATGGTATCGGGCTTTGAGTCGATGTGAAAGTAAATCAATAATATAACGTCATAATCATAGAATTTGTCCTATTGAAGTGCATTTACCATTAATTGTTTGATTTAAATTCAATATGTATTTAAAACTATCATAATTTTTCAAAAATAATGCAATTGTAAAGCAAAATTACTGTATTAATTGTTTTAGACGTCATTTTTTGTCTCCTCCGATTCTAATCGGGAGGCCATCTTTCCTTAGGTGACGTTAATGACGCTTTCGCCGCATTTCATCACCTTTTGGTAATCATTTTATTGATAGGCTATCGGCATATTTTAATATTTTATGTAGCATTGTATTCGATATTTCGGCACGGATATTTTGGGGGGAAGGGGTAGAAGGGGATGACTTTTATGATAGGAGGTTCTAGGTAAGACTCTTGTGCTACTTGGCACACCTTGATACCTATTTGCAATTTTCTTCAGTCTCTTTTCTGTTAACTTTCCAGTGAGGCAAAACTATTTTTGGATTCCCTACTTTACTGCTTTGGTGTCTGGTGCTTCCCACAGGTCAATTTTATATCATATTCAATATTCATAACTGTGTTATCTAATGATGGGCTTGCTGACAACAATGTCACATATTGGCTATTGCTACTTGTAAACACATTTTCAAGAGTTAAAAGTTGGCAGAGTACATGTGGGTATGTACCTACCTTATTTGACTCAGGGTTACCCGCTAAATGCAATCACGTTTATGTTCATTCTGCACTATGATTGTGAATGATGTATGAAGCACCTATTCCCTGCCAATTTTGATGACATGTTTTGCAATTTGGATATTGATAATGGAAATAAGTTTGGTCTTTAACTTATTTAAGAAATTTGTAACTTTCAACTAGTTTTCCGAATATGTCCGATGTGTTTGTCACTTGTCCGTCCGATTTCCGAATCGGAATTCGGAAATTTTCGGAATTCCAAAATTTTCGGTTCCGATTGACACCTCTAGTGTGTACTGTGTATATTGGGATGATTTCTCAAGCAAAGTTTTGGGCTTGCTTGAAGTCCACTGATCACGGTGGCTGTTAGCGGGGAGCGGGCCCGGGGGGTATCAGCAGATAGCTGTTCCCCTACACAGGCAGGCCACAGACATGTTGAAACGGTGTATTACTGTAATATGGCCGACCAGCCGGGGAAAGACCCCTTTCTGTAGGAATGCGATTAAAGAGGATTCTGTGTTTTAAGGTGTGCCGTTACGTAGTTTCGGATCGTCCTTAAATTCCTCGCCCTCTTTTCTCTCACCGCAACGTTTTATAGAAAAACTCCTGATGGTTTTGGCCTTGCTCCTTGCTCTTAACCTTGCTCTTCCAGACCATGAGCACGCTTTTTATTAACTATAAATGGAAGTTTGCCATGTTTCTCAAAAATGCTCAAGGTTAAAAAAAAATCCGTTCCTATCAAATAAGTACCGGAAGCACAAATCTCACCGGAAGTCTGAGCCGAACTATAAGCGAAAATGGCACAACTTCCCTATGGCCACCGCCATTCTGTCTGAACTAGACTTTTTGTTTCTTCAAACTATATGGTAACATAACGTCAATGTGACATAACAATTCACATTTATTGGGCATGCGTCACGAATGCGTGCCCCTCGGTATTACCGTTATGAAAGTTGCCCGAATCGGCGCTTAAGAACTTTGCAATTTAAAAATTTAACCCTCGCCCGTGGACGGCATTTCGCCATCCTTTCCAGTGGAGGGGGGGGGATACAACCCCTTCTGCCGTTTTGAAACGCGTCGTCGTAGAGCTTAGCGGAAAAACAGCGTATTGCTCTCGACGAGAGCTCGCGATTGCGCATATTACTTTTGACCATAGGTCAATATTTGACCTAGGTTTGGCAGGTTAAAGATCAAAGTTCGGGAAAATCGGCATTTTTAACTTTGCGCGCCTGTAGCGTCGCCGCTATGGCAGATATCGTCATGGAATTTTCACTATCGTATTTCTGGATGAATTTGGTGCATTTTGGTGTATAGTTTGTCACATTTTACGCGATAACTTCCGGGGCCACAGCGCCCGGAAGCCGGCGGGGTCCCGTTCGCGCCCCGGGTGGTCGAAAATGCCGTCTGACAGTTGGGGTCGGAAATGTAATCTAACCTGTCGGCGACTTCTCCTTGACCCTGAGACGCTCAATAAACCAAGTGCCCGAGCTTTATTTGGCCGTCAGATTCGAATTCAGGGCCAAAAATTACCGCCGGAAAGTCAAACTTCAAGAGGTTACCACAGGTCACTGACCTGAACTAGACCTGACCTGACCTTGACCCTACATAGGCCAATGGAGGGTGTGTCAGTGCCATGTCAGTCACTTTTGACCCAAACAATGCCAAAGTGTAACCGATATCATCGTTAAAAGCACGAAAAACTACGATTTCGTGCAAAATCGGCCTGATCTTGTTACCTTTGTGACGTCATAGCTCTGTTACCTGACCTGACCCGGTCATTTTTTCGCCAAAAGTTGCGCAAAGGATGGTCCATAAGGTAGCCGGAAAGCTGGCGGCACTACGTGCCGCCTTTTTTCGCTATTCGTAAAAAACCTCAGGATGGTGCAGGACGGACACGGAATGAGCCACTCACTACACAGGACGGACGCGGGGGCAGAGGTTCGGAGCCTCTCCGCTCTGACTCAAGCTCTGCGGCGACATTCGGGCCCACAGCAGCGAAGTGGGCGTTCAGCCGGTCAGCCCACTGTACTGCCTCCACACCAGATCCTGTTTTTGCATTTTCCTGGCCTTTGGACGATATGAGAAACCTTTTGATGTCTTTCCACGATTCATTACGTGACCGCCTGAAAGATGACAGGAAGAATGCCGTCCTTGCTCGACTGAACGCGCTTTTCACCTTGTTTCGACATGTACGATATAAATCTCTCAGCTCTTGTGACGGGTTGTAATGTAGAGCGATTCGTGCTAGGTCCCGTTCACGCATGATGGCCCTCAATTCCGCATTGTTCCTTAGCCAAGGACATGGCGGGTGTTTTGGTTTAATCGTAACCTTGGGCATATGCAAATCAATGAGTGGCGTCCATACTTCAAGCCATGCTCTCCATTTGGCTTGAGATCCTTGAGCATCTGTGACTGCTGTCCAATCAGCTAGGATCAGATCTAAACATAATGCGTCTGGCACCAGAGAACGCGTCGTTCTGATAGTGACACAGGGCCGCCGACGCCGTTCTCGCCCAATAAATGTCTCTGCGATGACTAGGTCGTGATCGGTCCAGTTGCAAGGAACCACTGCGACCGACTTGACGTCTGTAACATTTTTCACGATCAGGTGGTCAATAAGAGTGCCTGATTCTGGCCGGGTTGCCGTGCGTACGAGCTGCTGCAGACTGAGATCATCTAGTACCTGCATGTACTATTGAGCGCAGAATCCGCGCTCATACCGGGACCGAGGCTGGACCACGGCGGGGCAGGCCTGGTGTGTCAGAGAGTGTACCGATTAGTGTGATGCGGCACAGTATCCTTTGAGGGTCACGGAATGACATGACCTGGCTGTTTCTGTTCCGAGTGGGGCGGAAAGCCGGGGAAGGAGAGCCGCAGTGTGCGGCCGCAGCCCGCGTGGAGTGTGTGCGGCTAGACGTCGACGTGAGCGTGATGGCACACCTCAGTGATCTTGACAAGGGCAGGCTCATCTTCCTTTTCGATCAAGGTCACTCTGTCAAGCAGGCGGCAGAGATTCTCGGTGTAGCTCTAACTACTGCCAGACGGTGGAAACACCGTTATGAGCAGGAAGGGGAAAGGGGTTTGAAAGCGCGCTATGATAAGTGTGGAAGAAAACGGAAGACGACGGAGGAGGAAGACAGGCGCATGGTGGAGGTTCGTACTTTTCTTTTATTATTTGTTGCTGTTGTCTCTGCATTTCTAGGTCAAGACGAGCGTGTAGTATCAGATGACTAATCAGGCCAGCATAATGATAATATCGGGCCATAATGACTAATCGGGCAAGCATATAATTATAATATGTCGATTAAACAGCATGTCTAATTGATTAAACGTGTCAAACTATTTAATGAGGTTAGTGCTTGTACGAGGAACATGTTTATAAATAGTAGAAAATGTAAAAGCACGGCCTTTTTTCCTCGATAATTACCAAAACTAATGCTGTACAAATATATACTTTACTTGACAGAATGTAATATTTATTTCGACCACAGGTCTTTTTCAAACATTTTCAAATTAGAAAAGTGTCAAACTATTTATTTCAAGATAGGATTGATAATAATAGCGAGTATTTTTTTCGCATCTCGCTTAATGTCGCAAGAGCCACAGCTCAAACGTTTTATGCTCATGTTGAATGCTTGTAAAGTTTGTGAGACAAAATCGGAGCACATAAAAAATCGAACCAACTGAACAATGGTTGGCGGTTTCCTGCCCTCTGGGTGTCTAAGAGACAAAACCTAAGATAAACGTTTTATGGTCTTTGTGTAACAGGTCAAATGCCAGTAAACGTTGGATTGCACAAGTCATATCCAGGTAGATATCGTTTTTGCCCAGCACGCCGTCTTCCCCGCACTCTTGCAAACGGTTCCATGTCAATTCCACCAGTGACATTTCAAGCAGGTCAAACCAGTGACAACTACTCAACCAGAGACATTTCAATCAGTGACGACTCAACCAGTGACATCTGAACCAGTGACAACTGAACCAGTGATAACTCAACCATTGACAACTCAACCAGTAACAACTCAACCGGTGACAACTCAACCAGCGACATTTCAACCATTGACAACCAGTGACAACCAGTGACAACCAGTGACAACTCAACCAGTGTGCTAAATGCATTGGCTCTATTGTAACAAACCACGTTGGTTAAGTTGTCACTGGTTGAGTTGACTGTATATCCTTGTGAACATGTGCATTTTTTCATTGTTGTTAAATATGTCTTTACTACTCCGGCAGGTTGTTTTTGCCCTCCGTGGAGGAAATGCGCCCCGACGAGGAACGACCCTGGACTCTAATGAAAGACAACGCCCCTATCCACACAGCGAGGGCAGTCAAGCGGTGGTTCGAAGACCACGCAGACTCAGTAAGTGGCATCATAAACCTACCAGTAAAACGCCTTTTGGGCGAAGAACGAGCGAGCGAGATAGTGAGCCCTGCTCGTGCGGAAGGGCGAGAGGGTACTTCCAACGGGCTTGTGCAAAGCACCCTTCTAACCGGTCACTAGCGGTGTACCAAATTTGAGCGCAATCGGCCCAGCCGTTCTCGAGATCTGGGAGCGCCTCCTGCACGTGCGCACGTGCAGTAGCACCTTAACCGCAACACATGGGAATGCATTGCCTGGTGGGTGCCTACCTGTATGCCAAGTTTCAGCGAAATCGCCCCAGTAATTACCGAGTTAGTAAAATGGGAACAAATTTGACACCTCTTATTGTTGTATTTTGCACGTGCAATGGGGGCGACCCACATGCATCGAGAGTATCCTATTTTTGGTAGAAGGGATGCTGCTACCCTACAAAAATTACCACCAATCAATCGCCCAAGCGGCTGCTGAGATATGAGCCTCTCAAAATCACTACTTTTGCAAAACAGCTTGAACACCCTCGACTTTTCACGTGGCACGTGCCACGACGGTCACTGAGATGCATCAAAAGTAGTCAATTACGGGGTAGAAGGGATGGGGCTACCCAGCAAAAAAGACCGCAGGCCAATCGGTCCAGCGGTTGCTGAGATATAAGCCTCTCAAAAGCGTTACAGGCCGGGCCGGGCCGGGCCGCTCATACTGAGATTTTCCCGTTATATTGAAAAGACTCACTTCGCTCGCTGCGCTCGCTCGCTCGTAATTATATTATATATTAACACATGGTTTCCCGTGTGTAAATGGTTTTAACGCACGACGTGGATGGATTGGAGCACGAGTGTGTTAATGCACGAGTGAAACGAGTGCATTAACGCACGAGTGCTCCATTCCATCCACGAGTGCGTTAAAACCATTTATGCACGGAATCCATGTGTTAAACTAATTAATACATGCTTAACGGTGCGAATTTAAATTAAAATTAATCTTAGTCCATGACATTAAAAGGGCCTTTTATGGGAATTCTTAGAAGAAAGTCAATGACCCTTCCGAAAAACTTCAGTCGAGAAATTCATCACTGCACGAGCGTGCACCAATTTAAATTGGTGCACGGCTACCTTCGAATTAACGCACGGTTAATCTCCAGTGAACGCACCGTAAAGTATGTATTAATTATACTTAATACACGGTTTCCCGTGCATAAATGGTTTTAACGCACGAGATGAGTGATTAGAGCACGAGTGTGTTAATGCACGAGTGAAACGAGTGCATTAACGCACGAGTGCTCTTATCACTCATCGAGTGTGTTAAAACTATTTATGCACAGGGAAACTGTGTATTGAAAATATTAATATATGCTTTAAGGTGCGATTCCAGGCAATCGCCATGCTAAACTAAAGGGCTTTTATTTTGGGGCCACAGGGGCTTGGTGTTTTAGGGATATAGAAAATTGTGAACGCATGCTTACACGATAGCAGCACTCTGAACTGTTAAATTATGTTTGTGCATTAAGTGTATGGTTATGCGATAAATCATCTCATTATTGACGAAATTTGATAGTTCGAAAATATATCCATTTGTTTAATATAGGCGTGCGTTAATATATATTAACACATGGTTTCCCGTGTGTAAATGGTTTTAACGCACGACGTGGATGGATTGGAGCACGAGTGTGCTAATGCACGAGTGAAACGAGTGCATTAATGCACAAGTGCTCCATTCCATCCACGAGTGCGTTAAAACCATTTATGCACGGAAACCATGTGTTAAACTAATTAATACATGCTTCACGGTGCGAATTTGAATTAAAATTAAACTTAGTCCATGACACTAAAAGGGCCTTTTATGGGAATTCTTAGAATAAAGTCAATGACCATTCCGAAAAACTTCAGTTGAGAAAGTCATCACTGCACGCGCGTGCACCAATTTAAATTGGTGCACGGCTACCTTCGAATTAACGCACGGTTAATCTCCAGTGAACGCACCGTAAAGTATGTATTAATTTCGATTAACGCACGCTGAATTTCATTAGAGCACGCTCGTGGCAATAACGCACTGGCTCTCCCAAATTCGACAACTTCGAATCCCCAGTGAACGCACCGCAAAGTATGTATTAAAGGGACACTCCCACCTTAACATTAGTTTTGAGTTGAGATAGCCAAATTGGTGGCCATGGCCTGCAAATACCGGTTTGGGCACTCACAACATCGACAAATGCTTTAATTCGGAGATATGGAATTTCAAACTTGCAGTTTTCGGATTCTAAGGGGCTAGTGCATTGGTATGCCCCCTTAGAATTTATGACGTCAGCGGAGATCTAACGATTTTTAAATCTTTACTAAAACGTTTGGTAGCACGCGGTGGTATATGCTGCTTTGCGCGCAACAAATGCCGCACTTTCAAATAAAGTCGCTAGGAACAGCGGAGATCCCAAAAAGTAAACAAAAGTAAAAGTCTAATATCTTGAAAACCAGTGAATATTTTTTGATGAAATTTGGTAGATATTCGTTTTCGCTCTTTCTGAACCGAGCGACATCACTTTCGTGCCAATTCATTAACTTTTTTGAAGGTGGGAGGGTCCCTTTAATATATATTGAAAAGACTTCGCTTCGCTCGCTGCGCTCGCTCGCTCGTAATTATGCCCGCAAACTCAAAACCCGCCTGCGAGGTCCAGTGTGGGGCGGCCTTAAAGGAAGACTGCCACCTTCAAAAAGTTTTCTCAGATCGGCCTATGATTTATTCCCTGGACAAAACAAAATTTTAGAATTCACCTGACAAAGTATCATCACGTGAATCGCGAAAAAAATTGTCGATTTTCATACAATTATCAATCGGTTAATGTGTAGCGACAATGTTTACACATCACTAGACTTCAAGGTCATAAGATTATTACATTTTATTTAAAAAAGTAAGGTATTTTATGATTTACTAATATATGATTTCATGAGAAATTGGCCATGTTTAATTTATTTTGCATTTAAGTTCGTAAAACATTAAAAAAAATCATGGCTCATTTGGAATGGGTCTGGCCCATGTTAAACCCCATTTCCCACACTTTTTTGGAAAAAATGAACTACTGAATATATAAGTTTAACTTTTATTTTGACACTCCAAAATTCTTCTCTGATCTCGAAACAATCAAAGTTTTGACATATATTTACCAAAAGATAAGAAAATTCATGTTTCAAAGTTATCGATAAACAGTAGAGATGTCGGTTTTCTTGGACTAAAAAAATGGCATCCAACTGAACTTTGGTCTCCGATTTCTCGCAAACGGGTTCGAATTTCGGAAAACCGACTTCAGTCTGGGACATAGGTGGCCCAGCTCTAGTGAAAACCGTTTTGTGGAAAAAAGGTGGCAGTCTACCTTTAAGTTGTAGTATGGTTTAGCTAGGTGACCGGTGACCTGATGGCATTATTTAAAAAAATCTTGAGATGCTGTGTATTTATTTATCTGTTTATTCATTTTCACCCCAACAGCAATGCATCCCAATTAGAGGAGGCGAGGCCTACGGCTATGTGCGGGAGGCCGCTTTGCCCCTGGTCGCCTCGTCCCCGCCTGTTATAAACTTGTTGAGATTACTTAAACAATTATTTAAAAAGTTCTTAAGATGCCTTACAAAATTGCTCAGTAATGATCAAACACTTTCCAACAGGTGTTATTCGTTGCACCATACAGCTTCATAGTCATGACCGATGTGTCAACCTATATCACGTTACAGTGAGTAATAAACATGGTTTTATTCGCAGGTTTGTGCCATCCCCTGGCCCTCAATGAGCCCAGACCTGAACCCTATCGAAAATGTGTGGTCTCTAATGGTTCATGAGCTGGAGGAGGAGCTGCGCCAGCCGGCCCGGCAGCTCAACCAGGACGAGCTCTGGGCCTCCGTCTTGGCGAAATGGGAGGAGCTCCGCCGCCGCCCCGGCTACTTCCGGAGCCTGGTGGCCTCGATGAGGCAGCGGCTGGAGGCCGTGCTCCGAGGCAGCGGGCGGCCACACCTCCTACTAAACCGTTCTGTTTTTTTTTGTCATCTTATGTTAAAGAACAGTGTTTTGTTTATAAATTTTACTTATGTTACCTACATGTGATTAGTGTGCAAGATGTATATTAGTACAAATGTGACTCAGTGACAAGAGGCTGATGCCTGATTTTTTTTTCGTGATGTGATATTCAGGGGGCTTGAACCGTCTGAACTATTAGTGCGAGCTAGGAGTGCTATGATCAGCAGCACTTGTATATATCATCGCTGGATTATGTGCAGTGAGAATAGACTTGATTATTCAATCTTTTATCCGACAAACCCCAGGACTTCACTTGAAGAAATATATAGCTGACACTCTTGGCATGTCTTGTTTTATTATTTGAAAAACTGTTAAGCTTCGTTTTTAGACGTAGGTGCTACTAGCATGTAGTCATTCCTCTATTGCAGTCATTTCCTCTAACATGAATCAGCCAACTCTAATTCATTGACAGCGAGAGTTTTATCAGCACCCAGGGCTTCGACAAATTTTGAATGACTCCGACTACTAATAAAACTGTTCACTCCGACCGACTACGGTTCCGGCTTCGACATCTTTTGCATTGAGGATTCCTAAAACGGTTGTGCAAAAGATGAAAAGGAAGATTGGTGCACAATGTGATACTTATTTTAATTGTCGCCCGTGGAAAGGGCCGCGACTCTGCCAGAGCTGTCCGATGCTGTGCGGCGGATGTCCTCCTCCAGGGCGAGTGGCAGTGATGAGATTACTATCCAAATGATACGGATGACACTCCCTGTGATCGGCCCACAGCTGCTCCATGTGATCAACGCTTCTCTTGCATCAGGAGAGGTACCTGAGGAATGGAAGCTAGCATGCATTGCTCCGATTCACAAATGCGGTAAGATCGATGACCCTAACAACTATAGACCTGTCGCGGTGCTACCTACTGTCACTAAGATCACCGAGAGTATCGTCTGTGCACAACTTGTCGGTTACTTACTGACTCACGACACGGGCCGGATCTAAAGTAAAAACCGCGAAATAAAGTAGCGTACAAAGATGGCAACTAAAGTAAAGCGCCGGCTTAAAGCAAAAGAATGCCAATTAAGTAGATCACTTAGTAGGCTAGAACAGCTTAGTGCACAAAACGAAGATGAAGGAAGCCTCAGTGAAGCATTAGCAGTCGTTGATCAGTCGAAGTCAATGGAAAGTCTGCAAGATGAGCTATTTGGTCTCATCCCAGAAGACGAAATCGAAAAAGAACTTGAAGCATGGACCGAACTGGAGGAGAGAAAGATACAGTTGATAAGTCAGACGAAGAGACTGATGAAGAAAGAGAGCGGAAGCCAAATCACTTCCGCTGAGACGGTGAAGGTTACACATCTGGAGCCCATTAAGATACCGAAGTTTAGTGGGCAGGCGGCTCAATACGGACAGTTCAGAGCGGCTTTCCAGGTGTGCGTAGATGAAAACAGACAGATTTCAATGATGGAAAAAAATGACTCGACTGAGAGGGTACCTTGAGGGAGAAGCCCTTCAGGCTAAAGAAGGTCTCACCTTTTCGGAGAGTGACTACCAAGCTGCCCTGAAAATCCTAGACAAGAGATTTGGAGGTCATGATCGGCAAGTGAAAGAGCGTCTACGTGCGCTTCGCAGTCAGAACCCCATTGAGCCGGAAGACGGCAACGCCATGCGAAGATTTGCAGACGTTTTGACGGCCACAAGTCCTCAGCTTGAAGAACATGGGAGATGAACACGAGGTCTTTTCTGAGACGCTTTTTGAAGATGTGTTCAGAAAATTGCTAGAACGCGACAGGCAAGGCTTCATCAGCGAATCGGTCAGAAATGGAGAAAAATGAACCTGATCAGCCTTGAACCATGGCTCCAAGCGAGATCTGAAATAGCAAAACTGAGCTCCGATTTTTGTGGTCCGATCGGCCTCAGAGAACCTAACCGCACGCTCGGCGCTCGACACGCTGGCGGACCAAGTGAAAGTGAAAGTCGCGCCGGTAAGACGTTAAAAGACTGAGATGAAGAAACGTAAATGTGAGCTCTGTTCACAGGAAGCTCACAGTTTGGAGAAATGTCATCGGTTCAAGAACATGACTCCCGATGAACGCTGGGAGGCAGTAAAGAAGCAGAGACGGTGCTTTGGTTGTCTGGACAAGAACCACCACACGGCGGAGTGTAATCGAGCCACTAGGTGCCAGTGTAACCGATTCCATCACCGTATGGTTAATGGTGGTCACGAATGCTAGTTCGGTCGGTCGGCGGTACAAACAGGTGGACCTCTGGTAGCGAACTGTATTCGAAACGGTCATTCAGTACCGGCTTCAACATTGCTGCCAAATAAAAAGTCGACAGACAGCCCAAACCATTGGTCGAAAACAGCCAATCACGAACAGTTTGACAGCGCGACACGCCCGATAAGTTTCCATGCGCCCCACGGGACGACCGCGGCGGCCCGCTCAGGTCAGACAGGGGGAGGGGTAATCACGGCACATGGGGTTACGCGGCCCGCTGAACTGAGGCGGGGAGGGGGAATCGCGACATACTCCCCACTCGAAATCTAGATAAATTTCGAAAAACTAAACGTCTAGCGCATCAGACATCACAAAGAAACTAAACGTGACAGAGCACACAGATCAGAGCAGCACTTCGCGGCGACGGATCTCACACTAGTGCGGCTCAGGCTGCCGCCTCCAGCAAGAAAAGCCGGCTGATCGGGCGGCGCGTCATCCGCCCACGCAAGTGAATGACGGCGGCTCTCGCGCGGCCGTCCGGCCCGGCCAGCAGTCTCTCCACCCGAGCTGCCGGCCACCGGCCGCGCGGTCCCTCGCCGTGCACGAGGACGACGTCACCGACGTGAGAGGCGTGCGATTCGGCCGACCGCGAGGTGACGTGCTCCAGCCGCGCAGGGTGCTGAGATACTCGGCGCACCAACGCCGGGTCAGCTGGTTACACACCCGTTTCTGGTGCCGCCAGACCCTGCTGATAGAGGACTCTTTCAGCGTCGGGCACAGAACACCGTCTATGGTGGTTACCCCGAACAGTAGGTGGGCAGGGGTCAGTAGGTCTTCCCCATCACCCAAGGTGAGTGGGCGCAGATTGATAAAAAAATGCGAGCTCATAGAGTGTTGCAGACAGTCCATCGAAAGTCAGGTGGCACAAATGCAGAGTGACTCGCAGGGCCTTCTTGGTTACGCCCACCATTCTCTCCCAGAACCCGCCCCACCAGGGAGCGGCCTCCCGGATGAAGCGCCACGTAACGCACCTTGGCAGTATGTATGTATGTATGTATGTATGTATTGACGATCAAGAGCAATCCACAATCGGCGTGGCGATTACACTCGGCGTGGCGATTACACCGGCAGATGACCTAACAGTGCACGGAAGGTTCTGGCGTTGTCGCTGTAGACGACGATTGGCATTCCTCGAAGCGCGAAGAATCTCCTCAGCGCCAGAACGAGATCGGCACTCGCCTGGGAACGAACCAGCTCAAGGTGCACGGCACGAGAGGTGGCACAGGTAACGAGCAACGCCCATACATTGGTGGCGCTGTTGTCGACAAACAGCGGGCCGAAGTAATCCACGCCGACCTTGGCGAATGGGCGTGCTGGCTGGGTCCGGAAGCTCGGCAGAGTCCTCTGGCGATCTGTAGGGTAAATCACGGTATCGCCTACATCGGCGGCATGAATCGACAGCGCGGCAAACAGGCGGGGAGGGGGAATCGCGACACACCGCCTGCTCTGCGCAACAATCAATGACCGAGCAAGTGGACAAGCAGTGCAAGACCAGCCGAGAGGGCAACCTCTGGTTCAGCTGTCAATCAGTTCAGATTAGCTCTCAGAACGATTCCAGTCATCATCAGCCATAAAGGCCGGGAACTGCGTGCGACTGCGTTCCTTGACGGAGGCTCCGATACAAGCTACCTCAGATAAAGCGCGGCGGAGGCTTTGGGAATTTCGTCAGAAGTTGAGTCTCTTCAAATATCGACTCTTGGCGAAATGATCCAGTCTCTAAAAACACAGCATGCTGACATCACGATAAAAGATACAGAAGATGGTGCGCTGAACAAACTCCACGTATGCACTCTGCCTTTAGTTTGCCGCGATCTAGAAGTGACCCGATGGCCGACAGAAAAGGAGCAATGGAATCACCTACGTGACGTTCCATTTCAAGAGAGTGGCGCCGAAGTCGATCTGCTGATCGGAAGCGACCAACCGGAACTGCACGAAGTTCTCAAGAGGCGGAGCGGGGGTACAGGGCGCCCCGTGGCGGACAGAACTCCGTTGGGATGGACCTGTGTCGGCCCCGTGGGCGGACGAGATCAGATGCCCGGTCAGACACGGACAGGCGGTCATGCCGTCACTGCTTCTGACGAACCTGGGCCCAATCTTACCAAACGCCGTGAATGCGCATTCACGGCATTTGGTAACATTCAGAACTATTCAACATTCATTTATTCTTTCTTTCAGGCAGCATCCATAATCACTCACGCAATAAAAATCATTGGACAAGATTAGCTAGATGTAAATATAAAGGATATGTTTGATATCGGCAGTGCCGTAAACTCCGGCCAGTGCTGCCAAATCCTATTCATGGCATTGGTAAGATTGGGCCCTGGGCTGGACAACATTCTTAAACAGTTTTGGGAGAATGACAGCTTGGAGGCAATGCCTCACTCCAATCTGCTGACAACGGAAGAAAAACGTGCAGTGAAGTGCGCCGAGGAAACAGTGCAGCTGAAGGATGGGAGGTATAAAGTTGGAGTGCCCTGGAAAGGTCAGACGCCCGCTCTCAAACAGATAAGCAGCAACAAAAAGGCCGCGCTGTCTAGGCTGCAGAGCTTAGAAGCTAGCATGCTGAAGAAACCAGACTTGAGAGAGCATCATGATCCATCCAGCTGACCAGAGCGACCTCTAGTCGCGTCATCACCAGAATCGGACAAAGAAAAGAGGAAAGTAAAGATGTCTTTCCCGGCTCAGCAGCTTCAAGCCGTCGTGGACGAAAACAAGTTCTCGTCGCTGAAGCGTCTGCTCAGAATCACAGCCTGGGTCACTCGGTTCACGGGGAATTGTCGGCTGGCTTGTCAGCAAAGGAAGAGTGGGCCACTGACAGCAGAAGAACTGCAAGAAACAGAGAGGTACTGGGTAAGAGTGACTCAACAGCAAGCCTTCCAGAAGGAGCTGACTGACCTGCAGAACCACCGAGTCGTGGATCGGTCAAGCAGTCTCATCAGTCTCATGCCGCAGCTCACAGAGGGCGGCGTACTCAGAGTGACTGGCCGTCTGCTCAACGCGGATATAGCAGATGATGCTAAATATCCGGTCATCCTGCCTCAGAAGAGTCACTTCACTCAACTGGTGATCAGAGACACACACGAACGTCTAAAACACACAGGTGTTAACCACGTGCTCGCAGAAACAAGGCAAAGATACTGGATAGTGAACGGCCGGCAAGCTGTGAAGTCATGCGACTTCCGCTGCAACTTCTGTCGGAAAAGACGGGTTTCACCAGGAGAGCAGGTCATGGCCCCGCTGCCGGAGTGTCGCCTGGGTAATGAAGCGCGTGCATTCGCCTGCTGTGTGGTCGACTTTGCTGGTCCCTATCTCACAACAGTGGCCCCCAGAACGACAGCAAAACGCTACCTGTGCCTGTTCACTTGCATGGCAACTCGTGCCGCTCATCTGGAGATGGTAGCTGATTTGACCGCTGACGCGTTCCTACTGGCTTTTTCTCGCATGGTAGCCAGAAGAGGCAACCCGAAGGTGCTCATAAGTGACAATGGCAAGAACTTCGTAGGGGCCAGGCAGGAATTGCGCAGATTAGACGAAGCGAATCCTGAAATCGCATGCAAGCTTGGTCACGAAGGGGTAGAGTGTAAGCTAAATCCACCATCAGCTCTTCACCATGGAGGAGTGTTCGAGTCGATCATCAAGTCGGCCAAGAAGGCACTGAAAGTCGTCCTGGAGAAGGCATCAGTGACAGATGATGAACTTTCTACCACATTCACTGAAGTAGAAGGAATGCTGAACTACAGGCCTCTGACGTACTGCGGGGCGGATCCGAAGGACGAGCCGTGCCTGACCTTCAATCACTTTTTGATAGGCCAGATATGTAGTACTCTGGCTCCTGATATGACCGCACCGTCAGTCGGTGGCGCTATCTTCAAGAGTTCATCGCCAGGATATGGAAACGATTCCAGAGGGAACTGCTGCCCACTCTGTCACAGCGCCACAAGTGGTGAAAATAGATGTTGAAGTCGGAGACGTCATGCTGCTCCTCGAGCCCAACACACCCAGCGGAAAGTGGCTTCTTGTCATCGTAGAGGCCGTGCATCCTGGACAAGACGGACACGTCAGGGTAGTAGGCGTCGGAAGAGAAGGTCAAGTCTTGAGTAAACCTATCACAAAGCTGTGTCCATTGGACTGTCAAAGTGGAGGACCCTAGATCCTCCAAAGAGGAAGAAATGGACGGGCGCGGCATAATGGAGGTGGGCTGAGAGAGAGAGAGAGAGAGAGAGAGAGAGAGAGAGAGAGAGAGAGAGAGAGAGAGAGAGAGAGAGAGAGAAAGAGAGAGAGAGAGAGAGAGAGATGATTTATTTGAGCATCAATATTCACACTTGTCGAAACATTACGATTGGCGTAGAAGCGCTATGGCGCTTAAAACGAGACGCCGCTCGAAACACGTAGAAAGCAGACAATAACACTTCTAATCGAACACTACTAATCACTACTGATCTGAATCAAAATGTCAATATTAACATAGCGAAGTCGACCCTGCCTTGGCCGAAGCGCCTGTCCCCGCCCCTACTCGTGCCATTGCTATGTATTCCGAAATGGAAGTGCTGCTCCTAGTTCTAGCAGGCAAATCTCCGCGTTTTGAGTATATAGCTCTGGACGGCCATGACGGTGTCATGGCGGGTAACCTTCATAACTCGCGAAGGCCCATTTAGCAGTGTTTCTATTTTCTTTTTCCGAGGAATGTTTTGAAAGTTCTCACTGAGAATTTCAGTTAACCTTTCGAACAATTCTTCTCGTTCTGTGCGAAAGAGTGGACAGATAAGGAGGAAATGCTCGTTGTTTTCTGCAGCAGCACCACATCTGCACTTGGCTGAATCACTTTTCCCCAATTTGAATCTGTGGTCATTAAGATCTGATGAATTAAGCCTGAGTCGGGTGTGAAGCCGGTTTCCAATTTTGGAACCTGTGCTTAGGTAGGAGCTAGGTGACATGTTTATACCGGCATATGCATACAGCCTCTTTTTGAAGAATTTTTGGCTGTGCTCGGCTCGTAAGTCGTTGGGTAGTTCGTTCCAGATTCTTGTTGTTGTTGGGATGATAGATCTCGCGTAGGAAGCTGAGCGGACTGCTGGGATGGTGCGTTGAGTGGACTGTGTGCATCGCAGATTTCTCTCTATCTCTAGGTTTCTCGTTTTGGGTATGATGTCTTTTATAAAGTCCGGAACACGATCATCTAATGCTATCTTGTGATAGAGTTGCACTTTGTGGGCCCGACGTCTGTCTACTAGTGAGGTCCAGCCCAGCTCTTTCCGGAGGCCCGCTGTAGACGTCCTTTGAGGTGTGTCAGTGATGAGGCGTGCCGCCCTGTTCTGTGCTTTCTCTAGTCGGGACTTGTCAAATGCTGTCAGATGGCAATCAAATATTGAGTCGCAGTAGTCGAGATGGGGCTGGACATACATTTGATAGATTTGAAGTAAGATTTGTCGTGGAAGTAGAGATGCTATTGGGAAGAGAGGACTCATCGTGCGGTAAAATTTTGATAGGATGTTGTCGACGTGAGACTTGAATCTCAGATCAGTTGAGATTGTTACTCCAAGATGTTTGTGGGAATCGCGAATGGGAATCGGTGAACCGCCAAATTCCAGGCTTGGAATGTGTGTTTTTTTGTTACTAAGCGTTTGTTGGACTGTTTTTGTAGCATTAAATGTTATTATCCAGTCGTCTCCATAGCGTTTGATGCGATTTAAGTCGGTTTGCAGTGATTTTTCAACTTCATGAAAATTATTAACATTGTGACTGGCATGTAAGGAGCTGTCATCCGCAAAAAATAGCATTTCATTGTTGGTAACGCTACTGAGCCCATTTAGATACATTATGGCCAGCAGTGGGCCTAGGATGGATCCCTGTGGCACTCCTGCGGATAACTCACGCTGGGTGGACGTAGTTTGGCCTAGCTGGACTACTTGTCTCCTGTCACTTAGATAAGAGTTTAGCCAATCAAGTTGTGCACCTCTTATACCAAATTCTTTATCACATTTTGCTAGCAGTCCCTCATGCCAAATCTTTTCGAAATATCTTGATATATCCAGGTAAATGATTGTGTAATCCTCACCCGAGTCTATGGCTCTATATAACCTGTGAGTTAGATAAGCAAGTTGGAGCTCTGTGTTGTGACCAGGGCGATAACCACTTTGTTTTTGTGTTCAGAGCGAATGACTGTGAATGTGCTCATATATCTGAGCGAACATAAGTTTTTCGAATATTTTCGCTAGACACGGCAGTAAGCTTATTGGTCGATATGATGCAGCCTCAGATGGGGAGCCATTCCCTTTAAAAATTGGTTTAACTGTGGCTTTCTTCCACTGAGTTGGGTACCTGCCTTTTTGGACTGATTTGTTTAAAATTCTGGATAGAGGCTCAGCAATGTAAGCCGCTGACATTTTGATTAGTTTCGCCGGTACGCCGTCGGAGCCGGTGGCTTTAGACGAATCCAGCCCATTGATGGTCTTCAAAACATCCCGAGGTGTAATGGGAGAAAACTGGAAGGTGTGTTGAGTGCTGTTATATGATGATTTGTATTCGCGTACGAGTTGTAAGTGTTTATCTGTAATGTTTATTTCTGTCTGGGAGCAAAAGTACGAATTGAGGGCCTCGGCCTTGCGGTGGTCTTAACTTACAAGATCATTTTCGATAATCAGAGGAGCCATAATGGAGTTTTGCTTGAACCCTGTGACGCTTTTCAGGATTTTGTGGTATTTGTGAGGGGTTTTCTTAGTAGTGACAAGTAGATGTACTTTGTGTTGAATGGTTTCATTTTTGAGTTTTCTATTAAGGCTGGTTACAAGGTTGCGCTGAGATCGCCAGATCGACCAATCTCTTTCTGAGTTGTGACGTTGAGCAAGCTTGAATAACCGGTCTCGTTTACGCATTTCGCGCCTCAGCTCTGCTGTTAGCCACGGTTTGTGATTGCGGATCTTTACGGTTTTCTTTGGTATGTGAGCTACTGCAGTATGCAAGATGGCTTCTGTTAACATTTCAATTGCATCATCGGTGTCGGCATTTGTTATGGCGCTCCAGTCTATGTTTCTCAGTGTATTAATGAAACCGTCAACGTTGGTATTTGAGTAGTCCCAGCGGGTTGTTGTTACATGTCGGTCTGCGTCGATTTTCTGAAGAGACAAAGAAATAAGTAGAGGGAAATGGTCGATGTTTGAGAAAGCCGGTAAAACTCCTGAAGATTTAATAAGTTCGGTTCGGTCTACAAAAATCAAATCTCTAAGTTGTGGGTGTCCCCTTGTATGCGGGTTGCTGTGTTAATAACTTGAGTTAAGTTTGACGCTTCAGTGATATTTTTCAGTTTGTTTTCGAAAGTGGTGATGGGGGAGTGGTTGGGTGCATTACTAGGCAGCCAGCAGTTTCCAGCATTAAAATCGCCAACGAGGACCAGAAGATCGGGACTATGCTGTTTAGCTTCAAGGACACAGTCAGACAAGTAATCTAGGAATTGAGATTGTCGGTCGCTAGTGGTGTTCGGTGGAAGATAAACTGAGCAGAGCAGCAGCGTCGTTTTATGGAATTTGATTTTCACCCATAGGCCTATCTTTGATCTTTTATCTATCTTTTTACGGCCGAACCCCCAGCGAAACCCTATATAGGGTTTCAAAGAGCTCACACTCAAGATGTGATATTTGCGAAAAGGTAGTGTGTCTCTGACATATACTGCAACTCCTCCGCCCAACCTTGTCTTGTTTTTTAGTAATGGTGCATGAAGACCTTTCAGAGAGTAAAGACTGGAATGTATAGTGGTGTCAAGTTTTGTTTCAGATAGTGCTAGTATGCTAATATCGTTAATGTCAACGTAGTTTTGAAGCTCCTGTAGCCTTTCGTTGGCAGTGATGGAGTTGATATTAATTGCGGAGATGTTAACACCATCGCTTCGGAGCGTACCAGTTACTGGTGGCATTGTGGGCACGGGGAAGGCGCTTCGGCTGGCGGCGGGTGGTGAGAGAACAGTTTACATAAAACAATGTGCAATGTGGGCTATGGCTAAAACTTTTGGCAGATGACACTGATTTTGAGAGATGAGCAAGTACAGGGACCCGCAGTTGCTTCTGTACACACTAGTATTTCAGCGTATTCTTTGCCTGTGGCACCGTTGGAGGCGAATTGGGAAACGATTGTGTGCTTATTAAAACCACCATCTGAAGGGCTTTAAACTGATGTGCTGCTCTCCTAATTCAGTGAACTTTTTATGGCTATATCAGCAAAACATTGTTTTCAGCGCTTTTTCCTGCCCCATTCCTTCTGAAACCTGGAACCGCTTATTCCATTCACTCCTGCCATCTGACGATGGTCGTGCTGATTACAAGTTCCGGCGCTAGTTACTGCTCCAGTTTTGCACCCGGCACAAACTCAGGCGGCACCGGGCCGTGGCTCGACCATGGGGAGGGTCGGACCGAGCCGACTGCCTGGGGCGCGGTTAGATCGGACGCCCTGCTGGGGAAGGGGACGGGAGTGAGGGAGAGTGGAGGAGGTGGTCACGTGGTCCGTCTAAGCTCGCAGACGACCTGTCCTGCGCCCAGCTATGTTCCGTGATCCAAAATGGCACGAGAGCTGTGGAATGCTTGGAGGGGACGCTTCGAAAGCGAACTTCAGCAGCACTAATTTACCTTATTCTGTGGAGATAAATTAATATTATCTTAATGCAGAAAAAATTGTTTGTCCAAGCTGTATAAGCTGTATCTTTTTAAAAGTTGTAAATATAATTATTTTTAGGGACTTAACCCTCGCCCGCACATGGGGGGGGGGAGGGGGGTTGCCACCCCCAGGCAGTCTTTCTGCTCTGCACTCAACATTTTTAGAGCTAGAAAGCTGATTTTTCGTATAGCTGCTCGTCTATCCTTTCTTGATGTCCACTGAAAATTTCAAGTTTCTGTGATTTTTGGTTTCGGAGATATGACCTTGTTTTCAGGTCATGTCATGACCCAAATGGCCAATTCTCAACATCTTGCGTTTGCCATGGGCCTTGTGAGCTTTTGACACCCTGATTTCGGCCTTTTTTGCCAGTCTTACCTCCCACCTATCATGGAACATGTTGTTCGACGATGTACAGGGGTCAAGGTCAGGGTCAAGGTCAACCTAGGTCATCTAAGATAATTGCGTTTTAGGCAAGCTGAATTTACTTTTTGTGAAGTTTTTTGACTGCATTTTTGGTAAAAGCTTCTCAGATCATGATTTCATGTGATATGGACCCAAAAACAATCGGTGCACACATCAGTATACACACAGACACACACAGACATACAAACACATATAATTGACCTTGACCTAACTTGACCTGAAATGACCTCAGCAGCAAAATTCTGGTCGGATAGTGTGACAAAGAGGTTCTAGCTGGCTTGGCACCAGAAAACAGCATCGTCATCGGTATTTGATAAGCAGCGCACCTGATATCCAACGGTGACCCAAAACAGCAACATTTTTTAGTTTGACCTGACCTGGAAGGTCAATGACTGACCTGAGAAGGTAAAACTGGGTATCATTGGATTCGTCTCTTCCCAAAGAATCTTTTTGGTCTTTACTGCTAAGCTCTATCTCCAACAGGAACGAAATGGCGCGGGGGGGGGTGGCAACCCCCCCCCCCCATGTGCGTTCTAGGATGGGAAAATGGCATGTGCGGGCGAGGGTTAAAGGTTTCGTATACACAGTGAATTGTGTTACAATAAGCCGTTTCGCTGTTATGGTTACTAACTGAAGAGTTATCCTTTTTTTCTCACAGGGAATGACAATACAATAACAATACGAATAAAACCAGACGTTTCGCACAAAAAAGTGCCTCCGTCAGTGGCAAAAAATAAGTAATTAGGCATACATGTTTTCTTTCGATAAAATCGATGAAGTAGTTATCTTTATTTTTTTTTTAAGATATATTTTCAGCAGTTTTTAAGCACATCATGGAAGCTTATAAACATTTGTGTATTTTATCGGCAACCCGGCTGGCCAGACCGAGACGGTGCCGCATTTAGTTCTCATCGATGTTAAACCTATACACTCATTTTTCTCCACTGACGAAGGCACGTTGTTGTCCGAAACGTTTGATTTTATTCGCATTGTTTTTATATTGTCATTGTCCGTGAGTAAAAAAAATCATATGGACTGGTCTCAGTTCATATTGAAATTGTTGCACATTCATCAACACAGATAAAATGAATATTAGCCCTCACCACACATATAAGTAGAGGTAAGTAGACCGCGCCCCCTGTTTTTCACCAATAAATCGCGGCAAAGCGAAGGATTGCGACGATTCTTTGGTGCCCTGGAGTTAATCAATTTTACAACCTCCCGGAAAATTAAATAGCCCTTATCATTTTTGCGTCTTGTCTGAGAATTTTAAATCCCTGAACCAAATTACCTTTAACCTGTGATTATTTTTCCCAAGATCATGTCAGGCCAGAATAGCAATTGAAAGTCAGCGCACATCTTCTGTGTGTTTCCATAGTCGTTTCGTGATTAGCAACGTGACAACATGTGAAATATGCTATCTAATGTTTGTCTCATTGATTGTTGTGGGTGCCAAGGTCACGTGAAACTCAGGTTAAGGTAATTTACTTGAAATGATCTCGGTTAACTTCCTTAAATTTACACCTTTTTACTGTGGTTTTTAGGAAGTGTTGGTTTGAAATTTAGCACCCATTTTAGCATTTGAAAACTGGGCATACTTAGGTATCAGTTATAGTGCCTATGCAATATGTTGCAAGGCTGTAAGTGCTCGTTAACATTAGCCGGCAGAACGTCTAATGGGTGATCTGGCGTGACCCGTCCTACCCCAAATGCTTTGATACATGTCTTTGATCAAAGCAAGTGCAAATTCGGAGTCAGAAGCAAGCCAAGTCTCAGCAAACTTCACCTGTAGAAATTCTAGCAGGACCCAATTTTCCGTGCTTTTGGGTTATTAACCTGATCTGGGAGGTCAACCAGTGACCTAGGATCTCAGCATTGACCAGAACATAAAAATAATTGGCTTTTTCTCGTCAGCGATGACCAGGACCCTCAAATCATCGGATTTCTCTCGTCACGAGCAGCTCGCTCTTTTTTATTTTTCAGCGAAGCTCTGGCTCTTTTTATCAAGGGCCGAATGGCTGAGGGTTGTTTCTACGCCCCTCCGCTACAGGTAAGACGCTGAAAAAATGCCTAAATAGGTGAGGGTTAAATATCAATTGGTTTTTAAGTGCCGAAGCCCGAAGCACTTTAATTTACTTCGATAGCAGTTTTTAAGACCAACGAGCTCGAATACTATAAATTCTTGAACAATGTAAGCGCCTTTTATAATGAACAGACAAATAACTTTAACAAATCAAGGTTGAGAGCCCCAAATAGGGGAGACTGAGGTAAGATGAGCCAAGGGGCAAGTTTAGCCACCCCATGTTTATCAGCTCCTATGGCGCTAACTGACTTGAGCTTCCATGTGCCGTTCGCTTACGATGCTGCAGTCTTTCAAGTGAGACGGCAACGTTCTCACGCTCAGCACCCGGTAACATGTGGTATCGCCCCTGATAACTAAGACATGTTTTGCCTTTAAAATGAGATGGTTGTTATCTGCGGTGTATGGTTATTTTCCTTAGCGGGTGTCATAAATCGAAAATGGCCACGGGTGGGGCAAGATGAGCAATTTTCACCTGGGGGAAGATGAGCCGAATAAGCCATTGTCTCCGCTGTCGACAGCCAAACTGAGCTGTGCTTGTTTCTGCTGAATAGAAATGGTAGGAAATAGTTTTTCTTTGTTGATTACACAAGTTGTAAGTGATTTGCAGATTATCTGAAGGATAAAATGATTTCTTCCTTGATAGAAAACTTCACGAGTTATTGGAAGGCTTAAAACAGTCACTTTTTGATGGAGGAAAAAAACTTTGCCATAAGTATGTATGCCATGGAGTAAATAAAAGAGCCCACTCTTCGCCGCGCCCGGGAAAAGAAGAGGTTCGCTTTTTCTATCCATGCTCAACTTTCCCCACGACGTGTCTCAACTTACCCCGCCCATGGGGTAAGATGAGCAACGTGCAAGATGATTTTTGACGTAGCCTTTCAGTACAAAAATAAGCGGTATGAAACATTTCTGGCCACCATTACATGCGCAAATGACCACTCTGTCCGCCCAACCCGTAAACGCAGAAAAATGATCAGTTAGTTAGCCTGTAGCTTACGAAAAACAAAAAGCGGCTCAACTTACCTCATTCTTCCCTACGTTACACAATTGAGGGCATTTTTTAGGCCATCACAGTATTTGTCAACAATTGTTGTTTGGGGGACTGGGGAGGGTGGTCACTGGCTCATAAACTGTCCCCCCCCCAAAAAAAAGAAAACGAAACCGATCATCCGCGAAAAGAACTATTGAGCTCGAACCAAGGTGACGAATCGATTTAAAGGTAGGTATGCAGGATGACTAACGATGCCACTTTTTGACATCTTGTGTCAAATAAATTCCATCATCTGGATAGCACGTCAACATTCTATTTGACATTTTACAACAAACGTATACTATTTGGCGCGGCTAGCCTCATAAATGTTCTGAAACTAAAACCGTTTCTTCGCAATTAACTCGGACCACGTCATCCCAGCTTATGCACGACAAAAATAAAATAATGCTTCAGGATCACTGGCCTGAATTCCAATGCTTAAAGTTTACTCAAAACCGGTGTGGTTAATAAGGAAAGGATTGGTGAGTGGGTTGAAAAAACCTCACCCTCCACCCCCCCCCCTCCTTCTTCTGGAAACATAAGTAATCGAAAGATCTGGCGATGGTTTATCCAACTCCTCTGCCGCCGCGCTGCGAGGCCTCGATTCGTTCGGTATGTGGCTTCCTGAGCGGTCCTCCCTGGAGGCAAGGTGAAAGGTCATGGCCTGTATCAGAAATTTATACGTTGCTGAATATGTTTTATAGTTCTTCCAAGGCCTTGGACACCGTTTTATTATATCGGAGAAGCATTGCACTTACTTGTCAATCAATACATTTAAAGAAAACTTGATCATAAACTTATACTGCGGCAATTGTAGTTCTGCTTACGGTTGTCTCTTTATGATACGGGCCACCACCACCTCCACTGCGCTGGAGCTCAGGCGTTCTACCCCTCCCCGCTACGGACCGGCCCTCGGGCTAGGTGTGTTAGTACTGAGCGCAAACCTGTAGTAGTCACGTGACTTTCATTCACGTAGCGGGAACGGAAGCTATAGGCGATACCAAGGACGGGCTCTGGGGAGGCAACCGGCGCGGAAAAATAGCACGGTTGTAGTTTTGGAAGAATATTTGTTGCGGTAAGAGGAATTATACAAAACATACGTACTAGGAGCAAACATGTGTTATTCCTCCATACTTTGCGCTACATTTCCTTTCTCCAATGGCCAGTACTTAGCAAATAATAGCACAATTCTAAATTGGTAATATATGTGTACAGTAGCAACTGCGGGTCCCTGTACATCCGCATATGTCTCTATGCGTCTCTATCTCTATTTTGTCTCTATGCGTCAAGAAAGCGGAGATGATAGACATTGATAGTTCCGAAAACGTTAAAGCATATAAAAAATGACTACGACGACTGGGCACAGCTATCGTTAACCCTCGCATGTGTAGGGGGGGGGTCGGATGGACCCCCCCCCATGGTTTTTCGCGAATAACTCGCGTAAAAAGCGGCCGATCGCGACGAAACTTTCAGTACCCTCGCATTGATCAATTTTACACCTACCCTGAAAATTTCATGACCCTGACCCAAATGACCTTTGACCTGTGACCTCTTTTCCGAGACCATGTTTGGCCGGAATCGCGATTTCGCGTATGTCGGCTCGCACTAGCCGCGTGTTTGCAAGCTTTTCGTGGTTTCAAACGTTTAAACATGTGATTTGATGTTACTCCCGTGTGTGTCAAGGTCACCCGAAGGTCAGGTCAGGTCATTGACCTTTGGTGACCTCGGGTGACCTCGGTTCACTTTTTCGAGTTTTACATGTTTCTAGGATAGTTTTTGGAGCTGAATTCGAATTTAGCAACCATTTGAACATTTACGAAGTAGTTTTGGTGACTTCGTAACATGTTACGAAGCTGTCAGAGGCGGTTGACACGTACTACGAATACCCGTCACGACGCCTACTGGTTGACCTGACCTGACCTGACCCGACCTGGTCTAAATGCTTCAAGACATCATCTGTGATCAAAACTAACACGATATTCGTGATCAGCACCCCGAAAAACCCCTTAGCAGCCACACTTTACGACTTTCTAACAGGTCCCGATTTTCCCGGTTTTCGGGTCATTGACCTGACCTGGAAGGTCAACCAATGACCTAGGACCTTAAAATTGGGTATCATCGGCTTCCTCTCGTCACGGGCAACACGCTGGTTTTTTCCGCGAAGCTCTAGCTCGATCAGGGGCCAAACGGCAAGGGGGGGGGTCCAACCGACCCCCCCCCTACACATTAGAAGCTGGCAAACGCCGCACACATGCGAGGGTTAACTCGTGCATCGTTGTCAGGTGGGAAATCATATCACACTGAGCACAAGACAATATATGATGGGCAATATGCAATATACACAAGGTCATGTAAGGTGATTCGGTTATGTTAAACACTGGACGCATGTACGGCCGGCGCTGTGCGAACCGGCACCGGAAACCCAGCCCCAGCCGGGAGGACGGGGGGGGGGGGGTGCCGGCCCGTCTGGGAGGTGGGGTGTCACTACTCACAGCGTAGGCCCGGCTCGCCTAACGGTCACCGCCCGGGAATCGTTCCCTGTCGACACGCCCACTGTCGGAGACTGCGGGGTGAGCAGCTGATTGATGAGGTGTTGCCTGAGTCCGAGTATTTGCGCAGCTGCGCAAACCGTCCATTATAATGCCTTCGATGGTCGGCTGGTTAGCTCAGCGGCGGGGGCCGTCCCCTCAGTCGCCCCGACCGGCGGGGGACCTCCCGCGGCGGCGCTCGGTCACCCACGCGTTGATGGCGTCAGAGGCCTGCCAGGCGGGCCCCGACCCGCGGCGCGCCGAGCGGGCTGGCTCGGTCTCCCGTGGTCGGAGTTCCCGGAAAGCTTCGGCTCCCACGATATCTTCAAGGTCAGCTGGCTCTTTGATTGAGACTGCAATGTCTCCCTCTGTCTTCTTCACGCGCACACAGCCGTTGGTCGTGTAGGCGGCCCACAGTGACTTTCGTTTCCGGAGCTGCTTTGCCAAGAAGAATAGCTGCTGGTTCTTAGCTGTAAGGCACTCTGACACAAAGATGCGGCTAATTACTGACCGGGTCAGCACCGGATGGCCACCCACCTTTTCAGCCGTCAGCTCCTTTCGCTTATCGAATAGTTTTTGTCGAGCGTTTGTTGTGGCGAATTTGGCGAGGATCGGCCGTACCTTGCCTGGCTGTGGACGTCCAAGGCGGTGGGACCGGTCCAGGCTGTCGGCCGCTGAAACCATCGTATAATGCCAGGACACGAGGAAAATGAAATCTGGTAAAAAATTTGAGGTCAGCGAGTAAAATGGGAGCTTTCGAAAGAGTCAAGAGGAAAAGGACTGCGATTCGTTGTGAACGAAAAACATTGACTTATTTGCCTGCCTGCCTGAATATATCTTTTTGTACATAAACTGTCATCTTCAATTTTAACGACTTATTATGCACGCTCAAACACTTAATATATATTTTTTGCTTTTTCGTCATTTTTCGATAAAGAATGAGCAAAGGCTATTTCATCATCACTACAACTAACAATGTACACTACTAACAATTGTTAGGCCACAGGCAGCGTATCCATCAGTCGTGTATTGGTGCTCAATACAGGCATTGCACCAGCAGCAGCAGCACCAGCGGCAGCACCCGCGCGTGGCGGCTCCCCGGTCCAGAATGACCGCCCGCCCGGGGCCGTGGCGCGACCTCGCGCCGCCGCGCCGGTCGCAGTGGCGCGCTCAGCGAGAGGCTGCTCAGAGGCGCACCCAGCGGGAGGTGGCGCCACACTAGCCCAGAACATGTACGGAAATAACCCAACACACCTCCCCCCATAAAGCTTTGGCATACAAGCTGCGAATAAAACATGCACAGTCTGAAAATACACTCTTGCGTACTGTTCGCTCTCCACTTAACTAACTTAACATTTATACGTATTGCATATAATTACTGGACTGAACCGCGACAGCCGACAGTAAATGACAATTTAATCGAAGGTCCCGGCATCGACGAATCGAGTAGCATCGGGCCTCGTTAATCGGCCTCGCCACTCGGGATAGCGTCCGCTGACGCCTATAGCGCTGCCGCAGAATGCTGAGCCGCGTTGGGAGCCTCCGTCCGGACCTGCGGTTCGTCCACTGCAGCGAGCCCGTGGCCGAGTGAACAGCCGCATCAGCACGTCAGGGTCGTCTGGCGCGTGACGCGGCTCATGCCTGGCGGTATGCGAAATATCAGCGTATCAAAACACGTACAACATTTAATACATGGACAATAACTTTTTTGTAACACTTGGATCGCATTGCAATAATCTTGAGCTCTAAAATCGATTCTTAGCTAGGGTATCTCACTGGTGGCTTTGACACCCGTCCAGACTGTGTCACATATCCGACCGGTGACTGTAACGGCCGATCTATGCCTGTCTTACTGGACACTCTTAAGAAAATGGGAGGTGGTATACTCTCCTTAGATATGATGTCGGTGTCTGGCGGCGTGTGCACCGTGTCCTCTGGCTTCCTCTCTCGTCGGTCGTATGTAGCTGGTTCTTCTGCAGCATCGTCTCTCTTCCGCACCTTGACAGGTTTCAGGTGATTGTGATGGACGTTGACTTCTTTCCCTCCTGGCATGCTGACTCTGTATGTCACTCCTTCGGCATGATGTTCCTGCCTCTGCAAGACAGTTGCTGGTCCTTTATATCGCAAGGCTAGCTTGCGCTTGCCACCAACGTTACTGGTGTGGTCCAACAGCCATACCCTCTGACCTATCTCGTACTGTATTTCCCTCGTAGATTTCTCGTGCGTCTCCGACATGTAACGAGCGGCCTTGCCGATGTTCTCCTCGACCTTGTCAAAGGCGTGTCTAAGCTGACGCAATTTGTTTTCGACATAAGTGTCGACAATCGACACTTTGCCTTCCACGCCAAACATTTCGTCGACTGGAAGGCGGGCCTCACGTCCGTGCACCAGGAAGAATGGCGTAAACCCGGTAACCGAATGTTTTGACGTGTTGTAGGCGAAGGTGAGAGACGCCAAGTGATCGTCCCAGTCGGACCCGCATGGTTTCAAGAATTTTGACGACATGTCTTTGAGCGTGCGGTTAAATCGTTCTACCATACCGTCGCTCTCCGGTCGTTATGGTGACGTTCTAGTCTTCACGATACCCAACCGCCTACACAAGGACTGGAAGACGGCCGATTCAAATTGTCGACCTTGGTCACTATGGAGCCTTTCAGGAACGCCTTGCCGTAGAACCATGTCCAGTAAACAATCGGACACCGTCTCGGCCGTCTGGTTGGGCATGGCGTAAGTGTAGACATACTTGGTGAAGTAGTCCATCACCACCAGGGCATACCTGTTTCCGCGTACTGACATCGGCATCTCGGTAATGTCAATTGCGACTCTCTCGAATGGTCTTGAATAGGCGTCGGTGCGAAGAGAGGCCTGTAACCGTGGTGTTGGTCTGCTTCGGCGCTGGCAGGCTTCACACGTTTCGCAGTGATGGACCACGTCCTTTCCCATCCCGGGCCAGAAGAACCTGGCCGCTACTTTCTCAAGCGTGCGGTTGGTGCCCAGATGTCCTGCCGTCTTGTCGTCGTGCAGCATGCTCAGAACTGTTTCCCGATACGTGCGGGGCAGGAGAATGACTAGACAGTCTCTTTCTTGGTGTTTCAGTTTCATGACGCCTTGTTCTATCGTCAGCTGGTCGAACAATCGAGCCATTATTCTAAGGTTTCGATTTCGTTTTCGAATTTCCTTCTTCGGAGGGAGTCGTCCTGTCATCAACCACTCCTTCACCTCTCCAAGAATGGGGTCAAGGTCCTGCTCACGTCTGAGCTTTTCCGTGTTCATCGCGTCTGTCACAGCCTCGTGGTCTGCGGTCATGGCTTCTTCGACCTCAGGATGAAAATCGGCGTTCTGTCGTGACATGGCATCGGCGTTGCCATTGTCACTGCCCTTTCGGTACTGAACGTCAAAGTCGTATGTGCTGAGTTCGATTGCCCATCTGCCACGTCGCCCCGTGGCGTCTCCGTCGACATTGATCGAGCGGGGAATGTTCTTGAGCGGTTTGTGGTCCGTCATCACCGTGAACGTTGTGGCAGCCAAATATGGGCGAAAATGTCTAATAGCCCATACAATTGCCCAAAGTTCTTTATCATACGTCGGCCATCGACGTTCACTCTTGTTGAGCACCTTGCTGGCGTAGGCGATCACCCTCTCATCGCCGTTGATGGTCTCCGTCAACACCGCTCCGACTGCAGTATTGGAGGCGTCGGTTGCAACCTTGAACTCGCCCTTGCAGGTTGGCAGGGTGAGGATTGGCGCCGACGTCAGCTTCGTTTTAGTGCTTTCAAAGCTTTCCACCAGCTCTTCAGTCCATTCTACAGTACCCTTTTTCTCAGCAGCTTCTCTGATGGGTCGCACGAGGTCAGAATAGTTGGGCACGAATCGCGAGTAGTATCCTGCGAGCCCTAGAAAACTCTTCAGCTCTTCGGCTTTCTGTGGTCGAGGCCAGTGACGCACCTTCTCTATGTTTGCTGGGTCTGGCTCCACACCGCTCTTCCCCACCTTGTGTCCGAGGAATACTACCTCGTCGCGGGCTAGACAGCACTTCCTTGGCTTTAGTTTCATCCCTGCTGTCCTGATCCTTTGGAAGACCTCCTCCAGGTTCTTGAGATGATCGTCTTGATCCTTTCCGAAGACAATAATGTCGTCTATGTACACCAGGCAGCTTTTTGAGTCCATTCCAGCCAGCACTAGTTCCATCAGTCGTTGGAACGTGGCTCCAGCGTTCTTGAGGCCGAAAGGCATAGACCGGAAGTGGTGCAGGCCCTTTCCCGTGCTGAAAGCGGTTTTCTCTCGGTCTTTTTCAGCGACATCAACCTGCCAGTAGCCTGAGGCCATGTCGAGGGTGGAGAACAGGCTTGCCCCCGCGAGGCTGTCGAGGTTGTCATCCACCCTCGGGAGAGGGACTGGCAGACTTTGGGTGACAGAGTTCACTGCTCGAAGATCGACGCAGAATCTGAAACTGCCGTCTTTTTTCTTGGCCAGAACGATGGGTGAGCACCAAGGGCTGGAACTCTCCTCGATTATTCCCTCTTTCAACATCTTTTCCTTTTGTCTTTCCACCTCTTCTCTTAGTTTCATTGGGATCCGTCGTGGCCTTTGTCGGATCGGAGCCGCGCCTCCAGTTTCGATGTGATGTTGTAGAAGCTTTGTTTTTCCAATGTCGGACTCTCCTGTGCTGAAGATATCCTGGTATCGTGACACAAGTTGTGTTAGCGAGGTCTTGCCACTCTCTGAAAGGGCAGTAGACTCGAGTTTTAGTTCGCTTAAGAGATCATCGAGCGTCCCTGCACTGAGTTCAGCTGAAGCCGCTGAAGAGCTCGGGACGTCGTACATACCCTTGCCATTTTCTTGAATAGAGTACAGTGTACCGATTTCTGTGCCTGGAGGGATCGTTACTGCTTTGCCCCCGATGTTGGCGACCTGAATCGGCACGGTTGCCTCGCTCGTCACTTCTGTAACTAAACGAGGGACCCTCCACTCTTGGCTGCTCTCAACTGAGTGAGGTTCTAGAACACCCTCCCAAGTGGCTTCTTTAGTGATTTTAACGCCTCCATCTGGGATCTCGACCTCGGCCTGAACGAGGGTCTGAGACCTAGCGGGGATGGTGACTGAGGCACAAGTGACCACCCTTGCTCGTAGCGGTCGTAACTCAGAATATGTTGGTAAAGGAATCTCGACGTTCCCCACTCTGAAAACCCCTGCCCTGTCATCTAGCACTGTTTTGTGCTGGCAGCAGAAGTCTCGGCCGAGAACGACCTGGTAGATCAAGCCTGGAATGACCAACATAGGCTGGATGAACTGCGAGGTTTGTATCGAGAACGACACTTCTGCTTGTGTGGTGACCTGTATTTTCTGCCCGTTTGCCTGCGTTATTGTTCCAAAATTTCCTTTGTGGGACGCTCCTTTCTGTACAGCCGCTCGGGCGAATTCTTGTCCAATCATTGACGCATCGGCTCCGGAATCAACGAGGGCCCATACACTGCGTCCTTCGACTTCGATTTTGATCACTGAAGCGCGTTTGGGGCTTGCTTCTTGACCAGGCACTGCTGTAGTGTTCCCAACAGCGCCAGAATTATCGCGTGCGGGGCTCGAGGGAGCGATGCCCCCTGCTGCGACTGGCGTTCTCCAACATTCGTGAAGCGCGTGGCCGTGCCTTCCGCAACCCTGGTAGGGAATACCGGGCGGAATCGCGCTCGGTGCTGCCCTCGGGGCAACGGACCGTGTTGTCCGTTTCTGTCGGTTTGAAAACCGCGGACAATCGCGTTTGAAATGGGTGGTATCGCCACACAGGTAACAAACGCCTCGTTTACTGTCGGTTGGTTTGCAGTGCTCGGTCACCTGGACTTTCATTTCATTCAACTCACTCCGGAGTTCTCCAAGGATGGTCAGAATATCTGGTGCCTGTCCACCCTCAATGGGTTGCGTTTCTTTAGCCGAAATTGCCACCGTCGTGTCATGACCAGCGGACGCCCGCATAACGGCGAGAGTGAGGTCCTTTTCCCAAAGTCTTTGGACGACTTCCTCCGCTTTTTGAAGCGACAGCACAGTGTGGTCATTGTGCAGCTTCTCTTGAAGCTTAAGATCGCTCAGACCACACAGGAAGTGATCTAGCGCTATATGATCCACCTGTTCACTGGATAACCCCGGGTGTGCCAGGCTTGTGAGTTTTCGGACGCGATCAGCGAATGATTCTATATTCTCTTCAGGCAGTTGACGGATAAAACGCAACTTTGCCCGAGCCCGTCGCGTGTCGCAGCTAGATCCAAATTTATTTTGTAGGGCCCCCTTAAGTTCCTTGTAGTCGCTCCTGGCTCCTTTGTCCAAGTTCCCACAAACGTCCAAAGCAGCACCATCCAGCAAGTCGAGCAGGGCAGTTGCTAGTTTTGTCTTCTCCAAGTCACCAAAACGCGTCTCAAAACGGAAAATCCACGTTTCCCAATTTTCCTCCTCGCGTCCGCTAAATTTTGTTGTGCTGTGAATTTTTGAGTACAGTTCGTTCGACATTTTGGGCAGTGTATGAACGACGACTAATAAATATGATCGTATCGTCCAACGATACGGTATGCAATGACCAACGGGTAATTTGAAAATCGTGTCGTGCAACGACAACGCTATATAGCCCTATGATCGTATCGCCCAACGATACGTTATGCAATGACAAAACCAGATAATTTGAAAATCGTGTCTTAAACGACCACGCTATCTGTGCTTTATGAGCTGTAGGCGCTGCCAGTGCCTCAGCGTGATTTAATATTTGCCTAACATAATCGACCTGAAATCAGCAAAATCTGGGTCGAGAACGACTGCACCTTTTCCAAATTTCAGGTCGTAGGCTAAGAGCTCATCTATCGTAAATCGATAGCATAAGAGCTGCTAAAACGGTTATTGTTTAAACAAGCATAACTCAAAAGTAGGGAGCGTAAATGAGCTTACCTTGACCGCGCCAAATGTTAGGCCACAGGCAGCGTATCCATCAGTCGTGTATTGGTGCTCAATACAGGCATTGCACCAGCAGCAGCAGCACCAGCGGCAGCACCCGCGCGTGGCGGCTCCCCGGTCCAGAATGACCGCCCGCCCGGGGCCGTGGCGCGACCTCGCGCCGCCGCGCCGGTCGCAGTGGCGCGCTCAGCGAGAGGCTGCTCAGAGGCGCACCCAGCGGGAGGTGGCGCCACACTAGCCCAGAACATGTACGGAAATAACCCAACACAATGATCATCCCAGCCATCAACCATATATGTTCTCAGCGGAGGCACTGCCCACTGGTGGTGGTGACTTTTTATTAGACCTAGTGTACACTGTACAAACATTGATCAGGTGGACATGTGTTCACAGACCTGATACTGGTAGCACCTGCCTGGACAACATATGAGCCTCAAAGCCGTCTGGCTGGCAAGGTGGCCACCGTTATCCAGACCGGCTCCGAGACCCACTTCAAAGTGACGTCGGATCACCTGGAGACGCTGTTCAAGTCCAGGCGCATGCTGCCGCACAGAATGATGGTACTCACCAATCCGGGAAATCCCAGTAAGTTTCTAAGAGCAGCACCCTAATCCTACCCTGAAACTACTGGGCCGATCGTAAAATTCAAACGGCATCTGATAGCCCCGGAAAAATTGTCGAGCGAAACCTAATGTCATTGACCTCGAGGTCACCGATGACGATGACGATAATGTCATTGAGAAGCTTCTCACATACCAGTGGGGCAAACTGTGGTCAAATCTTCCATTTTTGGAAGCCTTTCATTTTTGGAAGGACCTTCCATAAATGGGTATGCATTTTCCAAACATGGAAGGCTTCCGAAATTGGAAGGCCTAATCTCCGTGTTCCCAACTGTGATTCCCATCCTTTGATTTAAGTTACGGCCTTTTTAAATGTGTAACATTAATAGTTGATTTTGCCATTTATGATCATTGATATAAGGAGAAGCAGCAGTGCTAGTGTTGGTAATACAGGCATGCTATGTCAATGTACATAGTGATATAATAGCATGATGTCCTGGTGCACTGCTCTCTTTTTCTACTTCTAGAGGACACATAGAAATTCAGAAGAGAAAACAGCTGGTCAATAACCAACCAGGAGGAACACTCCTATAGTCCTGACAAAAAAAAGGTTTACATTAAACTTACTACCCCTCATATAAATTGAAGATTCATGCTCCTTCGATAGAAAGTAACACGAAAAACAGCGTACCAACGCCTATTTAATTCGTCACATATTCCGGGAAAACATTGAAAAATGACGAGACTTCCACCCAAATGTTTAGCAAAAGCCTTAAATATTTGAAATCAACCACGCAATATGCTAATAAATGCAGAAAACAGCAACAAATACATGTTTTACTCGCCACTACCCTCCCGGGACCCCCGCACACACTGATGAACTACTCTAGCAAGTTTAAGCCCAATATCTTCAAAAATAGCCAAGTTATTTGCATTATTGTAAAAAACTTACAATTATATATTTTTTCAAGACCATTTTTCAGTACGTTTTTGACATCGTACAGCAACATAAATGGCACTATCGTGTTCCTGAGCTCAAACTGCATCTGATAGCCACTTTTTTTTGTTAAATGTCATTTTCAAAATTTAACCTTTTCTGACCTGAAAGTAACCTGACCTCCGGTAAATTCAGCTGAAAATGACCTCAAATGACGCAGACGACATTGTTTTCGAAATCTACGAGTAAAATGGACCATAAAACATGCGTCACGTGACCAATTTATTATATACAATTTTCGTGACCTAGGATGACCTGGCCTTGAACTGAAAAAAAAATCGAAGTAAAAGTTCGCTACCCTCAGGGTATCTAAGGCATATATCTAGGAGTGCGCAAACCAAAAATGAGCCTGATTGGACTTGTCAGCCGGCGGTCAGATCCTAAATTGTGAACAAGCAAAAATGCAGACAATTTTTACTTTGACCTGACCTGTGACGTCATTAGTGACCTCGAAGTCTATGAAAATAGGTTTCGTTCGACAATTTTCCCAGGGCTATCAGTTGCCGTTTGAATTTTGACGCTCAGCCCAGTAGTTTCGGAGATAGGACGGGGGCTCTGGAGAGCCCCCCCCCCCCCCCCCCGTCACTCGCGTTATGGAAAATACCCCAGACATGCGCGGGTTAATAAGTTCGAGCACAGCTCTTCATCAGAATACAAAGTCAAAAATGTCACGATAAAAATCCAATCTTTGACTGCATAACTCATTGCAAAAATATTTCCCGCCATACATTTTCACCGACGACCGATTGGACACCGACTGGTCTGCGAAACAGCGCCTCGTCTAAAGGCCGTAGTGTAACACGGCCTTTAGACGAATTTTGGCCACAACCCTGTCGCCGAATCACGTCGTCTGGTCTGCGAAATGCCAAGACCGTGGAAGAAAGATCCCGAATCGGTCCGTGACATAGGATGACTTGCATATTCGTGCACATTCGTGTACCAAAATTCGGCAGTGTAACACAGCCTTTAAGGCTGTGTTACACTGCCGAATTTTGGCCACGACCCTGTCGCCGAATCACGTCGTGTAGGAAATCGGCGAACAGTTAGTGCCAAGGTGCTGCCGACTATTCGCCACAGATTCGCCATTCATTCGTGATGCTCGCCGAATCATGGATCAACCTCGAGCCGCGTACGATTAGGGGGGGGGGGGCTTTAGAGGAGGCCCTGATCTGTTGCGAATAGTCGGCGATCCTTGGCAACAAGTCGACGCACGCAGCGACACGTCGGCGGTGACTCGGCGACTGTTTGGCGATCATGTTCGTTTATTATAAATTCGGTGAGCGGCCACGAAATTTTCATTTTTCATGAAATATTCGTGGCGGTTGTGACGAACCGTATAAAAGTCGCGCGGTGGACACCGACTGGTCTGCGAAATGCCAAGACCGTGGAAGAAAGATCCCGAATCGGTCCGGACATAGGGTGACTTGCATCTTCGTGCACATTCGTGTACCAAAATTCGGCAGTGTAACAAGGGCTTAACATACCCACTGGGTGGGCAAATGCCCAACCAGTCACCACAATTGCCCACCCAGTGGCGTCGATTTGCCCACCCAGAAGCAAATGCAAAAATAAAGGTCCGGCCAGACGTCCGGTAGGTACTACCAGTTCGGTTTCCCGGGGAAAAAAAACTTGCTAGCAGCCAGTGCCCCAGCCTCCAATCACTGCAGTGCAAGTTATTTTTTACAATGGATGCATCTGAATGCAGGGGCGGTACTCGGTAGCAGACTTGGCGTTTGGGGGTGGGGGCAACTTGGCAACTTTGCCAACCCTCGGAGGGGGGGGGGAGGGGCGGTGCTAGCTTACAGGGGCCCCTTGCCATAGCGGCCTCAAAGGCCCGTATGGAACCCCAGAGGCCGATGTGGGCTCTCAGAGGCCAGTGCGTGGCGCCTATAGGTGTAAGTCATGAGTCTCCAGCCAGAGAACAAAATAGGGCCATCAGTGGCCGCACAGCTAGAAATTTTAGCACCCCATGTCAAAAAATTGACACCCCGGCACCAATTTAAGGAGTCGCGCTGCCACAATCGGGTTTGAAGGCTCCCATAATTGGGTCCCTGGCACCCATATTAGGTTCGAAATGTCACGTGACGGGGGTGCCATGGACCCTTAAAGTGCGATTTAACCCTAGAACGCCTAGGGGGGGTTGTATCAACCCCCCCCCTGAGGTTTTTTCGGAGTGCACGCTAAACGGCTTGTCGTAGCGGTCTGAAATTTTCAATACCCTCTGGGGCAACCTTTGCGCATCTTTTGCCGAAAAAAAATTGATCGGGTCATGTCAGGTCACGGAGTTATGACGTCATAAGAGGTACGGCCTCCGGCCGACAGTTACCAAACGTGTGCGCCGAATCCCTAGGTTTTCTGCCGGTGATATCCACATTGTTTGATGGATCATGATGAAACTTCCCATGCATGTTGGGGCAAGCATTGGCTATCGTGTGGTGCAAGAAAATTGACCGGGTCAGGTCAGGTCACGGAGCTATGACGTCACAAGAGGAACAGCGTCCGGTACTATTTTTGAAAAGCGCCCGAACCACTATTTTGCTAATTCTTGTCACCTCAATGGGAATATGCAGCAATATTAGCTTCTATAGGGAGCAAATGGACCTCCCAAATCCAAAAATACAATCAGATTTCAAAAATTTAAATTTTGATTTTTTCGAATTTCTGCCGCCGACTGTGACCTTGCCGACTTCCGGCGCTCCCAACGCGCCATTTTTAGAGCTAGGGAAACGAAATACATACCAAACGATAGAGAATTGATCAAGGAACACGATAGTGAAGGTTTCAAGTCGATATCTCCCACCGTTTTGCCGCAATCGCCGCGGAAAGTTGAAAAAGTTTGATTTTTTCGGAAAATTTGACCTTTGACCGGTCATAAGTAGGTCAAATGTTGACCTAGGACCAAAAAATATACCACCAATCGCGAGATCTCGTTGAGAGCAATCCGTTGGTTTTTTCCGCTAAGCTCTACGACCTTCCGTTTCGAAACGCCAGGGGAGGGGTCGTAACAACCCCCCCCCCCCTGGTCGTTCGTGTTATGAGAAATGGCCTGGTCGTGCGAGGGTTAACCCGCGCGGGGCTGGGGTCTCCAGCCGAACGCGCGGGGCTGGGGGGGGGGTAAATTTTACCCCCCCTGTTATCTCCCGAACTAACGGTCCGATTTGGAAAATTCAAACGCCAATCGAAAGCTCTCATCACGAACTACTAAAAACATGTACTTAATTTAAAGTTTGAGGTCAAGGTCAAGGTCAGGTCAAGGGTACAAATTGCAAGTTTCTACAGTATCGGCCTTGCACCGTAGTTGCCGAAGAATGGAGTCATGGACTGAGACTGATCGCCCAAAACGTGTTCTTAGGCTACCAAGACAATATTCGTTGCATACAATATCATTCAGAGGTCAAGGTCAAGGTCAGGTCAGGTCAGGTCACGTCACCAAAGAACAAAATATAGAAAAGGGCATGTGCGACACATGTTTTATGGGTCACTTTACTCATAGAATTCAATAGGCACACTCAATAAGTGATATGGACCACCTCTGGATGAATTTCAGGTCGAGGTCAGGTCAAGGTCAGGTCAAGTGAGGTCAAATTTTGAAGTTGGTTGTTAAGGCCTAAAAAGGTGTCTATCTGATGCAGTTTTTCACGGCAAATCGAATGGTGCTATTTTTGTTTCCGTACGATTTCTAGAACTTCCAAGAAAGTCATTTTTCAAAAATTTTGTGTGTCGTGACGTCATAAAATTTTGAATAACTCCCACATTTTTGAACCGATTCTTCTAAAATTTGGTATGTAGGTGCACATAGACCACTTCTCTGACATATATTCCGGTTTTTTCGATAGACTCAAAATTTTGGATTTTATAATGATTTTCCCAAAAAAGTCAGTTTTTTGAAAAAAAATTAGGCCAAAATCCAAGATTTTCAAAAAACCGAGATAGCCATTTGATAGACAAAGTAAAATTACGTATAACCTTTTTTGTTACGTCTTGATTCCTTTAAAAATGAAGATGTTAGCGGCGTTTGAACTTTTGCCGTTTTTGAGGCGAAAATGACGAACATGACGTCACTAAAACGTCAATTTCTCAAAAATTTTCCGACGGATTTCGCTCAAATTTTCAGGGAACGTGTCAAATTGATGTAAGAAAAGGTACTGAAAGTTTGGCGGCGCTGCGCGCCGCCGTTTTTCAGATATCGCAAAAATTCGCGAGGGGGGGTAAAATTTACCCCCCCCCCAGCCCCGCGCGGGTTAAATACCAAAAAAGGTGCCCGACACCGAAATCTGTACTTACCTGGCTCCTTTGAAGATGAGAGGCCGGGGGTTTCCAGACACCCTTGCACTGTGACGTCATTGAATCAAGGGAGTCATAGCACCTTTTTTCGAGAGTCTGACTCCCTTCAGGGTGTCCTGAAGAGAGTGGGACACCAGTTTCAGGGCAACCAACTCCCTGTTCGTGACGTAATGGTATCGGACTCCCTTCAAGCGTATGCGACGGGTGTTGGCGTGCTGACTCCCTTGAAGGTATCAGTGGACCCGCTAATTGGTATTTGAAGCAGAGGCGTTTCCAGGTTTGACCAAATGGGCGGTCTCACTTATTTTAGTCGGGTTCACTGTAAAACTATGCATTTCAGAGCCCATGAGACCTCTTTTTGTGATAATTTATAATATTTTGTCTCGATCACCACGTCTCGATCCGCCTCTGCGCCGTTGCCGACAAAGGAGCCAGGCTCCCTTGTGACGTCATGATCACGCGGCGACGCGCACGTCGCCATTTCCGGTTGAGGTGCTCGCGTGGTGTGTTGTGAGTGTGACTGCACAGTGCACTCCGTGATAGTCTGGCGATTCCTTTGAAGAGAAGCACACTGGAGAAACTTAGTCTGAGGTAAGTTTTACCTATTTCAGCATTCAATGCTATGAATAGCACATATAAATTCAGTAGATAATGGACGATGAATCCCGAAAGATGTGCTGTGCTCTGCTAATTGTTTAACATCCTGTATATGTGGACCTATATACCTGGATTATTACGGAGCGAGCGAAGCGAGCGGAGTCTTACGTAGAATAACGGAAATTTCTGAGTATGAGCGGCCGGCCGGCCGTGGTCACGCTTTTGCGAGGCTTATATCTCAGCAACCACTTGACCGATTTACATGCGGTAATTTTTGTGGGGTAGCTTCATTCCTTCTACCAAGTATTGGACTATTCCCGATGCATGTGGGTGACCCCTTATGCACGTGCCACGTGCAAAACGAAGAGGTGTCACTTTTGTAATTGTTGCAATATCTCGGTAACTACTTGGCCGATTGCGCTGAAAGTTGGCATGTAGGTAGGCACCCACTAGGCACTGCATATCCATGTGCCAGAGTTGGGGTGCTGCTGCACGTGCGCACGTGCAGGGGTCGTTTCCAGATCTCGAGAGCGGCTGGACCGATGGCGCTCAAATTTGGTACATGGTTAGGGACCGGTTAGTAGGGTGCCGTGCAAAAGTCAGTTGGGACCCATTTTGCACGTGCGCACGTGCAGGGTGCCGCTTCCAGATCTCGAGAACGGCTGGGCCGATTGTGCTCAAATTTGGCACATCGCTAGAGACCGGTTAGTAGGGTGCCGTGCACAAGTCAGCTGGAGGTACCCCCTCGAAATTTCGCACGTGCAAGGCTCACCCTCTCGCTCGCTCCGTTAGTCGCCCCAAAAGGCGCTATACTGGTGTCAGATACATGCCATTGATTTCGAAGTCGGATTTTTCCCGGTACATAAGAATAAGAAAGGCACACATATCTTTTCAGCATAAAGCGAACACTGTTTTCATTTGTTTTCATTGTCCTGGTATTTTTGGAATGCGCAACAAAAAGGTGATCTCGATGTTTTTTAACAAAGCGCTGGATAATGCGGGTTCTAACGATCTTTCGACGAAAGCCTTTATATACAGGGACAAGCCCTTCAATGAACTGACAAATTAACGAGCATATATGAATTTGCTAGCTCAGCAAAAAACTAGGTATTAAATAAAAAACTAATTAAAATGCCAAGTAAAATGTTGTCAACTATCTCTATCTATCCGTGATCCTACCGTGATCCGTGATCCTCTACTATCCTACCGTGAACTCCCAGTTTTTTTTTTCTTATCAGCCTACCCCTAATCCATTGCCACGCAGTGGTACTATTCCCCACCACCAAGGCAACGGTTTAACTAGGTACTTGCGTTTCCTTTTCAGAGCGAGCTTCCTGGCATCTTGGCTTTGCGCAGCAGGTGAAGAGATTGAGGAGCTACCGCGGGAGGAGCTTCCACACATGGCCCATTGGACGCCGGTATATACAGATCGATACAAATGGAGTGAGCCTCGTGGGTCACCGCATCGCCGACACGACCGATGGAATAGAAAAAAGAACTCATCATTATTCACCATGGTCAGTGACCCAATTCCGTGCTCGCTATAAAGTTGCAGAAGAGTTTGCTGCGTAATTGGCGCAATCATGTTATTGTTCAATTACGTTTGTCAATTCGCAGCGAAAGAGCTGCGCCGTGTCACCAAAGTGCCTAACGTGCTGAAGTGCTCAGACATTTTAGCGCCTGAGTCATTCCACCTTATAATATTAGGTCTCCCGCGACGAGAAGTTGTAACGCGCCGGGTCGCCCTGCTGGTATCTAACTACGGTACGGTGTCATGGCATACAGTGTGACTGTTCGTTTTAATTTAATACTTACTTGAGGTGTGAAAGCTCTGGCATATGCGGTGGAAATATATGCAACGCAGCAATGCTTTCTGTGTGTCTCGACCCATCAGTAACCGTGAATGGGTAACCGGTATTGGCATCACTAATCAAGCGCCATAAGAGGGTGTCAGCACTGGGCGCAGAGCACCAGAAAAGGGGCCATTTAAGGGGTGCTTGACACCCTCTAGGGTGCCTGAAACCGTAAAAGAGTACCAAAGCACCCCTTTTTGGTGTCATTAGAGGGGTGTCCGACACCCACGAAGTCGTGCCGGATGACCCGAAGCTCCGTTATTCGGTCACTTTTCGACACCCTTTACGGGCGTCTGATTCCCCTTCGAGCCCGTTTTACGTATCAGGCCCCCATATTTCAGTGCCAGGACGCCCATATCGGGTGTTATTTTGGCCCCCAAAAAATGGTAGCATTTTTGACAGAGCCTAAAAACCAGAAAAGGGTGTCATTTTTTTCTTTCCGTGCGGTTTAGAGACCTTATAGGCTGATTGGGGACTAAATAGGGCCTCAATTTGGAGCCCTCAGAGGCTAATGTGGGGCCTCAGATGTCAGTGTGAGGCCCTTATAAGACTGACATGGGTCGGTCTCAGAGGCAGAAAATGGGCCAGCAGAAACCGGTTTGGGACCTTAAGAGGTCGGTTTGTGCCCTCAGAGGCCAGTTTAAGGCCCTCAGAGACCAGTACAGGGCCTGAAAATGGCAGTTTGAGGCCATCAGAGGCCGACTTAGGCTCTCAAAGGCTAATGCGGGTCCTTACGGGCAAGGATGGGACCCTCAGGGGTCAGTGTGGCACCCTAAAAGACAGGCTTGGGCTGGTGTTGTACCCCAGAGTCCAGAAAAGGCCAAGTTGAGCCCTCAGAGCCGATGCAGGTCCTTAACCCTCGCCCGCAGGGGGGTGCGCTCCGGGCTTTTAACATTACGAAAAGTGGAGACATTTTCGCTAGCGCTGTCAGCATCGTAAGCATTCTAAACAACAACTGCAGTAATCCCACCAATCAGCGTACGACAATACTCGACGCTCATTGGCTGATAAGCCAGTGACGATTTTGGGGGCCAGAGCGTTAGAGGTAACCTAAAGCAGCACGGGCCGCTAAGTTTAGGACTTGATTTTGATATTATTTAGGCCAGTCTGATAAAAACTCTGGTCGGTTATGAAAACTGCAATTCATTCTAGTAGTGGTCCGACAAGTCTTTTTGCTTTTTTCTAAAACAATTCGTTGAAAAATGAGTTATTAGATGCGTACTCATGCCAAATTTGCCCCGTTACCATGGCAACCTGAGTTTGTTTGGTCCCCAGAGTCGCGGTTACTAAATTCATTGTTGTCCCCAGTTTTTCGTCGGGAGCGTTCTACCTGGTTTACATAGCCTTGCTCGCCCGTATAGGGGGGGGGGGGAGTCGAACGGACCCCCCTCGATTTTTTGTGAATAACTCGCGTAAAAAGCGGCCGCTCGCGACGAAACATTCAGTACACTCGCGTTGATCAATTATACACCTACCCTGCAAATTTCATGACCCTGACCTTAATGACCTTTGACCTGTGGCCTACTTTTTGAGACCATGTTTGGCCGGAATCGCGATTCGGCGTGTCGGCTCGCATTAGCCGCGCGTATGCAGTCTTTTCGTGGTTTTTCGTGCTCTTGGGTCCATGACCTGACCTGGAAGGTCAGCCGATGACCTAGGACCTTAAAATTGGGTATCATCGGCTATCTCTCGTCACGGGCAACACGCTTCTTTTTTCCGCGAAGCTCTAGCTCGATCAGGGACGAAACGGCAATGGGGGTCCAACGCCCCCCCCCCCCTCTATACGTTCGCGGCTAGAAAAACACCAATACAGGGCATGGTTAAAGGCCGGCATCGGGTCTTCAGAATCCAGTGCGGGGCCCTCAGAGGCTAATATGGGCCTTTACAGGCCAGCATGGGGCCTCAGAGGTCAGTGTGGGACCCTAAAAGACCGGCATGGGCCAGCAGGGTAGTGCGCTACAAGGCCAAGAATGTATTACAAGTAGATTAAGGTCAATATAAAGCCGTATTTAGATCAAGAGGACGCGTCAAGAGCAGTGGCGTATCCAGGGGGAGGCCAAGAGGCCATGGCTTCCCTCTTTGGGATCAGACATACAAGTGGGCCCTCTGGGTCACTTGAGTGCAGTGACGTACCCAAGGGGGCCACAGGGGCCCCTGAGGTCCAAGGATAACTCAGGGCCCAGGGGACCAGCGTGACGAAGGCGTTCTGGGTCTCCCTGCCTTAATTCCAGTACTAGACAAAACGTCTTTTACTCGGAAGAAAAACTAATATCAAAGAGCGATATCTATCACAGTGACGAACACAGAGGGCCCCTAAATACCTGAGGGCCCCTGGCTACCTGAGGGACCCCTTGGTTACCTGAGGGTCCCCCTGTTCACCTGAGGAGCCCCTGATTATCTGACGAGCCCCTAGTTACCTGAGGGGCCCCTGGTTATCTGAGAGACCCCTGGTTGTCCGAGAGGTTCCTGGTTGTCTAAGGGACCCCCTGGCTACCCGAGGGGCCCCTGCGTCACCTGAGGGGCCCTGGTTATCTGAGGGGCCCTGGTTACCTGAGGGCCCCTGGTCACGGGACCCCTGTTTACCTGAGGGGCCCCTGGTTACCCGAGGGACCCATGGTTATCTGAAGGACTCCTGGTAAAGGACCCCTGGTTACGAGGGCCCCTGGTTACCTGAGGGGCCCCTGGCTACCCGAGGGGCCTCTGGTTACCCGAGGAGCTTCTGGTTATCGGAGGGGCTCCTAGTTACCCAAGGGGCCCTGATCCCCTGGATGGCCCCTGGCCAGTCATCTGAAGAAGCCCTGGTCACCTGAGGGGCTCATATGCTTACCCGGAGAGTACCTGGTTAGCTGAAGGGCCTCTGCAGTCACATGAAGGCCCATAGTTGCTCGAGGAGCCCCTGGTATAACCGGCTCCTGATATTATCAGAGGGTCCCCTGGTCACGGTAACCTGGTGGGCCTCTGATCAATTGGAAAGCCCCTGCAGTCACCTGAGAGGTCCCTGATTACCTAGAGGGCCCCTGGTCACTTGGATTCAATGGCATAGCCAGGGGGAGAGGGGACACGTGTCGGTTATATGGTTTAGGGTCCCCTCGGGCCCGAGGGGCCCTACGGTGCCAATTGACATCAGAGGGTCCGCGCTGGCCACGCTTCAACTGGAAAGGAGTGAAAAGACACCACGGGCTTTTGAGAACACGTCATGGGCTCTTATGTAGCCACACTCATCTCCAGAAGGGCCCCACCCCAGGTGCTGAAGGGCCTTGCCGGCCTCTGAGGGTCCTTGAAGGCTATAGGATCAGCTGTAAGGGCCCCACACCTGTTTGTTATGCCCCAACGGCCCACACCAGTGTTTCTAAGGGCCCTCACAATGGCGCCTGGGAGGGCCCTCACCGTCACCTCTAAGGGCCCCACACCAGCGCCTCTTAACCCGCGCCCTGCTGGGGGTGTTTGAACACCCCCCCCCCCCTTGTGGGTTTTCGCGAATATCTCAAAAACGGCGGCGTGCAGCGCCGCCGTTTTTGGTACACCTTATCCTACATCAATTCTACACATGTTGTGAAAATTTCAGCCCAAGGTCATTCAAGGTCAGGTCACCAGGTTACTTGAAGTGACCTCACCTCATAAAAAGTTTAAATGTCTGTCATAGCTACACCGAGTGACCGATCGCTTTGAAACTTTCAGCGATTGCTAAGAGCAATAGCATGCACAAAATTTTTATCTCAGAATTTTGATATCGATGACCTAAGGTCAGGTCAATTTTGCGACCTCCCCATTATAAGTCAATGGGAGAAAATTGAAATGCGCCTCTTTTGGACGAAAGACATTATAAACACTCCCAAACACTGAATTACAAGTGGTTTAGACACACTGAACATGAAAATGGTGTCCGTGACCCCTGTTTATGCCCTGAGGTTATCTTAGGTCACGAATGGTATCTAACAGTTTTTCGCAAATAACTTTTGATAGAGGCATGCTAGAGCGATGAAAACGCCTTAGATGTGTTCAGCTCGACGATACGGATCGACTGATATGCAACATGACCCTTTCCGGTCAGGTCATGACCTTGACCTGAGGTCAAATTTTCAAGTTGACCTTTCAAGGTCAAGTTATAGTTCATTCGATGCGTCTTGACGAGAGGAACACGATGCCGGCAAAAGTAAGCTCGTACAAGGCTTGGGTCAAAAGTTATTGCAGAAAAACTGTTTCCGAAAAAAATCGGCTATTTTTGCAGTTTTTGCCCCCTGCAGGCAAAACCGTTGACGTTAGGTGAAATCTGAGAGAATCATTTAGAAAGGGTGTTAATAGGGCTATCGAATGCGCTTTTCTGCGACGCTGTAGCTCTATTGGTTCCCGAGTTATGCGTTGGCTTCTTGGAAATTTTCGACATTCGACCCGGAAACCTGCGAAATTTTGCCTTCAATGATCTCTGGTGACCTGACCTTTGACCTGACCAAAAAATTGACCGAAGTAATTTCCTCATTATTTTTTACGCTCTTTCGAACGCCGCCTTCCGCGTATCGCTACGTGGCCCAGGAGCCGAGTTAGAAGGGGGGGTGTGTTCAAACACCCCCCCCCAGCAGGGCGTGGAAATCCAGGACCCCCAGCCGGGCGCGGGTTAACGGCCTACATCGGTGGCTCTGAAGGCCCGCTCACTGGCGCCTCCGAGGGCCCTATACCAGCGCATCTAACGGCCACTTACCAGCGACTCTGAGGGCCTCTTACCGGCATCTGAGGTTCCCTTGCCGGCCTATGAAGGGCCACTGGTAACTTTCAGGGCCCCATACATGCCTATGACGGCCCCTACCAGCGTCTTTAAGCCCTAAGGCCCCCGCAACGGCGCCTGTGTGGACCCCACATCAGCGCATCTGACGGCCTTTCACAGACACATCTGAGGGACCAACACCGGCGACTCTGAGGGGCTCGCTCGCTTCGCTTCTTCATAAAAGACCGTGCATTTTATGCACATTTCTCAGGCAAAATGAAATTTTTATCTGCCAATTTTCCACATTTTCTCAGGGCTTAGACAGACAGACAGGCAGACAGTGAGACAGACAGACAGAGGGGCCTGTCCGCAAGGGGGACCGGACCCACTGTGCCCAATCCCCCCCCCCCATCGCGAAATGTTCTATATACGTCCCTGCCTGGGTTGACAGTGGCCCCCAGGTAACCCGGGCCCCTTCGAGAGCAGGTTGCCCCCTCCTGGGCGAAATCCTGGGTACGTGCATGCTTGGGTGTCCAAAGAGAAACGGCCTTCAGGGCCTTATGCGAAGTACTGGCCCAAGCTTAAATAAAGTCACTACGTCATTAAGTCATTAAATAAAGTCAACTAGGTCAAACTATCATAAATTTGCCGTTTGATGGCCCTCAGAGGCCGTCTCAGGGCCCTCAGATGCTAGCGCTGAGGCCCTCAGAGGCCGCTTTGGCGGTCCTACAGAAGCTTAGACTTGGACGTGGGACCCTTTGACACTGGCGTGGAACCCTAAGGAGCCTGCGCGCAGCCCTCTAAGGCCAACCTTGGAGCCCTCTTAGGCCAGCGCGGGGCCCTCTAAGTCCATTGTGGGGCTTTCTGAGGACAGCGTGGGACCTTCTAAGGCCAGTGTGGGACCCTCATGTTCAATGTGGGGCTGTCTATGTCCAGCTTGGGGTCTTCTAAGCCCAGCGGCGTGGGGCCTTCCGAAGTCAGTTTGAGGTCCACTGGCCGCTGAGACCAGCTTGGGGCTCTCTGAAGACAATGTGGAGCCCTCTGAGGCCAGTGTGAGGCCCTCTGTGACCAGCGTGAACCCTCTGAGGCCAGCGTGGGGCCAGCTGTCATTTGACTTCAGACGCTGGTGCTGGGCCCTCAGAAGCCAGCACGGGGCCTTCATAGGCTGGCATCGAGCCATTAGAGGCCACTTCGAGGGCCTCGGCAGCCATACTTCAGATCTTATGCATGTTTGAACCCCCTGAGGTAGGAGTGGCCCTTAGAAGCCGGCGCGGAACCCTCAGAGGGCAGCATGGCTAGAGACCGGCGTGGGTTCGAGAGCGGCATAGGGCCATCAGACTGACTCAAAGGCTCCCAAGATCCAGCGTGGGGCCCTGGGAGGTCAGCAATAGCATGGATCTCCTGAGGCCATTATGGGGCCGGCTGAGGCCAGATTCGTTCACTCTGTTGCCGAAGAGGGGCTTTCAGAGGCCAGAATGAGCCTTCAGAGTTTTTAGATTGCCAAGTGTGCCTAAAAAGGCTCCCTCACTTGGCGAAAGTGGCCAGGAACCGCACCTGTGCGTGGGTTAAGTATGCTACCACTGGGGCCCCTAAGGTAAGGGTGGGGCCCTTGAGCAGGTTTGGCCTCCCCCTTTTCAAAATCCTGGATACGCCACTGGTCAAGAGTAAGCTGACCATGCCTCCTAAAAAGAGGCAGCGAGCATTACCTACCTATTCGATTTCTGGTTCAAGGAGCAATCATAGTAAGTTTAACTCTGCACATTTGCAGTCTTCTTAAAATTTTAAATGTATTGTAGACAATAGGCATATAAGGTGAAATACACACGAAATACCATATAACACACGACAAACGTTAAACTATAATTTTGTTTCCAATAATGGCACAGTTGGTTGACTGTGAAAGTGACATAAGCCTTACCCCGCCCTCCCCCCCCCCCCAGTCGCAGGTGAAAATGGTTGAACCCCAAAACAAGTGACTGGATCTGCCCTTGGGCAGGGGAGCGGCGAAAAATTGTGCCCACCCAGTGAAAAATCATTAGAGGAGGCCCTGCAACAGATTCGCCATTCATTCGCGATGTTCGCCGAATCATGGATCAGCTTCGACCCGCGCACGATTAGGGGGGCTCCCCACCCGTTTTCTGCAAATCGGGCTCTGCCAGCGAACTGTTCGCCTCTGTCGGTAAACTGTTCGCCGATTTCCTACACGACGTGATTCGGCGACAGGGTCGTGGCCAAAATTCGGCAGTGTAACTTCATGAAACATTCGTGGCGGTCGTGACGAACTGTAAAATTCGCGCGGTGGGCACCGACTGGTACTGGTTTGCAAAATGCCAAGACCGTGGAAAAAAAGATCCCGAATCGGTCCGCGGCATAGGATGAATTACATCTCTATGCACATTCGTGTACCGAAATTCGGCAGTGTAACAAGCTCTTAAGCTGACTTCCGGCGCAAAAATTTCAGCTTCAATATTTCATTTTTCCCTAAAATAGAGCCGGCTTTACCGCCGTCACGCACCGAGGCGTTTCATGTGGACTGGACGTTCCGTTAGCTGCCTGTTTTCTGATGTGCTGCTGACAGAGCGAGTCGTTTCTGAACTCTGCTCTAATCATTTCAGCCGGACTCCAGTACACAGAACAGGAGTTGCGCGACCTGAGGTGAGTAGAGAGGAATGACACAGAGAAATATATATATATATATATATATTATATATATATATATATATATATATATATATATATATATATATATATATATATATATATATATATATATATATATATATATATATATATATATATATATATATATATATATATATATATATATATATATATATTATATATATATATATATATATATATATATATATATATATATATATAGATATGCATTAGAATTTCAACAAACAATGCATTAAGAATAACATTCTGCCAAAGTTTACTCATATATATATATATATATATATATATATATATATATATATATATATATATATATATGTGTGTGTGTGTACATTCGTGTACCGAAATTCGGCAGTGTAACAAGCTCTTAAGCTGACTGCTTCTATATATATATAGAAGCAGTCAGCTTCTATATAGAATATATTCTATAGTCTATATATAGAATATATATATATATATATATATATATATATATATATATATATATATATATATATATATATACATTCGTGTACCGAAATTCGGCAGTGTAACAAGCTCTTAAGCTGACTGCTTCTATATATATATATAGAAGCAGTCAGCTTCTATATAGAATATATTCTATAGTCTGTATATAGAATATATATATATATATATATATATATATATATATATATATATATATATATTCGTCTATATATATATATATATATATTCGTCTATATATATATATATATATATATATATATATATATATATATATATATATATATATATATATATATGTATCGTCTGCGTATAAGAAAGATGAAAAAGCAATTCGTAGCATTGTGATGAATAACTGTGTCCCCATCAACCCGAATGATAACCTGAAAATGATCATTTACTATAAGAGCCCCACTGTATCTAGCCTTGTCATGAAAAACAACTTGAGTCACGTTTCATCGTTGTTACGGTCGACCAATGTAGTGTACAAGTTCAAATGCCCTGTTGGTGACTGTGTACACTATTCCAATCGTGCCTACATTGGACACACCGTAACAACGATGAGCCGTAGGATCACAATGCATCTCCAGGACGGTGCACCTTTGCGACACATGCAGCAGGAGCACAGCCTAGAGCTCGCGCGAGATATGATGGTGCAAAACACATCTGTCTTAGCACGATGCTCGAACAGGAAGAAGCTGCAGGCTCTGGAGGCCGTGTATATTCGTGACAGTGATCCCTGGATCAACAGGCAAATGAACTTGCGTGGTTCGCTGATGGTGTTTGATTCGGCGCCTCTCAGAGCCCGGATCTAGATTCCCTAGACTCTAGCCACGTAGGTCTGTAGTAGCTAAGAGTTAGGGCCCCATGTATGTATCCGACAGTAGAAGTGCTCCTGTTGAACGCAGCGTGCAACATTGCATTTAACCAGTGGAGTGTAAGATGATTTCACCGTGCCGATAGCGACTAATGTGCATCATTTACGATTATGCGAATCATTTATAGTATTATTTATCCCATTCTTGTGTATATGTTCGCCTGAATTTATCACCTGATGATGTTCGATGTCCGAACGAAACGTCGTATATAATAGAGAATCATTCTCCAACATCCTTTTTGAACATAATAGTGAAACAAGACAGCTAATCCGACGAATCGAGAACCTTCATAAGAAAGTCAACAACGCTCAAACTGCTGTTAATTTTAATCTCAAATATATATATATATATATATATATATATATATATATATATATATATATATATATATATATATATATATATATATATATATATATATATATATATATGTGCATATTTGTGTAAAAATGACAGCATAACGGGCGTTTGCTTGCTTTTTTTTGCAAAGTTCTCTAAACTTCGTACAATCTTCTTGCCATCTGCTTCAAATTCATGTAAAATTGTGCCTATATTGTCGGGTAACGTTTCGTTAATATCACCATTAACATCTTCAAACATATAAAACAGACACAATATCACTAAATATGACATTCGTCTCGTCTCGAACATCGCAAAGAATGAGTTTCCTTTTTTACATGGATCTAATTCAATTTGGTTTAGCACTTTTAAGTACAAACGCACATGAGTATTGCAATAGCGCCTTTTGCGATAACATTTTCAGCGCAAATATACAGACACTCGACGTACATATTCATTGTACGTACACCGACACACATTTCGTGCAATACATACATTCAGTTACATCATTCAGTTACAATCATCAGTTCAGTTACATTCAGTTACAATCATCAGACAATCAACACATGTTTCAATGACAGTTTCGCATGCATTAGGCCTACACATAATCAGCTAGCACACAAGTCTAAAGCCTAAGTGCTATCTTGGCGCCAGGGGTCTTCCATCATGTAAGGACAGAGTACCCGTCATGTTTATTTGCCGGTTGATAGCTGGGTCTCTTTCCCTAATGAAGACGGCTTCATGTATCGCAAGTTTATGTTGTTTGGGACTAAACTAGGGGCTATGATGCTGGTATTCAGACATGTGCATGGATCCAAGTAATGGCTCTATGATCTCAGTGGATCTCAAAGCAAACTGCACTTTAGGATCTATGATGCCACCGGATCCAGCGTGATAAAAATTAATCTGGATCTATGATCTCATAGGATCTGACGATAAACCAAGAACATGGATCTATGATCTGAGTGGATCCCACCATGCACCACATTTGAAACCAGGTTTACAAGTGTTTCTGTGTCAATGAGTGCCAGAAAACTATGGATTATGACGTGCAATCACATAAAATCTCTAAAACTGAACGTTTTTGAGTTGCAGCGAGTGAGTTTCTGGGATTTCTGAGTTCACAAAAAATTGGATCTATGATCTCACGCAAGCAAGAAATTTGCCTCGGATCTATGATCCCTACGAATCTCTCGATAAATTAAAGAGCTGGATCTATGATCCTGACGGATCCGAGATAAGGATCCGTGGGATCAGATCCCAGACACATTTTGTCGGATCCACGTACATGTCTGCTGGTATTGTTAAATGTTAACCATCATGCTGCGAGTGAGTTTGCTGCTGTGTTCTAATCGGACGTGTTTTTCGGGGGCACCATTTTGAAGGTGCATGGACATGGTGATGCGTCGTAACAAGGTCGTAGTGGTGTGGCCAGTATGTATATGAGTTGTTTGGTCGGCGCGCGCAGTCGCCAATGGGGCATCGAAACTCATAAATGACGTTGGTCGCCTTGAAATCACTGCTGTCGCGTGACATGTTGTTGACCATGACTAATCTTGATGTGCTAGGTGTTTGGTGGTAGACGATAAGGCTGATACTAGTATAAGGCGCGACCGGAGCACAGTGTTTGATGTTCGGAATGACCTTCTCGTCCTTCTTGTACGCAGATGACACGTGCCCTTTGAAGAACGTGCGTCAGGTGCTATGATATTCAGATACTACACTTTCAAATGCACAGTAAAAAAAACTCACCAAATACAAAGTTTTGGCTACCATCATGTAGCCAGGGAAGCCCTGATTCTGAATATATATATATATATATATATATATATATATATATATATATATATATATATATATATATATATATATATATATATATATATATCAATACATGACGTTCACCAGTTTACGAGATATGCCTGTTTTCCCTTTGAAGGTCATTCAAGATGAGAGAGAGAGAGATAGAGAGAGAGAGAGAGAGAGAGAGAGAGAGAGAGAGACATAGATAGATAGATAGATAGATAGATAGATAGATAGATAGATAGATAGATAGATAGATAGATAGAGAGAGAGAGAGAGATAGAGAGATAGAGAGATATAGAGAGAGATAGAGAGAGATAGAGAGATAGAGAGAGATAGAGAGAGAGAGAGAGAGAGAGAGAGAGAGAGAGAGAGATAGAGAGAGATAGAGAGAGATAGAGAGAGATAGAGAGAGATAGAGAGAGATAGAGAGAGATAGAGAGAGATAGAGAGAGACAGAGAGAGACAGAGAGAGATAGAGAGAGAGATAGAGAGAGATAGAGAGAGATAGATAGAGAGAGAGAGAGAGAGAGAGAGAGAGAGAGAGAGGGAGAGAGAGGGTGCCTCTCTTTCGAATGCAGTGCGCCCCTCTTACGCATGCAGGCATCCATTTTTTCGCATAGAGACGCCTATTTGGACATCAAAGGCGCCTTTCTTTCTAACTGAGGCGCCCTATTGGATTCACAGGCGCTCCTCTTTCTCTGGGCCTCAGAGGCGCCCCTCTTTTGCATGTCGGCGCCCCTCTTTCGTACGGAGACGTCATTACGACCTTCATTGGCGCCCCTCTTTTGTTTATGGGTGCCCCTTTCCTTGCTATGCTTTATTACTATACATAGACCTCGGAGGCAACCCTATCTATAGGCCTCACAGGTACCCCTCTTTTGCATGTAGGCGCCCCTAAAGCCATCAGAGGCGCCCCTATAGGCCTCACAGACGCCGCTCTTTCGCATGCAATGCGCCCCTCTTTCGCATGCAATGCGCCCCTCTTATGCAAGCAGACACCCATCTTTCGCATGAAGACGCCCCTATGTGCATCAAAGGCGCCTCTATAGACTTCACAGGCGCCCCTTTTTCCATTGAGACGTCCCAAAGCTGGGCTTCACAGGCGTTCTTCTGTCTATGGGCCTCAGAGGTGTCCCTCTTTGACACACAGGCGCCCTTCTTTCGTATGGAGGTGCCAGTCTATGACCTTCATGGGCTTTTGACCTTGAGAGTCACCAGCGTGGGTGGCGCCCTCAGAATTGCTGATGTAGGGCCTCTTTAAAGGCGCTGGTGCCTGGTGTACGCCCTCAGAGTTGTGTGTGGGGGCCATGGGACCCCCAGAGACGTCGGTGTGGGCCTTTAGAGACGCCGGTGAAGGCCCTCACAGTCACCGTTATGGGGCCCTCAGAGAAACTTCAACGTGAGGCCCAGTGGCGGCGGAACTCCTTCGGTTAAAGGAACTATCCCACCTTCTAAAATGTTGTTAAAGCCAGTTAAATTGTGCCCGACATAATAGATTGGATGACCAGGAACACGGTTCTGGCATTTATTTTTCATTAAACATCTTAGGCTTCCCATATTCCAAACACAAACTTTCAAATATGTGACGTAACAGCCCAAAATTACCTCCTTCCTCAGGCCACATTACTGTCATAAAGCTGATTCTCTTTACTCTGTAGGCACCACAACAAAGTTCAGACCAAGTTTTAAGCCATTTTCAACGAACAAACCCATTTAAATCAGAATGACTAAACGAGGTGACGTCACACTAACGGTCGCTCCATGTTGAAGATAGGGCCTTGCGCAAGGCCCATTTTCAAATGAAGGGAACGAATTTCTTCAACACCAAGAGGCCGCGGGGGTTGCAACCTAGATAGATAGTGGTTTCTGAACCTCGCCGCAAACTTAGCTATCTCAACTCAAACCCCATGTTAAAGGTGGGATAGTCCCTTTAAGGGGGGGACACTGCCGGCTTTTGGTACCTACAATTCTTTCCATGCAACGCCCATAGGGCTAATGTTAAAATGCCAAAATCAAAGGGGGCATGTTGCCCCGGTGCCCCTCCCCCCCCCGTTCCGCCGCCTATGGTGAGGCCATGACAAGCGGTTGTGGGGTCCTTAGAGCTGCTGGTCCAGTCCATAATTGGCCGGCAAGGGTCCTCAGTGTCCGGTAAGGGACCCTGGCTCAGAGGCCGGCAAGGGGCCCTTAGAAGCCGGCGTGGGTCCCTTTTGGAGATTAACCCTCGCATGTGTAGGGGGGGTCGGATGGACCCCCCCCCCCATGGTTTTTCGCAAATAACTCGCGTAAAAAGCGGCCGATCGCGACGAAACTTTCAGTACCCTCGCATTGATCAATTTTACACCTACCCTGAAAATTTCATGACCCTGACCCAAATGACCATTGACCTGTGACCTCTTTTCCGAGACCATGTTTGGCCGGAATCGCGATTTCGCGTATGTCGGCTCGCACTAGCCGCGTGTTTGCAAGCTTTTCGTGGTTTCAAACGTTCAAACATGTGATTTGATGTTACTCCCGTGTGTGTCAAGGTCACCTGAAGGTCAGGTCAGGTCATTGACCTTTGGTGACCTCGGGTGACCTCGGGTCACTTTTTCGAGTTTTACATGTTTCTAGGCTAGTTTTTGGAGCTGAATTCGAATTTAGCAACCATTTGAACATTTACGAAGTAGTTTTGGTGACTTCGTAACATGTTACGAAGCTGTCAGAGGCGGTTGACACGTACTACGAATACCCGTCACGACGCCTACTGGTTGACCTGACCTGACCTGACCCGACCTGGTCTAAATGCTTCAAGACATCATCTGTGATCAAAACTAACACGATATTCGTGATCAGCACCCCGAAAAAACCCCTTAGCAGCCACACTTTACGACTTTCTAACAGGTCCCGATTTTCCCGACTTTGGGTCATTGACCTGACCTGGAAGGTCAACCAATGACCTAGGACCTTAAAATTGGGTATCATCGGCTTCCTCTCGTCACGGGCAACACGCTCGTTTTTTCCGCGAAGCTCTAGCTCGATCAGGGGCCAAACGGCAAGGGGGGGGTCCAACCGACCCCCCCCCCCTACACATTAGAAGCTGGCAAACGCCGCACACATGCGAGGGTTAACCCGCGCCCTGCTGGGGGGGTGGTGTTTGAACACCCCCTTGTGGTTTTTCGCGGATATCTCAAAAACGGCAGCGCGGAGCGCCGCCGTTTTTGGTATACCTTATCATACATCAATTCTACACATGTTGTGAAAATTTCAGACCAAGGTCGTTCAAGGTCAGGTCACCAGGTCACATGAAGTGACCTCACCTCATAAAAAGTTTCAATGTCTGCCATAGCTACACCGAGTGACCGATCGCTTTAAAACTTTCAGCGATTGCTAAGAGCAATAGCATGTACAAAATGTATATCTCAGAATTTTGATATCGATGACCTAAGGCCAGGTCAATTTTGCGACCTCCCTATTATAAGTCAATGGGAGAGAATTGAAATACGCCTCTTTTGGACGAAAGACATTTTTAACACTCCCAAACACTGAATTACAAGTGGATTAGACACACTGAACATGAAAATGGTGTCCGTGACCCCTTTTTATGCCCCTGAGGTCATCTTAGGTCACGAATTGTATGTAACAGTTTTTCGTAAATAACTTTTGATAGAGGCATGCTAGAGCGATGAAAACGCCTTAGATGTGTTCAGCTCGACGATACGGATCAACTGATATGCAACATGACCCTTTCCGGTCAGGTCATGACCTTGACCTGAGGTCAAATTTTCAAGTTGATCTTTCAAGGTCAAATTATAGTTCATTCGATGCGTCTTGACGAGAGGAACACCATGCCGGTAAAAGTAAGCTCGTACAAGGTTTGAGTCAAAAGTTATTGCAGAAAAACTGTTTCTGAAAAAATGGCTATTTTTGCAGTTTTTGCCCCCTGCAGGCGAAACCGTTGACGTTAGGTCAAATCTGAGAAAATTTCCAGAAGGGCTGTTAATAGGGCTATCGAATGCGCTTTTTCGCGGCGCTGTAGCTCTATTGGTTCCCGAGTTATGCGTTGGCTTCTTGGAAATTGTCGACATTCGACATGGAAATCAGCAAAATTTTGCATTCAATGACCTCTGGTGACCTGACCTTTGACCTGACCAAAAAATTGACTGAAGTGATTTCGTCATTATTTTTGACGTTCTTTCGAACGCCGCCTTCTGCGTATCGTTACGTGGCCCAGGAGCCGACTTAGAAAGGGGGGTGTTCAAACACCCCCCCCCCCAGCAGGGCGTGGAAATCCAGGACCCCCAGCCGGGCGCGGGTTAACTTGGCTACTTAGTTGCCATGAGGTGTTCTTGCGAGCCCTGTGGGGCCCTTTTGAGTTGAATTGTGACTAGCATGGACCCCCAGCGGCTAATTGGCGTCGCACGGCACCTCAGGCCCGGTCCCCCTGAACTTGAAGGGGGAAACGTTCACCCTGGCCCTCTGGCTACGCCACTGCCCCGCTTTCACATGAAGGTGCTCCTCTTTCGCACCCCAATTCCCTTTTAGGCGATGGCGCCCCCTCGAAGGATGGCACCCCCTTTGAAGGATGGCGCCCCCTATGAGTTTGTCCGCACCATTTTTTCTAGCGTGGTTACGCCCCTGCGTACACACATGCACACGCACACACACATGCACCTAACTGACTTGCCCGACTCACGACTGGTTGATTGGAATCGAGCTAAGAATAGCGGCAATGTTTTTCAATATGATTATAATGTCAATGTTTACTGACCGGGTGCTGATGTACTGCACTGACCGGGTGCAGGTATGCGGCTGATGTTGAGGTGAGATTTATTGACATCGTTGTACTTATGATATATTGTGTGCATGTCATGTTGTAGTGTACGTAATGATACATTGTTGTACATTATTTATTTGCCATGTGCAATGTACCACACTACTTGCAACGTATTGCAATACACTTAAAAAAGTGAGCTGCTATGAGGATGCCTGGAACAATGTGATTGTGCTCTAGCTTCTGAAAATCAAAAACATGTAAATTTATTTAAACTTAAACTTTTTTTTTTGGTTGAGCTGCTGAAGGATCAACAGCCCCTCGCTCGGTCCCTTATTTGTCATATATTTACGCATATTTCGCACTTGTCAGTGAGTTAATTGCTTTTCTTATGTCGATTGAGCACCATGGCCGGCTGAAACTTGCCTGCAATCTTATATATAGACGGAAAGACATATAACCCTTTTACTTCGGCACAAGTGACGCACTGCGACGGTTTTTGGCGCCATTTTCAATCGATCTGTCCAAGACTGGAGCCGATATTCATGATATGTGGTGTTTAAAAGATGAAACTCTGAAATCTTTTCTGCCATGGGCCGCAAGGAGGTTCACCTTGACGCTCCCTGCTTCTGGGTCGCAAGTCCATCGCGGCCGAACCACCACTGGCGTCATGCAACGCCCAAGACCGGATCCCACTTCGGCCTCGTATTCGCTGTGGCTCCTCGTAGTCATCCTCCTGCCTCTCACCTGCCTGTGTTTGGGACAAAACCTATCCCCAACGGACCGAGACTTCACATCATGTTTCTTACCGTTTCAAGGGACCCATGCCTTGAAAGTTGGCAAAATCAAGACCGTCTTCTTCAGACGCCGAGCCTCCTACAGTGCGAACTCCGTTGCCACCAGACAGCACGGGCGGATCACTTTTAGCTGCTCAGTGCTTTTGGCAGGTGACATCGAGTTGAACCCAGGCCCCAAAACGCAAAAGAGTTCCTCCCAAGACCAGTCAGCTACGACCGATCTAACTTGCGCTGCTTGCCCGAGCAAGTCGACCAGGAAGGCGGCGATAATATGTCGCGCCTGTGGAGACCGATGGCATACGTCTTGCGCAAAGCTGACTTTGACCCAAGCACGTGCTCTCAGGATATGGCACTGCAGAACCTGCCTTGGAGCAGCGACTCTCACACATGCTGATCCATTGCAGCAGAGCAACGCGTCGCCGGCGGGTACAGAGCCAGCTGACCTTGCCGAGTACCTGGCCGAGCTAAGGCGCGCTACTGTCGTCATCAAACAAATACCGAAAGCTGCTCGGATTGCTGCCGCCGATTGTCTAGCCAAGCTAATTGACGAGGCAATTTCCGAACGGAATTTCAGCACATGGCGCCGCCTATTGTCTTTCGCTTTTGGGGCTCTCCGTGCACCCGCAAAAGCAACAGGCGAGCGGCGTCAGTCAGCGGCGACCACAATCAAACTCCAGATCTCCCGCTTCGAGACGGGAGCGGATCTCTCGCCCATCAACGATCGACGGTCAAACCATCAGCACTCTTCAGATGACCGTCTTGCTCACCGGGTACTCTCCAAGTGCGCAGACGGCGACATAAAAGCAGCATTAAGGGCCCTGACGTCTACAGACGATTTTGTTAAGCCAAGCTACGATGTGCTTCAATCTCTCAAAGAAAAACACCCATCAGCGCCTCTCGACGAAGCACTCCCTCCGGCACCGCAGGACGACCGATTCCCTCCATTACAAGTCACCACTGAACAGGTCCGTTCTGCCATCAACACGATGCCGACTGGTTCAGCTGGAGGTCTGGACGGAGTAAGACCGCTTTACCTACGGCAGCTCATCTCCACCCACGCTGCAGAGCCGGGCCGCCGCCTGCTGACATCTTTAACCGCACTAACCAATCTAGCGCTGGCGGGACGCATACCGGAGTGTGCCCACGGCGCTTTTTATGGAGCTGCCCTCTTTGCCCTCCGCAAGAAGGACGGTGGTCTACGCCCCATTGCCGTAGGTAGCGTTTTTCGCCGCCTGGCCTGCCGCATTGCTGCACACCACATGTCAAGTGTCCTTGGTCCGGAGCTCAGACCGATCCAGCTAGGGATGGGGACCCGCTTAGGCTGTGAAGCAGCCGTCCACGCGGTTCGCGAGTGCATTTATCGCGCACAAGATGCCTCCGCACCCTCTGTACTGGTTAAAGTGGATGTGCGAAATGCCTTTAACACTATCAGAAGAGATGTTATGCTCAAAAGTGTAGCCGATCGTTGCCCAGAAACGTACCGTATTCTGTATCAATCATATAGTACACCCACCCCCCTATACATAGAAGGTGACGTGATCATGTCCCACGCTGGTGTACAGCAAGGCGACCCGCTCGGCCCAATAGGTTTTGCCTTGGCCGTCGACTCCTGCGCAAGACGCCTGCAATCACCATTAAATATCTGGTATCTTGATGACGCAACTCTTGCCGGGTCAGCCAGTGTCGTCGCGTCCGACCTCCGTTTGCTTCGCCAAGAATTGCCTTGTCTTGGCCTCGAATTAAACAGCTCCAAATGCGAGCTCACCCTTCTGGGTGATCGGCTAGCTGACAAACGGGCCCCCGCTATTGACGATTTAAAAAGTTATCTCCCTGGGATAGTAGAAACTCCCTTGCACAGCCTAACCTTACTGGGCTCTCCTCTCCACGAATCCAGCATCGTCACTGCCACGGACGCTGCCCATGATATGATAAAGACACTTTGTAGCCGCATCCGCTCCCTTGACGCCCACACAGCCTTATTCTTTTTAGCCCACTACATTGCCGCGCCCCGGCTACAATATCTCCTGCGATCTAGTCCCATGTACTTAAACAGCACAGGATTGCAGGCCATTGACGCCCTTATGCGGTCGGCCCTCACAGACACCTGCAATGTTAGTCTAGGAGACGAAGCCTGGAAACAGGCTTCCCTCCCGGTTCGGTACGGGGGTCTAGGCGTTAGGTCAGTTGAACGGCTAGCTATTCCCTGCCACTTGGCATCTCTGACTGAAGCGTCCTCTCTGGTATCCTCGATTCTCAGCAACCAAGGGAACAGGTACGACGCCATACTGGCCAGAAAACCCGCTCTTGAACGACTTCTTCCTTTAATCGGAGAGGCAACCCTCCCCGACCCCTCTACACCAGGGCAGCAGAGGGCTTGGGACGACCTGGCATCGGAGGCTAGCTACAAACAGTTACTCCGCGAAACAAATCAAATCCACAGAGCTCGTTTACTTGCCGCCACCCAGCCTCACACAGCCGCATGGCTTCAAGCAGTACCGGTCCCCAGCCTTGGCCTCTTTTTGGACCCGGAATCTGTTAGGATAGCGGTAGCTCTCCGTCTTGGCGCCCCTATTTGTGAGCCACATGTCTGTCGCCTATGTAGCTGCCCGGTCGACAGATTGGGACATCACGCCCTATCCTGCAGCAAAAGTGCTGGTCGGTTTCCCCGCCACGCTGAGCTTAACGATCTGGTGAAGCGCAGCCTCGCTGCATCTGGCATCCCGTCCGTCCTCGAGCCCACGGGACTTGACAGAGGTGACGGCAAGCGTCCTGACGGGCTTACCACATTCCCTTTTAAAGGTGGAAAATGCCTAGCCTGGGATGCGACATGCACCGATACCTTTGCTGACAGCAGCCTGGCAAAATCGGCAATAAAACCGGGATCAGCGGCCCGGGCCGCCGAGGATCGAAAGGTACAGCGGTATGCCTCTTTATCAGCCCAGTATCTCTTCGTTCCATTGGCGGTCGAAACATCAGGCGTTGCCGGCCCCAGTGCCATCCGCCTAGTCCAGGAACTCGGCCGCAGGATCACATCAGTGACCGGGGAGAGGCGCGAAACGGCTTGGTTATGGCAAAAAATCTCTATTGCCATCATTCGCGGAAACGCAGTGGCAATCAGAGGCTCTGCTTATCTTTCTTCTACTGTGAGCCCCGCCCACTCCGCCTTACCACCCCGTGTACCAGCTTTCCATCACACACAGAAACAACAGACTAAACATGACACTCGCAACATCTCCCTTACACCCCCTCTGACACTTTCACCAGCTCCACCCAACTCAGCATCAGCACCATCTCCATCTGAAAGTCACGACACACTTACAGCATACCATACACCAACTGGCCACCACGATATAGCGCCATCACCCCCAAAATCCATCAGTCCAATCTCAACTCGCCTGGCAAAGTACAGAAAAATGTACGAGGAAATGAGGGCCAATTTTGAAACACAAGATCTCGCTCTGAGCCGGGATCCTCTGGCCGACCCAGAGCTGGCTCCCTACCTGGTGCGCGGTGTGACCCAGTGCTCTGCTATATCGTGTTTAGCTGAGCCTTAGCGTTAGGTATCTGTGCATTATATTGTATCCGTTGTAACCTGTATGTTGGTAAATGTTTGTTTCTAATAAATGTTCACTTTTGTCTCTTTAAACTTGATGATGGCGTAATGCCGAAAGCTTGTTTTACTGTTTAAGATATTTATTTTGCCTAAAATAAAAACACTTTGACATGCGTGAGATCATTTCAAGCCTCCTTATATTAATCATAACCATGTCATCCATCCTCGCCAACATAGAAATATGCAATATGACTTTTCCCGGTTGGGTGATGACCTTCACTTGAGGTCAAATTCTCAAAATGCCCTTTAAATGTCAAATTCTAGTTCATTTGACTCGTCTCGAAATCGGAACACGATGCCGGTTAAATTAATCTCGTGCAGGTCTGAACCAAAAGGTATTACAGATAAACGTCCTCCGCGAAAATGTATATTTTGAGGTTAAAACGTTTGCTTTAGGTCAAATCTGAGGTAAATTCTATAAGAAAGAGCATAAGAAGAGCTATCGAATTCGCTTTGCTGCGGTGCTGTAGCTCAATCTCTTTCTGAGTCGTGACATTACGCGCCGCTTTGTCGAAAAATGTCAAAATCTGCGAAATTTGATTTTTAGTAATCTCTGGTGACCTGACCTTCGACCAGCTCGACCTAACCTTAAAATGATCTAAGTACTTTTGTAATAGTTTTCGACGCTCTTTCGAACGGCGCCTACTGCGTGTCTCGACGTGGCCCACAAGCTGAGTTAGAAGTTGGGTGTTCAACAAACACCCCCAGCAGGTTCAATCAAAAAAACGCGTACGCGGGGGGCGGCACCGCACTACTAGGCGGGAGCGGCATTGCAATAATGGGCGGCACTGCGCTGAGGGGCACAACTTGCATTGAGGGGTGACATTGTACGGTGAAGGGGCGGCTTCGCATTGAGGGGCGGTATCGCAACGAGGGGCGGCACTAACGAGGCTGCCTTATAAGAAACGCTTGGCACATCCTAGCCCAGCTCGGCGCCGCCTGGCTGCTGCATCTTGAAAAGGGCCCTTGATGTCGATGAGAAAGCCCCATTGTCAAATAATTACCTAGCGTCAGTGGTTTCACGGGGGGGGGGGGCGCTGTCGATCTTGAATGGGCGGGGCGACTGAAGTCTCCATTCAGATGGGCGTCAGTGACTACTGGAGGGCGCCAACGACCTCGGATTGGGCGACTGTGATCTTCAGAAGAGCACCAGGTGCTCTAAAGGGGTGCAATACTTGAATGGGGTCACTGCTGCCTTCAGTAGGGCGTCGGACGCTCTGGAGAGGCGCATTGATCTCGGATGGTCCGACTGTTACTTTCAGAGGGGCACCAGGTGGTTTCAGAGGGGCGCCATTGATATAGGATGGGCCGACCGAAGTCCCGGTTCAGGTGGGCGCCAGTGGCTCTTGAGGGGCGCCAGCGACCTCGGATTGATGGGGCGACTGTGATCTTTAGAAGGGCGTTGAGGGGCGCCATTGGGCATGGATGGGGGCCACTGTTGCGTTCAGCAGGGCGCCGGACGCTCTGGAGGGGCGCCTTGAGCCTGGGTGGGGCGACTGTAGTCTCAAGGGGCCGTTGTCTCGGATGGGGCGAATGTGATTTTCAGAGGGCGCCGGGAACTCTAGAAGGGCGCCATTTGTTTCAGAGGGTTGCCATCGATCTTAGCCCTATTCCTGGCGGGCTCCGCCGGGACAAGAAACTGACGGGGGGGCCGATTCGCCCCCCCTGAGATCTCGAGAACGAAGCAAGATAGCGACAAACGGTAAACGGCATCGGATACGCACGGTCAAGATCTACAATTTTTACAAAGGTCATTTTCAGGTCAGGTCAAAGATGACGTCACAGGGGTCGAAAAAGTCAAAATGGCGGCGCTAGATATGGAGAGAGTTTTTCTCGAATAACTTTCGAATTAGTCAAGATAGGAACAAACTAAGGGCATCATCGTGATCCTCTCGTCAATCCGCATCGAATGATATATATGTTGACCTCGCAAGGTCAAGGTCAAAGGTTGACCTCAGGTCACGTGACCTCGAGGTCATCATGTATATCATTCGATGCGTCTTGACGAGCTGAACACAATGAGACCATCCACGCGTCTGTATCTTGTTCCTGTACGGAGTTATTGGCCAAAAACCTTTGGTGACCTTTGATGACGTCACATGACCTCACAGCTGCCCAACAGCAAAACAGACCTCAAGGTAGTGAAGGTTGATCGTATATGAAGTCATGTATGGTATATGGGGCCATTCCGACCCGTTTTAGTGGTAAAAACAGGGAGTTGATTTTTCCCCCATTGACTTATAATGGGGAGGTCGCGAAACTGACCTGACCTTAGGTCACCGATATCAAAATTCCGAGATATACAAATTGCACATACTGGTACCCTAACTAAAGCCTGAAGAGAAGAACTTGATCGGTAAAAAACTCTAGCTCTGGCGTGATTGCAAACTTTTCTGAGGTAGGGTCACCAAACCGCCTCTGGTGACCTGACCTGAGGTCAGATCAACTCAAAATTTTCAGACATGTTGCGTAGAAGCCTTTTAGGAAAAGTCAGAAAATTTGAGCTTCCTAGCTCAACGCGTTTGGGAGAAATAACCAAAAAACCTCAGGGGGGGGGCTCCTGAGCCCCCCCCCCCCCCCCCCCCGCCAGGAATAGGGTTAAGCTGGGGCAGCTGTAATCTCCGTTTAGTTGGGCGCCAGTGACTTTTGAGGGGCGCCAGCGACCTCGGATGAGGACGACTGTGATCTTCAGAAGCGCGCCGGACGCTCTGGAGGGGCGTCATTGGGTTTGAATGGGGCGAGTTTAGTCTCAAGCGGGACGACTTCAGTCTCAAGGGGGGGGGAGTGCTAGTGGCTCTTGAAGGCGCTTTGGATCTCGGATAGGGCGACTGTGATCTGGAGAAGAATGCGGGTGCTTTAAAGAGAGAGATAGAGAGATACTTTATTCACAGCAAATCCATGGAACATGGCTTTTCATTGCAATACGTCAAATATGTAAATACACAAGGTTCAAGACACAGTGCTCAACTGAAACTAACTAGACATCGCAGACTGCTCCCTAAAAATGTGCTTTTTGAGCTGGTGTCGAAAGTTGCGAGCGGTGACATCGAACGGTAAGCGGTCATACTCGCGCACAGTGTCGTAGCAGAGCCGCTGTCGACCAGCTTCAGTGCGAATTCTCGGCAACATGTGGTTGCCCGCAGCACGTGTCTGGTACGAGTGGTGCACGGTGCGACCGATAGTTTCTGCGAGAACTTCGGGCTTGCCCGTCGTAACGAGCGTGTGCACCAAGTGTGTAAAGTGTGTAAAGGGGTGCCAGTGGTTTCAGGGGGCGCCATCGATCTTGGATGGGGCCGATTGGGGCAGCTGTGAAGAACTTCAGAGGGGCGCCAGGTACTCTAGAGGGCAGGGGCGGATCCAGAAAATCTCCAAGGGAGGGGCCATTAGAAACCAGGAGGCCCCCCCATAATCCCACCTGTTGGAGGCCCCATCTTCCCACTTGTTGGGCCCCCCCCCAAAAAAAAAACTGCGTCTATTGAGCTTATCTAGCTGTTCAGGCAACATCTCAACATCTGTGCAGGCTTGGAGGCCCTCTGTGCGGGTTAGGAGGCCCTGTAAAAGTGGTCATCTCTGTGAGTATAAGAGACCTCCAAGTTATGAAAAGCTTTACCAATCTTCTAACAAAGAAGTCTTCTCAGCTAGTCTTCTAAGAAATAACTAAGTGGGTAGGTTAAAAAAAAAACTCATCGGATTTCGGCCACTTTATTTTCAGGAGGCCCCCTTTTCAGCTTTTTAACTTTTTAACTTTTTATTTTATTTTTGAAAAAAATCGGCCAAGGGGGGGGCCATGGCCCCCATGGCCCCCCCTTGTATCCGCGCCTGCTAGAGGGGCGCCATCAACCTTTAATGGGGCGACTGTTCCGTTCAGGTGGGTGCCAGCGGCTCTTCTGGGGGGCCATCGACCCTGCCGGGGTTCGGAATATTCTGGTTTCCGGAGGGGCGCCCTTCAACATTGGGGGCTCAGGTCCTATTTGGGGGTGCCCTGGAGAACATTGAGGTGTCCACTGTCCAGGCACCCCCAAAGAGATATTGAGGTCGATCCCTGCCTGAACATCACATTTTAATTCATGTTCCTTCTGTGAAACGGCATCAGCCTAGTCGACGCTAATTGGGGCGCCATCTGGGCGGCTGGGCGGAAAGGGGGGGCATGGCCCCTATGCCCCCTCCCCCTGTCTACGTCACTGTTCATTACTCCCATATAATGTGCGCTAACCAGTTTTCTCATCAATTCAGCTAGCAATTATCGTGCTGTGTTCAAAGAGACGATTACAGTGGGGGTCGAACTTATAAGAACGAACTATAGAGCTGAGTCCCGAAAACTATGCCGGCACGAGGCGTACCACTCACTTCAACCAGCCCTTCTCTACTCGCAACTGCAGACTATTTACTTTCAGTTTCATATATGATATTTGCACGTTGCGCTGTGCGTTAGAAATATTACATGTTATCCACTTTGGTTCGTGGGATGGATGACAGGGACACCAGCCGCAGGGCAACAGTGAGCTTTGACACCAGGCGTGCGGCAGCGATGTCTGATGCCCGCAGAATGAAGGCCTCCAGTTGTGTATCGGTGTCAGTTTTTTATATTAAGCACTTGGCAGTATCTGATCTGCGGACGGATGTGTTGGTGTCTGATTTCAGTGAGACGTGTCGCCGGCACCGGGTGATAGTGCTCAGCGACGAAATCTACGCACGTTTGACATTCGATTCCACGCACGTCAGTATGGCCAAGGTGAGTGGGGACCGGCACTGGCGGATCCAACGGGCAGGGGGCATTAATGGCATATATGCCCCCCACCGACAGGAAACTGGGGGGCGTGGGGGCATACAATATAAGTATGCCCGCCCCCCCCCCCCCCTCATTCAGACATACACTTATTACGCCTATAACTAACAAGGAACTAAAGTAAAAACTGACTGAAACCCCTTTCCAGTTCTTCTTTTGTTAACAGTCGTTTGACAGAGCCTCAGTTTAGTAGTCATTGCCCTTAGTTTGTTTAAAATATGTTGCTTCTTAGTTCTTATCTTACCACAGGGGAGCAATGTCGCTTCAACCCTGTTGGCCTATTGCCTAACGATGGCGGTCATATTGCGCGGACCAGGGATCATTCGCCGCCTATGCTTGGGAACAGGGACGGTTGACCCATGATTTACCTGTATAAATTACTGGAGAGCTGTGTATCGTCTCGAGACACAACTCTCCAGTGACCACTAAATCACTAGAGAGCAGGGCCTCGGCTAAGGAATTTTGACTACTGGGGCAAATCGTCAAAGTGTGTTGGCGCCCTGCTGGGGGGGGGGGGCCCAGCAGGGGGGGGGGGGCCGCAGGTGTTTGAACACCTGCGGTTTTTCCTGCGGTTTTTCGCGGATATCTAAAAAACGGCGGCGCTCCATCACCCATCAATTTTACACGTGTTGTAAAAATCTCAGACCAAGGTCATTCAAGATCAGGTTACCAGGTCACTTCAAGTGACCTCACCTCATGAAATGTTTCCATGTATGCCGTAGCTACACCGAGTGACCGATCGCTTTGAAACTTTCAGCGATTGATAAGGGCAACAGCATGTACAAAATTTATATCTCGGAATTTTCATATCGGTGACCTAAGGTCAGCTCACTTTTGCGACCGATCTATTATAAGTCAATGGGAGAAATTCAAAACCACCTCTTTTGGACGAAAGTTATTCTAAACACTATAAAACACTGTACGTGACTTTGACACACTGAACATGAAAATAGCACCCGTGACCCTTTTTTATGCCCCTGAGGTCATCTCAGTTCACGAATGGTATCTAACAGTTTTTCGCGAATAACTTTTGAAAGAGGCATGCTAGAGCGATGAAAATGCCTTAGATGTGTTTGGTTAGACGATGCAGATCGACTGATATGCAACATGACAATTTCCGGTCAGATCATGACTTGAACCTGAGGTCGAATTTTCAAGTTGACCTTCAAGGTCAAATTGTAGTTAATTTGATGCGTCTTGACGAGAGGAACACGATGTCGGATAAAAGAAAGCGCTTGCATTGGGCCTTGGCTCGTGCAAAGCATGAGTCAAAAGTTATTGCAGAAAAACTGTTCCCCCAAAATCGTCTTTAGTAGTTTTTGCCCCTTGCAGGCAAAACCGTTGGCGTTAGGTCAAATCTAAGAGAAATAACCAGAAAGCATGCTAATATGGCTATCAAATGCGCTTTTCCGCGGTGCTGTAGCTCTAATTGGTTCCCGAGTTAAGCGTCGGCATCTTGTAAACTGTCGATATTCGACCTGAAAATCGGCGAAAGTTGGCCTTCACCATGACCTGACCTTTGACCTCACCAAAAAAGTGGCTGAAGTAATTTCGTCATTATTTTTGACGCTCTTTCGAACGAAGATGGATTATGGGGTGTAAAAAGATATGCTTGCTAATGTACAGTCCACAGCAGAAGTAATGTGCGGTTTCAGTCATGGGTATGTTCTGCTTCTGAAGCTTAGGAACGATTAGTCAGACTACAATGAAACTTTGAATGTAGCTTATATGTATCGTCAGTCGTCACCCTTGCAGCTGCAATTTTAGCTATTGACATCTTCTTTTCGATCACTCCGCATTAAACAATCGCCAGTCAAAGCCAATCGTTGAGATTGGTAAAACCCTACATTACTTTAGCGGTGGGCTGTACGCCTATGTTTTTGGATGGAAATTGAGGGTGCAGCTGCACACCGTGCACTCCCTCTTCCGCCGCCCCTGATTTCTTGCCACAAACGTCTTCAACTGCTCCCGAATGAAAGAATGTACGTTAATATTGATATATTCTCATTTTGTGGAGGTTGGGCAAAGCCTGACCACTACTGGGGCATTCCTCGACTCTACTGGGGCATTTGCCCCAGTAGTTAACATGTTAGCCGAGGCCCTGCTAGAGAGCTGTACAGACCTCCACTCTCCAGTGATTCAGGGTTCGATGTTTGTATATTTGCTCATGAACAGTTCGTGAACAATGTTTGTTTGTTTGTTTATTTGATAGTTTACGAATTTTGGCATTCAAGGTCACATGTTCACCAACGATTCTCTGTTCACGAACAGTTCGTGAACGTTCATGAACGTTCATGAACAAGTCATCATTTCTTATATCTTTCTAGCAATTGTTATCATACGGTGCAGACATGACTGCAGACATGCTTTACATGTGAAAAATGCACCAGTCATATCTCAAGCACATGGAATCGTGATTGATAATTTTTCTTGCAACGCTGAGGCTTTTGCATGCCGTCATATGAGACGCTACTGTAGACGCGCGTGTCCATGTTCTGCACTGTATTCGGAATCACCGCAAAAACAGGACACAGCACACCAAAGTTCGCGCCGCACGACCGCATCACAGCACGGCGGTCCACACAGAATTCCCCGCGCAGAGGCCGGCCGCGCCCCTCGCCAGGTCGGCCGCGAGCACGTGACCCCAGCCGCCGGCAGTCGCCAACCAATCACCAGCAAGCGGTGGTCCAGCCACCAAGCGCGGACGGCGGCGGGCCCACCGAGCGGAGCGGCGAAGGTCGGCCGAACGGGGGCGCCGTGCAAGAGGGGGCTTCACCCCCTGCACTTCTCCTCCCTCCAAAGCGAACCCTGGGGAGACCAGAGGCGGTTCGTTACTCCACAGTAACGAACTCGCTGACACCGTTACACACACAACGTTAACTCAGAACACATCGGGGAAAACGCACAGCACAGGACGGCAGGGCATGGTCCGCGGCAGCGGGCTCCGGTATCGCTTTGTCTCATGTAAGACACGTTACAGACGTAGCCCGGTGACCAATGGCCAATCGGTCACCGGGCGAGGGACATGAAAAGCAGCGGGCATTCAGCGTTACGACCAGGTGCCAGACCAAGTACTGAGGAATACCCCAATGTAGCGATCAACAGCTGCCTCTTAAACACTACGCTAAAGCTATTAACCCTTAACCTAACTGAAACCAAAACGGTCGGGCGAGCGTCTTTCTCGCGCCGAACGCCTGAGGGCCACCAGGGACTCGGCAAGCAAACCATGCTGCTCAGGACCCAGATTTTGCGTCTCAGAATCGGGCGCAGTCTGCACAGAGTCGGCTGCATCTACCGACCCACCATCAGCACTGTCAGGCGCCGATGGACCTACCAACTCCTGATACGGGGGCGCCGAGGACGCGGCGCTACGGGGCAGGGGCACGGGGCGAAACCTCACGCGGCACTGCACGTCCTCAACCAGAGGGACCGGACCGGTCTGTTCAGGGGCTGTCACTGGTGTCACACAGGGTGTCACATTCACACCGGTACTCTGGGCCACTGGGTCGGAGACAGACACCATCGGAGACTGGACGGCATTAGGCTTGAGCCTGTTGTGGTGGACGCACAACATTTTGCCATCATCAGTTTTCACACGGTAGTTAAGGTCACCACGCTTGGCGATTATGGCCGCAGGTTTCCAAGGACGGATGAACTTGTGATATTCCCCTCTTCCTGCCACTCCTCTGAAAAGAAGAACCCGGTCACCCACACTGTAGTGGAAGCTATTCAGCTTCCGCTCGTACAAGCGCTTATTGAGCTGGTGCCGCACATCTGAAATTTGAATGGCCTAGCGGTAAGCAGTGCGGAGGCCTTCACACAGCTCGTCAATGTACGCTGCTGCTGTCCTGGAGCGGGCAGCGGTCGGGGCGTCGATCTCTGCGTCGATGGGAAGCCTGGGAGTACGACCAAACATCATGTAAAACGGACTGAAGCGCAGCGACTTATGGATGTGGGACCTATAGCCGAGCATTAACAGAGGTAAGTGCCTGTCCCACTCTGAGTGATTCTCGTCAAGATATTTGGCCAGCATCCCCAATACTGTGCGGTTCACCCGCTCGCACCGACTGTTACCCTGGGGGTGAAAGGCTGTCGTGTTAGTCTTCTTGATACCCATGATTCGGCACAACTCGGCGACCACCTGGCCTCTGAAATTTGCAGCGCAGTCAGAGTGGAGATATTTCGGACACCCATACCGGGAGAACACCTCGTGCGCAAGAACCTGTGCAACAGTTGTCGCCAGCATGTCAGGTAAGGGAAACACTTCAACCCATCGTGTGAAGTGGTCGCACACGACAAGTAAGTGCTTGTTACAGTCTTTCGTCACAGGTAAGTCGGTCATGAATTCCATGGAAACCACTTCCCATGGCTCGGACGAGTACAACTCGCCCATGCGGGCACGGGGTCTCTGGGAGGGGGCATTGTGACCGGCGCAGCGCGCACACCCCTTGCAAAACCGTTCCACATCGTCAGTCATGCCCACCCAGAAGAAACGGCTCTGGACCTGCTTCATCAACTTCTCTGAGCCGAAGTGGCCTCCACACGGTCCCGAGTGAAGCGAAGTCAGGACTCCAGCTACGAGGTCACGAGGTATGACCACCTGTAAACTCTCTGGGGCTCGTGGACGACTGCGGTACATCTTGAATAGGACACCGTCAAGCAGGCGGAGACGTCTCCAGTGGCGCAACCACGGTCTCACGCCACCGGACACCAACTGACGAGGAGGACACGCCCCCTCGGCCAGCAGGCGCGTCAGCTCGGAGATCACCTCGTCCTTCGCCTGCTCCCCCTGAATGAAGCTGAGAGGCCAGTCACAAGCTGTCACACGGAAGCAGCTCTCAGTCTGACAGGAAGCGTCTGCCGAAGGAGACGGACGTCTACTCAAAGCGTCGGCTGCGACGTCCTGTGCACCCGGACGGAACACTATCTGAAACTGGTAATTGCCCAAGATTTCAAGCCACCTCGTCAACATACCGGTTGGATTTTCAAAGTTATACAGCCACTGTAAACTGCTGTGGTCAGTACGCAGCCGGAACTCTTTGCCTTTAAGATAATGAGAAAACTCTTGAACGAACACAACACAAGCTAACAACTCCTTTTTAGTGGTACTGTACTTCTTTTGCGCCTTGGACAATGTGTGACTGCCTTAAGCAATGACGCGCTCCTCTCCGTCCTGTTCCTGTAACAAGACAGCCCCAATGCCCCTGTCACTGGCGTCACAGTCGAGCGTGAACTTCCCCGCTTCTTCACCGGACCTGGGAAAAGCCACCACCGCACAGTGGCCCTTTTTCAGAATTAGCACGCATAAATTCAAAATATTTTTTCTCTTCTTTTGAGTAAAAAGCAGTCTAATCGTGTGCAAAACATTCCAAACTATCCGATGGTGCCATTTTTACCTCCTAAAAACTAATTGTCTTTGGTAAAACTGACCGCAAAATCGAAGTTTGTCGAGAGGCGCGCGGACACCACCGGCGGACCCTAAAAAGTAGGGTGAGATGAACATCAATTTGTAGGGCTTTCGGTGAGAAAATGTTAAAAATTAGTGGCATGGCTGTGAAGCTGAGTTTACGTAGAAGCCCTAGAAACCACAATTTTCATTGTATAAACTTCAATAGACCACTTTTGACGAATATTGTGGACACAATAACAGGACAATTATTAACTGGAGATGGCGGCATACATATGAAGCTTTATGTTAAGCAGCACACTCTGGAACATGTCGTATTATACATCGTTCGAATCGCCGATCTCTTCTGACCATGTCCACCAAAGGGCATCGCGCCATTTTGCGCCATTTTGCTTCTACGGTGGATAATGTGAGCCAGTTCAGTCCGCGAGCGGCTGTGGCTCCTGTTCGATACGACTAAGCTCATTGACCTGGCTCGAAGCTGGTGTCACCTGGTGTGCGCCTAAATGTGGCTTGACTTTTGCCATAAGATGTGCTAATTGAAATTATACTAACGGTGGCTGGCAACAGCTGTAGATGCGGTCACGTGACGCCCTGGGGCGTCCTGGCGGTCAGTGCAGCGCGGTCGGCTGGCGGGCTCGCCACACTTGCGTTCGGAGCGGCCTGGCCGGCGCGGCGGGCGAGCCGTGCGAACGTGCGTCAAATCTTGGCCCGAGCGGCCTGTCGCTGTTGGGCCGAATCTCCTTGGGCAGTTCGTTTCTTTTCTTCTCTTTGCATTGGCAGGGAATACGTCCTTGATCACGTGGTGATGTCTTGCACCACTTTCAGGTATTGTGGGAATTAATGCGTGCTAATTCTGAAAAAGGGCCACTGTGCACCGGTGCCTCACATAGAGCCTGTTTTAGCCGCGCAAAAGCATCGTCGGCCTCAGGCGACCACTGAAACTGAACATCTTTGCTAGTGAGGCGAAAAAGGGGGCGGCGGCTATTGCGGCCAAATCCTTAACGTACTTCCTAAAATAAGAGCATAAACCTAAAAATCTGGACACATCTTTCGCCGTCCGAGGCTGAGGCCAGTCACTCACCCTATTCACCTTGTCTGGGTCGGTCGCGAGACCCTGACCAGAAATCACGTGACCGAGGAATTTAACCTCTCTCTTGAAAAACTGACGCCTACTCAAGTTCAGCGTGAGCGTTTAGTCCGTCCCAACAGAGGCAACTCGCCCTGAGACTGTTTTGGCGCGAGTAGCAGTCCTTTGGAGAACTGCGTTCGGGAGAACATCGAACACAGCTTTGCTCATTACGTTAATTGTGGAGCCTGTATCAAGAAGAAAGCTGCACGAAACACCTGAAATTTCCCCGGAAAACGTCATTCGGTCACTGAGCGCAACACTGGCACCATCATTAGCTGTTGACGGTGCAGCACTCAACGGGTGGTTGGGGGACACTGGTTTGCGCTCTGAGTCACCGGGACCCCTGGCTCGTTTCCCCGAGGGCACATACGCGAGAGGTGGCCCATCTCACCGCACCTGTAGCAGCGAGACTGGCTATGAAGACAGGCTCTACGAAGGTGAGACAAACTGCCACACGCAAAGCAACAGCGTCTGTCACCCTCACTCGGGTCAGGTCGTCTGTCTCGTCTGTCACCCTCACTCGGGTCAGGTCGTCTGTCTCGCCCCGACCAGCCACGGCCCCGGTTAGCGCCACGTCCCCGTGACACAGGTGTCCGATCATCTGAGCGCCGCACCCGATTCTCGAGCTGCTCAAGCCGGGTAAGAATCTGCTCGAGCAACGAGTTGTCGGTCGGAACTGAACTCACCTGGCGAACAGCAGTGGGAATCCGCTCACTCTGGATAAGGTTACGGACCTTCTCCACCACCTCATCAAAGGTGGAGACCCCAGCAGCAACAATCTGCTGCTGATACCTCGATGGAAGGGTCGAGAGGAATGAGTGGAACACCACCTGGTCGCTACTGATGCCGGGAAAAGCGGCTCGCACAAGCTGCTTGAACTGAACCACAAACGTGTTCAAAGGTGAAGAGGTGTCGAACTTTAGCTCACGGAGCCTGCTGTGTGCCTCGAGCGTACTGGACCGATCAAAAAACTGACACAGCCCTGCCACAGCCGTGCGGTACGTTGCTCTCTCATCTGGTGGTAGCGCCTCAAAGGCGTCCCGAGCCACCGCGGTGAGACAGAGAGGTAAGAAACGAATTTTGAACTTATCATTGAATCCATTAATGACAAAGAAGATGTCTAGATCGTCCAGAAACCTTCTGAAGGACCCACTCTGATCACCCACCCCCGAAAACTTTGGAGCCTCCAAGGAAAAACCCCCCACCGCCCCCTGTGGCCCACCGCCAGCAGCCGCACTCCCCTCAGGCTTCATGACACGATTCAGGTACACAGACACAAACAAGCAAACAACAAAGCAATACACTTATCTTAAAGAAGGCCAGCGATGTCCGGAGACGGGCAGCCGGGCCGCAGACGGGCAGCCGGGCCGCAGACGGGCGGTCTCGGTCCAGAGAGGCAGACGGGCGACTCCGATGGGCAGACGGCGGCCACAACAGGGTAGCTAGCCGAGGCGGCGGTCGGCAGACGTTGCCGACATCAGGTGGAGCAGTTAGGCGTGGTGATCCGACGACCACCGCTGCCACCACTGTAGACGCGCGTGTCCATGTTCTGCACTGTATTCGGAATCACCGCAAAAACAGGACACAGCACACCAAAGCTCGCGCCGCACGACCGCATCACAGCACGGCGGTCCACACAGAATTCCCCGCGCAGAGGCCGGCCGCACCCCTCGCCAGGTCGGCCGCGAGCACGTGACCCCAGCCGCCGGCAGTCGCCAACCAATCACCAGCAAGCGGTGATTGGTTGGCGACTGCCCCCCCCCCCCCCCCCCGTCGCACTATGGTTGGAAACGGCCTCACGGATGGCCGTGGGCAATTTCGGAATATATGTATATTTGGGGTGTCATTCTGTTGGAAATTGATGAAATGTTTTGAATTGGGCAGAAAAAAATTATTTAGTTGCGCATTTAGTCTCCATTATCGTACGTGGAATCGGGAGTTTCTGATAGTGGCTTTTTTGGTGCGCCGTCAAAGGTTTAAACAACCGCGCTGGTGATAGCATGTGGAGTACCTCCATGACGTTGTAAAACTGGATTATTATATATTAAAATAATCCTTGTCATGTTGGCTATCGAGTGGAGTGACTCTTTTTCCCATGCGTGTTCAAAATCAGGAACGGCATTGCATTCTGTTTGCAGTGTCACCACAGCAATATTTGCAAAATTACGTTTATGTTTCATTGGACATACAAAAAGTTCTCCATCGACCTCCATTGAGCTTTTTGGCAGAATAAATCTCTGTTCAATTCTGCGTAAGGGGAACGTAAAAGCAGACTGCGCACTTGTGCGCAAAATCGTCCGTGAAGCTTCATCTCCCGAGGCGTACCTACCCGTCGCTTCGTTAGCACCAGGTCGGCTCGTCAGTCTTGCAATCGCTTATCCTTATAAATGATGGTAAGAAGCAGGGTTGCGGAGTCGTGGTGGCGCCAAATCCGACTCCGACTACGACTCTGACTCCTGACTCGTTGCCATGACTCCGGCCGACTCTGTCTCCGACTCCGGACCCCTGCCAGTGTTTCGGAGTCGTGATGGAGCTGTTCCGATTCGGACTGACTCCGACTTCCACTGCGGGCTCCTGACCGACCCCGACTCCGACTCCGACTCCTGGCTCGTTGCCACGACTCTGGGCGACTCTGACTCCGACTCCGACTCTGACTCCGACTCTGACTTCGACTCCGCACCCCTCGTAAGAAGTCAACTGCTCGCCCCTGCACCTGGAGTATGGATATCGTGCAAACGTGTATGGATATCCTGGAGTATGGATATGGATATCCACCGACAGAGCAGACATACAGAGATGCTGTAAACGCCATTACACTGCCAATACCATGGCAAATCAAATGCCTATCTATGGTTTTTGATCATCGTTCTACATTTTCCAAAATCTTGAACTGAATGTTGGCAATTTCTCGTGACTACTTCACGACCATGATACATGCATTTCTGAAATTGATCTTTTTTCAACCAGCCACGTACTCGTATGATAAAATGAATGTCACCATCGTGTTCTACGCCCAAAAGTACACATAAAACATGTGTCATGCATGGGCTGCGAATAGGTACCAGTTTTAATTTTCGGGGTTATGTGCTTACCTGATTGACCTGACTTTGACCCTGGCCAGTGGCCTATGTTTGACTGACCCCTACATTGATCTGACACTCTTTTAGCACTTATATGAATGGTTGTGACAGTTGTGACAGTTGTGACAGATTGTTTAGGACCAACTGATGACTGAATTTATTTAGGACCAACTGATGACGATATAATCGAAACGCGAAACGCGAGGCACCGATTGCGAGGTTCTAAAGTCCATGCTACTGAAAGCCCGATTTCAAGTGTTTGACCTGACCTTGACCCGACCTGTGACCTCGAAATTCAACTTTAAAGTATTCATGTGAATCGTCTCGTCGCGTTATTCTTTCGTTTGCCGCGCCTCGTGCGTTTCGCTGCGCCTATTTGTTCGCGAGTTATCGGCTGGGGGCGTTGAACGCCCCTCCCCCCCCCCGGCAAACGGCGGATGGGGAAATACCCCAGCAACTGCCGGGTTAATCTGACGCATGTTTTGTCATTTGATCGTCATTTTATTTCTTACTTTTTTGCCCAATCTAAAAAAAATCATAAATACTCTTTCTCCAAATTTTTGACCCTTTATGACCAATAGTAAGACACTGTGCGTCACTACGTTGATGTTTCTCGCCCTAAAGCATAACAACAATATCCATTCAGTAATAGCAGTATTCAAAACATGTTCAAAATGCCTCGCGATGTCGATAACATAACGAAAGACATAGGCGACTTATAACATACTTGCAATGATGACGCCACACACGCGTGACGTGATGTGACCTCGTCATTTATGAGTTACTGTATGATGCACGAAAGACACTGGTATACCTATGCAAAGTTTCATCGCAGTAACAACTACGCATTAACAAGTTATGGGCAAAACATTTTTTCGCGTTGACCCCCGGCCATCCGTGAGGCCGTTTCCAACCATAGTGCGTCGGTGCGAAGTTGGCGCAGACCCCCGTCGGTGCGCGGGTTAAGGTCAATATTTGACCTTCTTATAGCAGTTCAAAGTTAAACGTCTGTCGAAATTGCGATCCGCGGTGAAAGCAATCCGCCCCGACCGCGACACTCGACCGCGCCGGACAAAAACTTCAATAGCGCCGGTCTGCCCTGTGCTAGCGCCTTGATTTTTTCACGGTGTGACTCAGAAATGGTTAGGGAATGATTGGTATGATGCACTAACGGGCACACACGGTGTAAACTGCTGTAGGTGAAACGAAAGCAAAAATTTCTTAGTAAAAAACTGCGATTGCATTGCAACATGATGACAAATGATTAGATCACCGCCAAACCAAAAAAGATGCGGCTTTTTGTGACCCGGCATGAGAAGCAGCAGGCTTTAGGGATCATTGCCATGCATACTTTTTGTCATTTGTATGAAATGAACGCACGCTAGCGGCGTTTGAAGTTGCGAGTATCTGACAGTCATTTTACGACATAGAAAATGTCACGACTTCTGACAATTATACACGAGGCCGGTTTTGACAAAAATATGAAAACTATGTGATTTCAGATGCGCCAAAAATTTCTTTGATTATCCATATAGCGATTTACTCGGTTTGGTAAACTTGACTTTTTGGTATTTGTGGCCACTCGTGAACCCCATTTGCATCACTGTGCCCTATGGGGCTAATTGAGACAGGCTTTAACTAAACAAATAGTTAAAGCCTTAATCATTATCACCAGCTGAACCAACATGCACCTATATGAAAGAGTTCACAGAGAACTACATTTTTGCAATTTACATGCTATAAGAAATATGAACCGTTTTAAAGGGAGAGGCCAAAAACTGTAAAATTCGTTTCAAATAGCCCCATTTACGGTAAAGAAATATAGAGAGGTGTTTTGCCTTTAATTTTTATAAAAAAAAAATATTTACGGCAATGTTTAGGGTAAAAGGCAACATTTGGTGGCACGTTCCGAAACCAATCATTCTCCTACCCTCATACCCTCGAAATAGTTTATGAAAATTGGAAATAAAAGCCTGGCACTCACACTCACACAACCGTCATGCGATTATTCAATGATCTTTGCTTCACTTTCGTTTCACTTTTGCTTCACTTTCGGGTATTGTTCAATGCTTTATTTATTTATTTATTTATTTATTTATTTTCACATTATAACCGTCCGTTCCATCCTGAGATGGCTTTTCTTGGCAGTCGTGTCAATATGGCAGAGATAGGGTTCACACATCACACAGACACATACACGCACACGAAGCATACCAATATGTGCCATACGGTGCAAGCGATACAATAACACATCACATACGGATACGTTTCGAAATCCTAATCATCGCCATACTGCTCCCTGAGCAGCCGCGCGAGGTAGTCCTTCTTAAATCTCAACAGATTCAGATCGCGAACTGACGCCGGCAGCCTGTTGAACATATCCACTACGGAGTAAAGAAACCGGCGGCGGCCGGCCTCCGTTCGGATCATCGGAACCTGGAGATGGTCAGCCTGTCGTGTGCTACGGCCGTGTAAGCCACAGCGAGACGTGATCCTGTCACGCAGAGACTCGGGCTGCCCTGTGGTCAGCATCTTCTTCAGCAGCATGACCGACTGGAATCGCCACATGTTCTCTGCTGAGAGCCATTGCAGATCCCTTGTGACGTCGCTGATATGGTCGAACTTTCGGCGACCAGAGACGACGCGAGCACCGAAGTTCAGCAACCGCTGGAGCCTTCTCATCTGCGTGATGCCACACACGCCGTACACGCTGATGGCGTATCGGACCGCAGACACAGCGAGAGCCTGCACCAGAGTCACGAGCGTGTCTCTGGGCAGGCAGTGCCTGCTGTGGCAGAGACCACTCAGCACTCCCGTGCAGCGGCGCACCACATCACTGACATGCACGTCAAATGACAGGGTAGCATCAAATGTGACGCCAAGGTTCTTGGCCGTAGGCGACGGCACCACGGTGGCATTCATGAATTGGACAGAGATGGCTGGGAGCTGGCGGACGTTCTGACGCGTTCCCACAATCATGAGCTGGATCTTGTCAGCGTTCACTTTGAGACCATTCTTGCGAAGCCAGTCTCCGAGTGCCGCTAAATTATGCTCCATGCACGCCACCAAAGCGCCAGCGTCACGTGGACTCCCCAGCACGGCCAACTGAGTGTCGTCACAGTATTGTACCAGACATGTGGCGTGCGATTCATCATCAGGTTGAAAAAGTGGCATGTCATTCGCATAAACACTGAACAATAGTGATCCTAATGCCGAGCCCTGGTAGGTACCTATGGTGTTGGCCAGCGGCTGTGAGAGTGTGCTGCGACCGTCCGGTGAACGTATCACGACCTGCTGGTAGTGATCGTCGAGATAGCTGGTAAACCATCTAGTATCCACGCCATACTGCTCGAGTTTCACCAACAGACGGTCGTGTGGGATAACGTCAAAACATTTTGACAAATCCAACATGCACAACAAAGCCACCTGTTTCCTATCCATCACTTCCAGAATTCTGTCGGTCATCGTGAGGAGCGCTGTCTCTGTCGAGTGATTTGTTCGGAACCCGTGCTGACATGAGGAGAGAAGATGATGGACGCTGAGGTAAGAGTAGAGCTGCTCGTAAACGATGCGCTCTGTTATTTTGGCTATTGTGGGAAGGATTGCAATCGGACGGTAGTTTGCGTGTCGGTGGATTTTGGATTCTTTTGGATGGGGTGAATCAGTGTCATCTTCCATGATCGCGGAACCGTGTGAGAGGCCAGGCTCGAGTTAACAATGTGTGTCAATACATGTGACAGAGACGGCAGACACATCTTAATAAAACGCACACTAAGACCGTCCGCCCCGCTCGCCGCGCCGTTGGACATTCCAGCGACCATGCTGGCCAGTCTCTCCGGCGTGACCGTCTGAACCCCGAAGCCGCCAGAGGTGACACGCGGCAGGCGCACCGGCAGCTCCGGCCCAGACGAGTCAACCTGCCCGGCGATCTGCGTCCCAATGTTAGCGAAATACCTGTTCATATCATCGGGATTGGCGGTCGGTGACGGTCTAGCCGTTCGTTTACCCGAGATTACAGAGCGAATGGATCGCCACATGTTCCCACTGCCGCCCTCCTGAATACGCCTCTGAATGTCTTGGCGGCTGTCCCGGCGGATAGCAGATTTAACCTGTCTATTTAGCTCGCGATACCGGTCACGGTCGCCGTCACGGAGACAGGATGCCGGTCAAGAAAGTCAATTTAGAGCCGAACACTGATGTGTGCTGCCTCGCATGTAATTCTGACACGCTTCTCTGCAGCTTGCACTGATAAAAGGCTAGGAATTATCAAAAATGTAAATCGGATGTTGTGGCCGGACGTGCAAAAAAATCCGTTCGTAACAGCCGAGGCTGTGTTAGGGTCAAATCAGGAGAAGGCTCAACCTAGTAATCGCATGAAGTTCGCTCTGTCCATGTAATAATGGGCTTTCATGGTGTGTCAAAAGTGGAAATAGCCGGTGCGCCGTCTGGCAACCCGGCAGCCCACCGCCATAGGGAAATTCATGCTTTTTGTCGCTTTTTCGCTCCTTATGAGTCACTTGATCTAATTAGAGCTTAACTAGGAACGAGGCGGGTCACTTGGATGTATTCGGGAGCCGAATACGGTGTTTTGGAGCCAATACCTGGGAAACCCTACCCGCCCAATGCGAGTTTTTAAGAGTCTGCATGCCCAAATTAACGTTGAGCGCGGCCGTTTTCGGTCGGTTTTCCGCGACCTTGTGGCGAAATCGCCTTATTTATTCAATCATGGTGGGCTAATTCGCTTAACTAGGAATGAGGCGTAGAAGAGAATTATTCAAGGAATAGAGCTGTGCAAAAATATTTTTTGTATTGTTAACACTGTATCCGCCCTCGAACAGTGGCGGATCCAGGGGGGGGCAAAATGGGCATTTGCCCCCCCCAAACGGCATGATTTTAACATTACGCCTATGGGCGATGCATGGAAAGAATCGATAAATTTTTATGGTTTGCCCCCCCCCCAAACCTCTGAGCTGGATCCGCCTCTGCCCTCGAACGTTAAATATTGTTGACCCATCAGAAACACATCTCCTGGAATGCGTTTGGACTTGGCTGGATCTAATATTAGCGAGTATCTGCTAATGCAGTTTCTTGGCTTACACAGTACGCACGCAAGCATACATACTTCCTGCCCTTGGTTATTCCTCACTTGAAAGAAAATTTTGCTATAATAACTATTCCAAGCAGTTAACAGGTTTTAGTGCAGTGCCAAGTCGGAACCGTTCAGCGCCGCCAGTCTCCCAGGCGGCGCGTAACGGCCGCCGCCGGCCGCCGCGCCGCCGCTCTGGCAGGGTGTTTGACTTCATATCTCAGTTGCTAGAAAAGTTGTGGACCGATTTACTTGATTCTTGCATGAAAAGATCCGCCATTCAATTCTTAGCAGATAACGAAAATTTGACGTCAATTGCACGATCCGCTGCCCATATTGTGGTACTGCCATCTATTGACAAGGCTGGCGAACTAAAGCCGGGCGGCTATTTCCACTTTTGACACACCATGTCAGTGATTTTGCTTATTGAATATGCCACACGCAAAATATATGCAGACAAAAATGCGGCATTTGGAAGTAATCTATTGCATTTGCCAGGGGCATGACCAGGTCAGAGAGGGTGGAGGTAACAAAATTACAAGTACCTACGTGAAAACTGGCCGAGATTGTATTCTGTTTTCCTGGAACTGGAAGCATCTCTAACGTTTTGGATTAATGCATTTCAAGGTATTAAGTGGCTTGGGATGCTCCATGTTTCACTAACATTCACTTTCATAGTATTTTTATTCCCACCTGGCCGAAGGGGAGGGTTTGATGTGCAGCCTCAACGGTTTTCCCGAGATCGTTTGCAACGCTGTTGAAATTTGACATACCTACCTGAACATTGACTTAAGCCGGATTTTTTTTTTACGCCAACAGAACTTTGAGGCTGAGGTCAGCTTACTGACCTATGACGTCACAAATAAATCTGGGAACGATGCAAAAAGTTGCAGCTTTACAGCGCCCTCAGTGAACCTTTTGCAGGGAATGAAACAAGTAACGGCATATAGTTAGTAACGGCTCTTGAGATTTCACATCAAGTCCTCCAACTTTCCTAACTTTCACCCGAGGTCAAGCTGGTCACGTGACCTCACTTTTACAAGTCAATGGGAAATATTGAAACATTGAAACTGTTATTTTGGTGCCGGAAACGATCGAAGCCTGTAATCAATTATCAAACACCTGTAATCGTGATTTCATACAATTTGCAAAGAGCGACTCGGTTTTGCATAGGGGACCTTCCATGACGTCGTATATGCTGGTACTTTGTGTGGTCGTTTGAGGTCACCTTTTTTCTTTTTGTCAATAACTTTGAATGGAATTAATCTCGCGAGTCAGATAAGACACCAGTGCGTGAACTCACGGAACCCTGCTGAACCTAATCATATAGGTACCTACAATAGCCGCTTTCACGACAAGTATCTAAAACACATTTACTGATATTTGATGCGATTTGGTCAAATTTGGTTCATAGTTTATTCTTAATTGCTTTAGCTTGGGTTGCACTAGTTGCTTATTAACTTTATTTAACATATTATCAGACGTTCCCTTTAACCCGCGCCCCACTGGGGTCTGCGTATAACGCGCCCTACTGGGGGGGGGGGGGCTATTCATACCCCCCTCCCCTCCGAACTCTGAAAATAACTACTGGGCCGATAGTCAAAATTCAAACGGCATCTGATTAGTGATGTCAATTACGGAAAATCGGAATACCGTTACCAAACCAAATACCAACCAAAACCACGGGGAAATACCGAAACCAAACCAACTTGAGAAAATTAGGGAAATACCAACTTTTTACCGATTTCTTAGCCTCTTATACATTAGTGAGGGTTTATGATACCAACAAAATACCAAACACATTACGATTGAAATACCAAATACCAAGTTGGTATCGGTTTGGTATCGGTATACCAAAAAGTTGGTATCCGATTGACATCTCTACATCTCAAAGTCCCGGAAAAAACTGTCGAGCGAAACCTAATTTGACTGACCTCGAGGTCATCGATGACGTCACAAGTCAGGTCAAAGTAAAATATATTAGCATTTTGACTTGTTCACATTTTGGGCTTTGGCCGCCGTCTTATAAGTCAGATCAGGCTCATTTTTGGTTTGCACACTCGTGAACAGATGCTTTAGATATCCTGAGGGTACCAAACTTGTACTTTGATTTTCAGGTCAGGGTCAGGTCATCACAGGTTACGGAAATATTATATCATGCGTCGGTCAGGTGACACATGTTTTATGGTCCATTTAGGCCATATATTTCGATTTTGATGTCGTTAGTGTCATTCGAGGTCATATTGAGTTAAATTTAGCTTAGGTCAGGTCACTTCATGTCAAAAAAGGTCAAATTTTGAAGTTAAAATAGGTAGTTAAAAATTTTACAACAAAAAAGGTGTCTATTGGATGCAGTTTGAGCTCAGGAACACGATGGTGGTATTTATATTGGTATACAATGTCAAATACGTACTGAAAAAGGAAATTGATTAAAAAAATTATAATTGTGAATTTTTTTGCAATAATGCGTATAACTTGGCCATTTTTGAAGATGTTTAGCTAAACGTGCTAGAGTAAGTCATTAGCATATGTTCTATCACAAATCTTCCGGTTTTTTCGAAAAGTAAAAAAGTGTTTGAAAAAAGATAAAAATATACATTTTGAATTTTATTGTTATTAATTTTCAAAATTTTCAAAATTTTGAAAATCCAAGATAGCAGTTTGCTAGCGCAGTCTATTCCGAGCCCTCTCATGCAACGAAATTGGATCTAGCTTAAAAACTGAGCTCTTGGGAGCGATGGCCGTGGTGCAATGCTGACGATGTTGTTGACGTGGTGCAATGTTTGCCGAGCATGACGTCACTCTGACGTCATTTCCGGCCGACCTATGGTAGCTACGAAATTCATATTTTGACACAAGGTGTCAAATTGATGCAGCCGAAGGCACTGAAAGTTTGGCGTCGATACGTCAAGCGGTTTGAAGTTATTGCAGGAAAACGGGAGGGGGCTATGAATAGCCCCCCCCCTCAGTGGGGGGCGGGTTAAATCAAACATTTGAACCAGTATAACGGCTTTAGGGGCGACTAACGGAGCGAGCGAGAGGGTGGGCCTTGCACGTGCGAAATTGCAAGGGGGCCACTCTCTTCGTCTAGCATCATTTGGTCTAGTGCCTTTTGAGCTAGTGCAATTGGTCTAGTGCTTCAGCTGGTCTAGCGCCAGTTTGGCTAGTTTCGTTTGAGCTAGTGCCAAAGTGCCATTCATTTGAGCTAGTGCCTTTGGTCTAGTGCCGTAATTTCGTCTAGCTTTCAGCAGACTCATTTCCATGATGGAGGTGTATTATCATGCTTGGCACAATAATTAGACTCACGAGGAAAAGATTTTGCGGTTATTTTATTTTTTTACAGAACTTCACGAGGCAGCTTTCATTCCTTTTCTGTTTCGACTGAAGCGAGGTAAATTTGTTGTGTGATAGACGCAAATTACGGGTTATCGGCTGTAGCTATGGAAATTTTTAAGTCATCAAGGGGTGGGGACAAATTAAGCTTCGAAGGTTTTGTCTACCGAAAGAATACTTCAAATATTACCACTCAAAATTGGCGATGCGAAAACAAAGGATGTAAAGGATCTGTTTCAGCATCATTACGATATCATACCGAAAGACAAGTTGTTACTAGGCAAATTCACAACCACCCCCCAGTTCCGGCAAGAGTTGAAGTTGTTTCGGCATTGGACAAAGCCATGGAACAGGGAGAAACGTCAAATTTGCGTCCAAGAAGAATTATAAGTGATATGAATTTGAGTAGAGAAGCCACAACAGAAGCTCCAACTAGAAAGGCAATTTCGCAACGTATCCAAAGAAAACGAAAACATTCAGAAATCGGACATGAAGTAGCGCCACTCAACAGGTCAGGCATTATAATTCCAGAGAAGTACAAAACCTTTAAGGTTTTAAACCTTTAAGGACTCCCTCCAACTGACTTGTGCACGGCACCCTACTAACCGGTCTCTAGCGATGTGCCAAATTTGAGCACAATCGGCCCAGCCGTTCTCAAGATCTGGGAGCGGCACCCTGCACGTGCGCACGTGCAAAATGGATCCCAACTGACTTGTGCACGGCACCCTACTAACTGGTGCCTAACCGTGTACCAAATTTGAGCGCAATCGTTCCAGCCGTTCTCGAGATCTGGAAACGACCCCTGCACGTGCGCACGTGCAGCAGCACCCCAACTCTGGCACATGGATATGCAGTGCCTAGTGGGTGCCTACATACATGTCAACTTTCAGCGCAATCGGCCAAGTAGTTACCGAGATATTGCAACAATTACAAAACTGACACCTCTTCGTTTTGCACGTGGCACGTGCATAAGGGGTCGCCCACATGCATCAGGAATAGTCCAATACTTGGTAGAAGGAATGAAGCTACCCTACAAAAATTACCGCATGTAAATCGGTCAAGTGGTTGCTGAGATGTAAGCCTCGCAAAGGCCTCCGCACGGCCGGCCGGCCGCTCATACTCAGAAATTTCCGATAATCTAAGGAAAGACTACGGTCGCTTCGCTCGCTCCGTAACAAAATTACGTTATATAAATAGCTACAGTAAAAAAGATTTAGCTAGACTCGTCTGACATCCGCCATGAAAACGGCTGATACATGGCCTCATTTGACCAGCTCGTCTTGACTTCAGCGGCTTTGATGTGACTTCGACCTGAGGAAAACACCTTAAGCTGACCTCTTCCAAATGCAGTTAATCATTACGGTCAACCGGTGACCTCTGTGGTCAGGTCTAATGCCCTGAACCAGGGATTCAATTTTCGGTCAATAAATCCCCCAAATGGTCGCAGCACCGTCATTTCGGTACCTGACACTTACCTGGCACCATCGTGTTCGTGATGCTCCGCCGCGTAGAATGGTGTGCTGACTGCCGATATTTTGGAAAGCTCAACTTAAAGGGAGATTATGACCTTTTCTCACTTTATTGGAGTTGGGACCATTTTTTAGTAGAAAATGTATAAATATAATGTAAATTCATTGCATTTTGCCGAAATCACAAAAATTACCATGCTTTTTTTAAGTTGAAGTAGCTCAAGCGCTCCGCGCTTGGTAGTGATGGGTGAGCAAGTACTTGCAGGTTTTAAGGAAAATCGGTGAGTAAAAATTAAACATTATTTGAAAATTTTATTTTAATTGATTGCTGCCTTTATGGTCGAATCGTGAATAAAAGGTTTTCTTATACATTTGTTTTTTCGACGTGTACGAATGCTTTTAATTATTAGGTACCGGACCATACATAATTTAGTTGCAGCATTTCTCATTTTAAATAAGGAGCGAATGAGAGCACAGCCTTGCTCTTTATTTTTGGAAGAATTTGATATAAGTTATTTCATTAGTGAGTATGTCAAAAGATTCTTTTCATCTATTGATACAAATACATTACCTTTCTTAGAATACCAGTGAGTCGAAATACATGTGTACCGGATGATATAAATTTCGTAGCTGCGTTCCTTCTGATTTGAATGGCCACAGTGCCTACACACGTTGGTTGTAGGGTAGGTATTATGCACCTACAACCAACGCCCTACACACGACACTGACAACCAAGCTAACAACATAAACAAACGGTAACATAAACAAAAACCCAAGCGTCGCTGTTTGAAACAAAAGCGCCATACACTGCGACTTTTTATAGAGAAGGACAACGCATTTCGGTGGGTGTTGCAAGTACTGCAAGTACTGCTTTTTTTGCAAAAATAAAAATCATTTTTCACATAAGAAAATGTGCTAGGAAATTTTCATATTTTATGGAAACCACAGAAAAAATAGCATGGATGTCGAATAAATTTTATTAAAGAAAAAAGGAAGCTCATTATCTCCCTTTAACGTGCTTACTTCAGGTCAAGGTCAGAACAAAGTCGTTCAGGTCACGAATTGGTCGATTGAGATGATTTTGAGTACCTACATTGATGACCCTTCCCTCAATGCCCTCATTTTGTTTGGAATCTATTGACGAAAAATTATCACCTCAAACAGCCTTAGTGACGTCACAAATGACGTTGCGTCTTCATGACGTCACACAAGGTCCAGGAGCAAAACTGAAACATCGGACCTTGCAAAGAATGCGTGAAGTACATTCTCCCCGTAAATAATTGTTTGGCAATGAGGGCGTTTCGCTATTGCGACATTTTTAACATTACATAGACTCACTTATTTGACGTCATAGTTCAATGAAGTGACCCTATATAAAGTTCGTTTGGTGTCACAAGCTAAATCAAAGATAAGTTGTAATAACTTTCAGCGCTCTATCGCCATTGCGTCCCCAGCAGTGATGAGAAAACCGTCAGAGGCGGGTAGTACTCGCTCCCACGGCCACAGGGGGTCAAACCTCGCTCTCTTGAGAATAATACGTCATTATGACGTCTTTGACTATTTGGGACCTAGCTTAGTTTGCGTAGGTGTCCTAAGCCTCTTTAAAAAAAAATTAACAGAGTTGCAATGACCTCTCGATCACATTTGACCGTTCTCAGTTCGGACCAGTTGACAGTTATTGTTATTTTTGTTGCCACTGTACGACGAAATTCAATGCTGTGTAGCGACCTTAAGAGGAAAAACACCTTTTTAATATTTTCATCATTCAATGACAATGCGTTGAAGACTTTGACGGCACAAATAAATTGCAAAAAAAGATTGCCACATTCTCAAAGTTTGATTCTTAGAAATGAATTGTATGTAGAAAATCAAAAATCGAAAATTCTCCAAAATAATTGATATCACACAAAATTGTTTAATTCCAATTGTAGTGTAGACATGGCCGTGATAGACTTAATGTAAAACATTAGTCACAGTGTATTGGCAAGCAAGACCAGTTCAAAACCAAGTCAAAGTCAAAGTTCCGTTCAAGTCCCAATTCCAAGCGTAGCCCCCCGCTCCAGACCGAATCCCCCCGTCAATCACAATGACCTTCAGACGACCTTTCGTCCGAGAAGGTTCCAGGAGAAAACCCAATCGGCGGCTGCCCTGGCGTCGCAGCGCCAGCCAATCAGCAGCCGCCATCACTGCCACAGCCGTCGCCGCAGAGCACGGCAAATAGCCCACGGCGCGTGAGCTGTAGCCGCGGGCGCTCGCAGCGGCAGAGTTCCACTTCCGACTCTGACTCAGTCGGTCTCGGAGCGGCAGTCCATTCATTGGCGGCAGTTCATTCATTGCCAACATATAGCCGCCCGAGCAATAGGCGGCGGCACGGGAGGAGCCGCCCTCCTACAGTAGGGTTATGCAGTTTAATACGAATCTAATGAGTATTTAGCTAAATATCCGCGGATGAAATTTATAGTTTTTATGCTAGTCGTTAAAGGGAGATAATGAGCTTTCTTGTTTCTTAAATAAAAATTACTCGACATCTATACTATTTCTACTGTAGTTTCTATAAAATATGAAAATTTCCTAGCACATTTTCGTATGTGAAAAAGGTTTTTATTTTTGCAAAAAAGAAGCAGTACTTGCAGTACTTGTAACACCCACCGAAATGCGTTGTCCTTCTCTATAAAAAAAAGTCGCTGTATATGGCGCTTTTGTTTCAAACAGCGACGCTTGGGTTTTTGTTTGTAAGGATTCTAATTTGAATTAGAGTTAATTCGGTTTAGAATTAATTAGATTCTAATTCGGGGGCCTACTCTTCTATGTTTCCAAGTAGGTAATAGGATTATTCGGGACTCGATTGTTGGTTAAGTTGGGATATAACTATGCCTTTGGTTAGGTAAATAATGCAATTAAAGTTGTTCCTTGACATGGATTGGCGCCAGTTAGTTTGAGTTAGGTAATATATGCCCATCCGTTAGCAAGCCCTAAATACCATGCAAGTTAGAAGTTGTCAGCCTTGAAGGTGTGATGTTGATTTTAAATGGTGATATAAATGTTAATACCAGGCGAAGTTATTTTTCATTAGAATTAGAGGGAATTTCACAGTGTCAAATAGGCCCAAATGATGGTTTTTTGCATTTTTGTGTGCGAGAAACTAATTAAAGGATAGTTATTGCCTGGCCAACACCATTGTGTCTCCAGTGTATAATTCTCTAGTGCCTGGTATGTTCTGCGACTTGAAACTGAAAGGGCCATGGTAGTGAAATGTGTTATTACAATGCATATCTTTTTAACAAACTTATTTTTTCAGGATGTCAGCACCCAGCTGTGGGAGGGCAGGGAGGAGGCGTGGTCGGCCCCGGCCCTACTCAGCTGCAGTAAGGCCGGGGAGGCGACTTAACTTCACCATCGCCTCTGAAGAGTAAGTAGGCACTTGTGCGGTGTACGTATGTACATCAACATTGAGCTTTAGATGATGGCTGTTTGGTGTCTGTTTTTCATCAGCATGCTTCCTGTTTTGCAAAATATTTAACTTGTCTGAATATTTATTTTCTGGATATTTTGCAAAATATTTAACACATTCCTGCATGAAATTAATGGTGCAGGGGTGATGGTGATGAATAGCATTTTTATGCATTGCTGGCAGCTTGGTGATTGTCTTGGCCTGTGTCACATATATGGGTTGTGGCTGTCCTGCTTGGTGTTTGCTTCAAAGACTGGTGTGGGTTCCTGACAACTCACTGAAAATGTTTGTTTGCATGGCTGACTGCTCAGGGAGGCACTTCAGGAGGCGGAAGTGATGCGCGGGGACCTGACTGAGGTTCGTTTGATTGTTGCGGGTTTGTTGTGTGTGTGTGTTTTTTTTTTTACTTGGCTCTCATTTTTCATGAAATGTGACTAGAAGTGGCTGCCATCTTTGTTTAGCACCACTTTGCAATTCACTCATACCAGCAAAAAATATGCAACTCAGTTGTAACTCAGATACATAATACATTGTATATTCATAAGTAAATATATAATAGAGAGTTCTAGTATAACCATATAGTATAATGCCATACAACAGTCTATGCCAGTCTAGCAGATACGATACATCACAATTTGTACACTGTTTTGACTGTCACAGAGACCAACTCTCTGAAGGAAATAGATGGGTGCTTGAATAGAATCATATTAGTTATCAATAACATGCAATTATTGTCTTGCCGAAATACAGGCAAGACATGTATAGCTCTTGCCTGTTTTTTATACATGTAAACTTCCTTATAAATACATGCATTTATAAGGAAGAGCAACAACTGAATGTCACTGGAACTTTTCTTGCAGCGACAACTGCTCCTGATGTCGGAGGAGGAGCGGCTGACCCTCCTCCGTACCATCTTGATGGAGGAGCCGGCGGTCCGGTGGCGACACCTGGGCCGGCCGGGTACCGCGCTCCCGGGGCCAGCACCACAGCCGCGGGCAGAGTGGTGCTGCTGTGGAATGTGAGCAAAGCCTTTTCCCATTTGTGGTATTTCTGTTCCCTGATGAGTATGATGATGGTGTAAAGTGGATTTTGTAGTCTCAGTCTAGCTGTAATTTTGTCACATTTCCTATCATGAGTACCAAAAGGCAACAAATACATCAGATTTGCTGAGTAAGCGCTGAAGGTGGTAACGCAACCGGGTCCCAGCCATTAATGACGCATGGACGGGAACTAGGAAGGGACCCCGACATAGCTGACAGTGCTCAAAAGGGGTCCAGCTTAGGATCTGTGTTTCACTGCCCCTTTGTGTTGACAGTGTTCTCAATTATAAGGTGCTAAACCCCTTTCCCTTGCCGTTTATTCGCTAGGTGTCCTGAGATGCCTACCGAGCAGGAGCGTCTGTGTTGCGGCGAGACCCGCTGCATCACAGACGATCCTGTAAGTATGACTACTTTGTGTACTGGACAACGCGATAGTTTGTTAACCCGCGAGTTGCTGGGGGGGGGGGGGAGTTAAACGTCAATATCGTGCTCTATAACACCTAACAGTACCCATCAAACATGTGCCATATGCTGCGAATGCCACTTGCTTTTCGGGGAGATGCTCTTACAAGTGTGACCTGACCTTGACCCTAGCCTGTGCTTGACTGAACCCTACATGGATCGTCACACATGTAGCACTTATATCAAGGATGTGCACAGGATTTATGACGAGAGACGCCCAGTACAAAGTTCTGAAGTTCTTGCTACTGAAAGGCCAATTCCAGATGTTTGACCTGGCCTTGACCCGACCCGTGACCTCAAAATACAACTTACATTCGACAGGAGTTCGTGAAGGCAACTCAGGACACATTCCACCTGACCCTGGGAGTGCGGTACCACCGCGACCGATGGGGCGAGGCGGCGCCGGATCCTGCCGACCTGGAGGGCCCCCACCGCCAGTGCCGGTACCAGGCGTACCGGCACTTCGTGCTCTGGCAGTACGTAACACTTCCTGCGCGCAAACTTTTCAATCTAAACATGCGTTATAGATAAATGTGTTGTCCTCATTTCTTGTTATTTCTGTTCTAACCCGGATGTGGCTGACAATAGGATTCATTTGCATGAGCTATATAAAGTTATCATATCTACATATCTAATATAAAGTTACCCTCATTCACTGCATGGGCAGCACAATGGTTTTGATTGAACGTTAGCTGGAAACTATTGTTTTTACGTTATATGAGCATGATATTTTTCGTGCTAACATCCCTGTTCATTGTATTCCACAGGTGGGGAGCCCTCGGTCGGGGGAACCGGCGCGCCCTGCCGGCCTGCGCCGTGACGGCCATCAGGGCCAAGTACCCCAGCCCGTCGGGGAGGTACACGGGCTTCAAGGACGTGCCACTATGTGAGTAAATAACATATAATCCTTCCCGTTAGTGCTAAAAACTTCGATGACGTGCATGCATATTGCATATTGCATATAAGTGTTCGTGTGATCCGTTGGTCTTACGTCGCCACGTTGTGTGTTCACAGAGACGCACCACGCCGGCCGGCGCGGCGGCAGACTGGCCGAGAGCTACTTGGTCTTAACTCGGCGGAGAAGAGGCGGCGAACGTCAAGCTTCCGGTGCTAGTTACCATATGTGTTTAAGTTAAAGTTAAAGTTAGTCAAATTTGTTAGTTAATCACATTTAATTAGGCGCATTGTGATTCTTCCGTGCGTATCGATTAAGGCAGCTTCTGCAAAACGTCATGGAACTCATTTTTTTAAATAGAAAAGCACAATTCTAACGAATAGCGTTTTAACTATTGAACACAAACCTTACGTTTTCGAGCGTGTGCATTTGTGTGTGCATTTGTTCGAGCGGTATGTTTAGCGTGTGCAACGTGTTCTGTTAGGTTACGTAAAGTTAAAGTTAGTCAAATGTGTTAGTTAATCACATTTAATTAGGCTCATTGTGATTCTTCAGTGCATATCGATTAAGGCAGCTTCTGCAGAATGTCTTGGAACTCAGATGTCACACGGCCGCTTTCAGCAACAGCTCTTCATAGTTTTTTTTTTCCTCTGCAAGTGAAACGTTGGAGTTGAGGTGAAGATTGACCTCGTGTATGTTTCTGTGCTAATATAATACAGAGTGCAATGCATAGCACAAACTGACGCCAAGTTTTCTAATTTCTTGACGCGTGTTCGCAGTGGAACGATTGAGTCTGGAGGGGATACAGTGGTGATTCACGGATTTCCAGATTTTCTATTAGAGTTAAACCCTTCGCATTCATAATATTTCACAAATTCAATCAACTTTCACTTTTTCGCGGCCATAGGCCGACAACGACAAACAATGAAACCGCGGAAACTCACGTCCCGGTGAAAGCTCGCCCTCGTGACCCGTCGACCCCTTACTCCAGAATAATACAGTTGGATTAGCGGCACTCGCACACCGATGAAACTGGAAGTCCGCGCACCAGCACTCCCTCGAGTTGGGCGTCAAGAGCGCCACCTACTCGCAAACAGACACACAAACGGCGGTGCCAGCACCCGCTCGAGTTGCGCATCAATAGCGCCACCTACACACAGAGATACACCAGCAGATATGCCAGCACCCGCTCGAAAAGCGCATCAAGAACACCACCTGCACACACAGAGATACACAAACGGATATGCCAGCACACGCTCGAAAAGCGCGTCAAGAACACCACCTGCACACACAGAGATACACAAGCGGATATGCCAGCACACGCTCGAAAAGCGCGTCAAGAACACCACCTGCACATAAAGAGATACACAAGCGGATAAGCCAGGAGCCGCTCGAAATGTGCATCAGAGTCATTTACACATGGATGAAAATGAAAACGACGACCCTGGCTAAAAGACCCCACCCGGCGTCTCCCGGCGGCGCCGGATCCGTCCCGGCCGTCGGCAGCCGCGCTCAGAAGCGAGAGTGCGCCGCTTGCTCGGCGAGCAGCACCGCCTTCTCCTCAGCCGTCGGCGTGGAGCTGGGGTTCACGTACCTCGCCGTGCGTGGCTCCAACGCCGACAGCGTGATGGAGCGACGCCGCTCTACCATGTCCTCCAACATTTGCCGGACGTACGGGAACGTTTTCTTTCCTTTGCGTTTGACGAGCACAGTTTTCTTCTGTGCGCGGCTGTACTTCGTCGAGTACCTGAAGTAAGCAGTGATGCATTCTTGAAACTGAACAGGAAGCTTTCGAAAGCACATCACGATGCAAGCTTGAGTGATTTCTTTTTCTTAAATTATGCGAACAGTTAGGTAATTAATAATAGTGGCTTCCTACTGGCTGATATTGAATGATTTAAAATAGATTAAATTTTCAACTCAGAAGTCATCCAGTTTTACTTACATCTGTTGTCCTTCGGCGTCCAGCAGCTGCTCGCGGTCGTGGTGGGCGTCATGGTCTATCACAGACATGGCCTTGCGGGTCTCGAACATCGGAGGTCTGAAATGAAATTGCGATGCACGTGTCACGTTATCTTTAAATGAACTATTGTCCAGCTACGTTGGCGCACGGGCTTCGAAACGCACGTCTCAGCACCGGAGTCTCACGTGGGAAAATAATTACATGCTCATGATACAAATAACTAATCGATCACGAAAGCAGGGTATGGCTGGTTATTTATCTCGCACGCAAATCCCCGATGACGTCTTAATCATCACCCGCACATTGGTGAATGCCACCCTCTGGTATTTTTTTTTTTCGTTGCATGCTACGTTTTGAGCCATAGAGTTCTGAAACTTGGTATAGCTGCTTGTCTATTCTTTCCACATATCCCGTAAAAAAAACACCACTTCCCCTACACTCTCCCCTACCCAACCACACATACATAAATGCAAACTAACAAATATACATAAGTACACAAACTCATGGCATCGGCACCGGGAATCCCGCGAAGTTCAAGCATAGCTTTGGGCGGAACGGCGGGGTGAATTGCAAGCTCCCTCCCCAATTTTCGTTCTAGGATGGGAAAATAGCATGTGTGGGCGATGTTTAACTTACTCGAAGTACACTCGTTTTGGCGTGTACCCCAGTGTAGTACTGTGGTAGCCCTCCAGGGAGCCGGTGTGCCGGAATCGCAGGACGCCATCTACGCGCTTCATTGTCTTGTCGCTGAATACGACCTTGCGCAGGGCGCAGTGCGCAGCACCATCCTTCGTGAGGAGGCGCTTGGCGTCCTCCTCCAGCTGCTCCTCAGAGAGTTCCCCGTGTTTACACTCTGAGAGCAGAGTTTCTCCACCATTCGGGTGAAGCTTTCCGTGGTCACCGCACACGTGATTGAGGCACATCGTCCAGTGTTTCTAAAAACGAAAAAGAGAAAGGAGTGAGCAAACCGATGAGGCTTGGATTGAGAGCTCGGGTGCGGGGTGCTAGGATGTTTTTTTTCCTAATGCAGTTTGGGATCCAACAATGAAGAGAATGCATGGTCCAACAGGAATATGTTGTATACAACGGAAGACAGGATGTGTTCCTATAACTCATATGGAAAGTTCATTACGTTAACGAATAGTTCACTTCTCGTGGCTGAACCATTTCCGATTGGTAGATGAAATCAGATGTGGGAATCGAACCCACAGCCAGAGAAGTGACAGATTAAACAGGGGAAAATGATTTAGGGGGATCATAGGACAGAGGGAGGAAGATAAGGATAAATATATATACACAGAGACAAAGAGCGCAACAAACCATGAAGTGGGCCTTGTCTCCATTGGCCTGCTGAGAGCAGTACCAGAAGTGGTTCTTGAGCGACCCAATCCAAGCCGCTAGTGGTCGCGTCTCCCGGCGACTGGAGGCCTCCCGGAGATCCTTGGCTAGGTTCTTGGCCGCATGCCAGACGTCCAGGGAGAATTCCACGTCTGGGAGCATCTCCTCTGAAAGCATGGAGAATGTCGGTGAACTCACCAAACGATGTTCGCCAGACCACATTGTATTTCCAATCCAGCCAGTCGTACCAGGCAAAGAAACGGGCTACGGCGCGACCGGCAGCCCGGTGCCCTCCCAGCTTCTGGTGGAAGACTGACAAGTTAGGCATTTGTATGGAAAGGCCTTATAGAAAATTGAATTCGACCGGACAAAGAGTTCGCCGAATTCGCCGGACTCCCAATCGCCCTCCCTCCATTGGACCGACGCCTTTGCCGCTTCCATATTACGACAGTCAAATGTCATGCCGGACCTGGTTAGCAAAAACAAATAAGGATACTGCAATTATCAACAGCAAACGACACGGCAACTATCACAACAAATAAATTCCGTTCTCAATGCTCACTTATTTTTTTCCTGACGCCCATGTGCTGGTCTGAGACGAACTCTCTGATGTTCAATTTCCGAGCCTCCGTCAGTTGCCGGATGCAGCGCTCAACACCTTCCACCTCCAGACGAGGGCTGCTGAAGCCGGTTTCAGCCCTGTATACAGTCTCCTGTCGACATACGGTTTCACCAACTCAGTGGCGGTGGAAGGGACCAGACATTGTGAATAACAGGAAAACATATGCCTGTAGGCGTACGCAGTTAATCATTGCGTATCTAATTTAAAATAAATTTTACGTTTACGAATGCTGGGGTACTTCCATGATGAACACAAAATGACCATGTCGTTTTTGACATAAACATCATCAGATCTGGAGCGCTGCCAAATACCTGCGCCAAGATCCGCTCAGTTGCGGTATCTATGACGGTGTAGGTACCGTACGCCGCGCAGTGTCCAGGCGAGTCGTTCTGGCAGTCTCCTGGAGGAATGCTTCAGTTACGAACGAGCGCAGAACGCAAATCGAGTTCTTACGCATATAAGGGGACACAAGTAAGTATGAGCGACCGTTGCGAGCTTACGTGGTCATGAGGACCTTATCACATGCGTTTTTGTGCTCAAGTGCTTTACATGGCTAGCAAGGCAACTTATATGTCATGCGAACGTGACAATAACCGAAATAAGAGGAAATACAACCAAGCATTGGAGAGGGCAACACCAGTGTGTGGGAGGGGTGAGGGGGCAGGGACATCACAGAAATGTATACATTGACACATAAGGCTGCATCAATCAAAACTTCACTGAAACTTTTCGTTCAAGGAGAGAAAACCGTTTCAGCAAATAACTGGTATGCAATACTAAGAAGAAGTACCAGAAGAACTACTAAGAAGTACAAGCATTTTTGCGTACTATTTTGTTTCATTGTACTCATTTCCTCAGCCAAATGATCGAGAAACAAAAACTGATAGGTCAAGAACTTAATAAGTGTTTCCAAAAATGGTGCAGTTTGGGCTGTGAATAACCTGAATGTTACCTGCTATCACAAGCCCGTTGGGTGCCTTCATGCGCGAGTCCTCGCAGTTGCGTGCCAGGACAGTGTCCCGTTTCTGAAGCGTCACGGGACGAACCACCAGAAGCTGCAGCTGTCGGAACGTCGAAGCGTTCGTGACGCCCATGTTCACGAACCGGAACAAGTCGGCGACCTTGGAGTAGTGATTGCCTGTAAAGAGAGACACATGGTCAACAGCGGGTGGACATCGAACATTCCGCAGTTATATTTGCGCATGCCCATTAAACACTAATTGCCTGTTTGCACAGCACATTGTCTGCAAATTGTCATTGTCAAATTGCCTGCACACAGCGGCCTGGTTGGCAACGAGCGGGGTGACCTCCTCGCCAAGGAAGCCACCACGCACGAGCAAGATGACACGCCCATCGACACCAGCAGTATCACCCGTGCTGCCGCCCGGCTCGCGCGCCAGAAGTGGCGCCGCTCGTGGCCGGCCGGCTGGCACTCGGACATCTACCCTACTGGCCTGCCCACACCCATCGGAGGCGGGTGTCGCGAGTTGGCAGTCGATGTGCACCAGTTGCGGGCGGGCCACTGGTCCGCCTCCGAGCAGTGGCTACACCGGATAGGCTGCCGCCCGAACGCCGGCTGCGCGGGCTGCCCGGACCGGAGCCGACCATCTGCGCTCTGCCGGGTTTGCACGAGGAGGACGACACCCCGCAGCACTTTCTGCTGCGCTGTCCCTCTCTGAGCGGCATCCGCCTGCACACCTTTAGGTGTATCTACGCCCGGTCCCCGGACCTCCTGAACGACGACGCGGTGGCGGCCTTGGACGCCGGCTACCGACACCTCCAGAGCCTCCTAGCTAGTAACTGTGAGCCTATGAGCCGTGGCCGCTGGCCCCACAGCAACAACAACGACCCCCCCCCCCCCCCATCACCACCAGCCTGGTACTTTACCGGTTGGAGACCACAGCCGACTATCGCACCTGACATCACCATAGCTCCAGCGAACATCACGTCGAACTCGTAGCGCTGACCGTCCTTCACCGTTGAGCACCACGTCTTCACGTCAGTTCCACACTCGGAACAGGTCTGGAACGTTGACGAAAATACATAACGCTTGTTACAGGTAGTAATATACTTGTTAGGAAACAAGGACCCATCATCACACATTTTCATCGTGATTATGTCGAAAGTCAACAAAGCCTTTATGTAGTTTGCATCTAGCGGCTTGCCAGTCAATGTCAAGTCCCAAGCTCCCAACCGTTATGCTAAATTCGGCAAGACTTCGCTCATGTATATCACAATCACTAGGCTGAAAATTAACCCCTTGGCCTTGCTAGTGGCATTGAATAGGCCACTGACCAGTGCTCTAAGCAGTAAGTCAGCTTTCACCAAGTACAATGATGAGATATCCTGCACATTGCGAATACATTCATATTTGAAGTCAAAAGACAAATTTGGCAGTCAGCACCAGCGTTACTTGTGCCTAGAAAAAGGTTCATCATTTGGTCCGAAATGGTCAGACATAATGGTCCGAACCCGGAAAAAAACACTACAATATTAAAAAGGAGCTTAGAGATAAGAATACTAAGGTACAATTGACAACAATAACCAAGGTATACTGTCATTATCCAGTATAAAAAACAATAACAATAAATAAACCAAGATTTGTCCAGAAGGTAGCCGGTGCTTTCTTACCCACTTCACGGTGAAGGACATGCTGACGCGATCCGTGGTAGGGGAAGAGGTTCGGCCACAGCTGTTGCAGCGAACAAGGGTCACCTCCAGCAGCGTCTCCAAACAGGTCTCGGTCACCACCGCCGACCTCACCGGCCACCGGCTCTCGTCGCTGTTATCAGTGTCGACCGACGACAGGTCGCCAGGGTTCTCATCAGCCGCGGCACCCGGTGGGAGGACGTCCTCCAGCTCTTCTTGCTCCTCAGGTGGCGAGCTGTGGTAATCTGGCACCAGGTCGTCTTCACTGCAGAAGACAATAATATCCAGTAAAAGAAAAAAATAAAACCATTATTTCTGAAACTGACAGGGTGGGAAAAGGGCATTGAAAAACACACTCTATATTGAAATAAAAACATTGTAATCCTAAATAACATGATTTTCAACTCAGCAACGATCCCGAAAACCACGCATAGCAACTAAGTACAAGACACGATACATAAATATGCATCTAAGAAATCTTCCGAATAAACCTCGGTCGAACGCAGGATACGACAAAACAGGGCAGACAACAAGGAAGGACATCATACGCACGCCAGCGGATAATATGTACGCATACAAATACACATGCACGCACGCGCGGAGCCAGTTCGTCACAGAAAATCGGTATTGCTAACCTGTCACGTCGTACCAGCAGCGCAGCCGGTGAACGCCAGGGCGTGACGTTGCCCGGTGGTTCATAGGTTTTTGCTGTACTGTGGAAGTGGAAAGCACAGAACGCAGTGTTTGTTAGTGTGGTGGCACATCACTTAGAAAAGATATCCTTATCTTTCACTCGGAACCATGAAGAATCCTCTATACGTATTTACCTTGGAGTGCAGACTGGGGGGCGCCTCACAGGAGTGCCCTCGTGGTGGACAGGTGATGTCACAGGATCAGGCGCGGCACTCGATGACACCGTTCTGAGGTATCTGATGGAACCAGGTAGCACAACCTGAATATTACCACTCCAAATACCTATTAACCAGTCATACGTCTGTGCTTTGGGAATTCATTGCATTTGGGATGTTTGTGGAACAAGTTAATACTTTAAAGAATGGAAATAGCTAACCCTTTATTGAAGACTCGGTGTATTGATGAATGATTGGTGTATTGGAGCATTATTGAATGACTCGGTGGAGTGGTTGCGGACTGCGGAGATACACACCTTGCATAAGTGTGAATACTGCCGGCCGGCCGGCCGCTAATGATACTCAGAAATGTCTGCTATTCTATGAATGACTTCCCTTCACTCGCTCGAAATAAGCTATTAACTAGAAAAACACCATAACAAAGAAACTAAAAATGTTATAATTACACTACTCAATTTCTAATAGCAGGCTAAAAAGCATGCTACTTACATCTTACAAAGACGCCTGACTGCAGTTCCGCTGGTGCATGCCATCGACTTGCACACCTGCTGGAGCTCCTGATGTCCTTTGGTTGACAAGCACACCCGTCTCGCGTTTCGAGCCGCACTTGTGACCTTGGTTCGCCTCACTTTTGATGTTGGTGTTAGGTTGAGAGCGCTGTAAAAATCGTACGAAATCTTAAGATGCCTGGAAATTAGTACCTAGCGGCAATCAAGGACAATGGGAAAGCTGCGCATCATGCCTCCCATTTCCCAACGTACGCGGCATTGATAATGCGGCTTTAAAGATGAACAACAGTTTGGTTATAACAACATTGATAACATTTATCATTCTATCTTTTAGCCTACTGATAAGTTGTCAATGCCTATAAGTCTATGTATAAATTATGTTAGGAAAAACAAAATAGGTTCTACTAATCAGAGCTTGCAAAGGTGTATACTTATGTAGTCACTGTACCGTTTCTTTCTCGTGGAGCTCCTTTTTCCATCCACAGACAGAGGAGTGGAGGGCAGATCCACGAGATGGCGAGGCACTGCGGACTGCGGACTGTTGGTCCGTGGGTCGCACATGGTGGCATCTGGCTCTGATGAACCAGGACGACCATCAGCCACGGGCGGTCCGTCATCATCTGAGGAGTGGCTGAGATGGAGCATGCCAAATTCAGTGGAAAAAAAAACTCATAACTAAACGCCAACATTGTGGTTTCTTAGACAGGTGTAATTGATAGATAGTCATGGGTATCACTGAAACATCTGGACATTTCCCTAACCCAGAGATACAGAGTCCTGCTTGTGCAGTGTGCACCCTATTAGGTACCGACCAGAGTTTCATAATAACTGTGACATTCAGCTTATTGTATGCCATGACTCACTGGTTTTACAAAAAAATGACTGAGCACTACAACAAGCATATTACAAAGGAGTCACATTACAGTTTAATCCATAATAAAAACGAAAAGGCAGTACAACAAATCTGCTATCACTCACCGAAGTCTCTTGGTAGCCATGCGTGGCTCGTCATCATCTGATGGGGGGCTGAAACAGAGCACACAATATCCATCAACATAAACATTATATATATTTAAACCTGTATTACATTACCATTGCATTACCATGTTAGCTTGTAGGTGGTAGGTATTAGGCTTTAGGTTGTAGGTAAGGTTGGGTTAGGTTCGGTTAGAGTTGGCTTGGTCAGGTTTGATAAGAAAGCATCTCTGGGTATAGCGCCTCTCCTTGGTTGCAAAAAGAAGTGTGATGCCTGCTTGACGACTACCGTTTTTTCTTGGTTGGAAAACCTTTGTGTGACGTCTGCTCTATTAATACCCTACAGACCACACATATGCCGGCAGTAGGTTGGTTGGTTCAGTGGCGCGGGAACTTCTTCCAGACTGGGGGGATGAACCATAATAGAGATCAACCTAGGGTACCCCCAAATCTAGTTTTCTCACCAGTTTTAGGCCACTTGTTTTTCAGACCTTGGCCTTTTCAACGAAAAAAACGAAAATATTTGCAAAAAGGTGAGGTATTCCATCTCAGCTCAGCTGACTGATGACGTAATGGTGTGGGCGGGACTAACGGGCGATGTAGCCCTCACTGCACATGCGTGCTGCAGCATATTTCATTTTTGCTGCGCAGCCGAACAGCCCTCAGGTTAGATCATGTTTTTATCTTCCTCAGGCTTCATCTACACATTTACTGATAACACCAGGGCCCAATCTTACCAAATGCAGTGAATGCGCATTCACGGCATTTGGTAACATTCAGAACTATTCCACATTCACTTATTTATTCGTTCACGCAACATTCATAATCATTCATGCTATCAAAATCATTGGACAAGATTAGCTGAATGCAAAAAAGTTTACCTTTGATATTAGCGCTGTAAACTCCGGCCAGTCCTGCCAAATCCTACTTACGGCATTGGTAAGATTGCACCCTGGTGTCAATAGCAATGTCTCATAATGATAGATGATGCAACTAGTGAGAATAAATCATAATTACCCAGGAAGGTTTTGGTCCGGTACGGCGTCATGTTTCAAGTATAGCTTGCCATTTGCTTCCACCATCTGAGTGGGGCTGAAATGTTTGCGGCAAACACGCCCTTGCTTCAGCAAAGAAGAATTTTTTCTACAATGTGTCAGCCAAACTTTTCTTCGCGTGTCGTCAATTTTGCCACCGGGAATAGCGCTGAGATCTTTCGTTCCATTGCAATTTCTTACACAGCATTTATCACCAGGCATTGCAACAAAACTTTAAATATTTATCAAATAATCAACCATACAAAGCAAGGAGCAAGGCGCAAGGAGTGCATTCGAGAGCAAGAAATGCGAGAAATGACACTGTTTACATTATTTTGCGCCACAAATGAACGGCAAGCGCCAGAAACGCAGCCAAATCTTGCGATTGCGACTACGAAATTCATTATTTTGGCCTCAGAGCCTGAAGCGAGAAATACAAGCATATTTATTTCAAAAAGACTTCAGGTTTGTCGAACGGTGTTATGAGAATTTTGATAACAGTACTGCATAAGTTTTTCAGTGATGCCGCAAAAGTGTTGTATCTATCTTCTTTTATTGTGCAGTCGGCGGGACCGATTCAAAATTGAGTCGTTGCTACTAAAATAGCAGCATATGGCCTCAGATGATAACCAGGAAAAATAGTTGCGTAAATTTAGACATAAAACACCCCCAAACCATGAATATCTTTTGAAGGCACTATAGACGACCATTAACTAACTAGATGTGATGAAGATCAAATGTAAGGAATACGCTCATTTTACAAAATTACATGCAAGTACCAAAAAGTGATGTAAGTACTTATTCAACGGTCATTTTCAGCGCTCCCCGCTAACGTGACTTCAAGTTGAGATATTTGCGGCAAGGTACCGAATTGAGCAAAATGGTTTCAATTTACATTATAACTTGTTGTGTTTTGTCAGAAAATGGTCCTAACTCAGATTTTGTGGAAAAAGGTCATAATCTCCCTTTAAGCTGCCTGGGGCAATATCTCACAAAGTATTCGACGGATGTGATTGAAAATGTCACAACACGAATCACCGGACTAGATAACCCCATAGGCGAAATTTCATTAAAATTGGAGAGGTATGGTGTTATTTCGCGATTTTTTTTTGTCGCTCTGTCGTGGAATGCCCCAGCTTCTAGCAAGGATACTCTTCAGTGACCTTGACCTTTGAGCAGCCTTGTATCGTAAGATGAACCACAAATAGGGACCTGATAAGCCTCAAAACATCTCAAAACATCTTGGAAGTTAGCACGTAAGATGTACGAAAAAGTGCAAAGTTTGAGGTCAATTTTGAGCATGACCTTCACCTTGACCTGTAATATTTTTAGCACATTTTCGGAATACTCAGATTCTCTTCTTTCGTCTGACATCCAATTTTGCCGGTTTTATGCATCCTGCCGTCCTCTAGAACGCTTACTTTGAGATCACTACATATGTGCCGGTTTTTGCCTATGACCTTGACCTCTGACCTTACTGACCTGAGGTCAAAAACTGTAGGTGTTTTAGAATCGCCTCGTAAGGACTTTTCGTTTGGTACCGCTTTTGTTTCCGTAGCTTCCTTATTTATGGAGTTAGATAGGGGGGGGCGAAAAACGCTCCCCCCCCCCAGGCTGCGGTGGTTGGGATTACCCCCGGGCCCGGCCGGGGTAAGGAAACGGTCTAGATTTGGAACTTGTAGAGAAGTGTTACGAGTTTTTGTGGATAGTGTTGTTAGAGTAAACAAGCGTTTTAGGAGCACAGGTAAGAGTATGATGGATCGACGCAAAGTTCAAAGAGAATAACTCAGAAGAATATTGAAAGAGTATTCAGAATTATAGTGTGTTTTTAAGAACATTGGAAGGGTTATGTAAGGGTAAAAAGAATATTTGTGGAGTCATAATAGAGTCAAAGAAGAGTTTCATATGAATTTTATCAGAGTTTGATGTCGAAGAAGTTGCATCGAGAGTAAAAAAAAATGACAACGCTCCCTAATGTGCTGGGAAGACTTTTAACAAATTGGCGTCCGCCGCCTTTGGGCCCCACCAATCATTTTCGGGAAACGAAGCCGCTGAGGTTTTAGGTTGGTAGGTTGTAGGTTGGTAGGTTAGTATGTTAGTAGGTAAGGTTATGTCAGGTTTGATTATGTTTTTTATCTTCAATCAGGCCCTTTCTACGCCTTTACTGCTTAGGTTAAGCCTTTTACATCAATATCGATAATTTTATGAGAAATTTTTGATAAAGTCAAAAATTGTCAAAAATTGATAGATTGAATACCGGTGACTAGATAGATATATGGCGGCTCGGGGGACGTCTGCTAAGAGCGTACCGACTACCGACGTTTCTTGTGTCCACCCTCAGCGGTCGGCGTGCTCGGTCCGACTTAATCTATTTTCGCCGTGCTTGATTAAATTGCACTCCCTTACACCGTGCTTGGTCGCCTTTCGTTTCCGGCAGGTGTACCCTGAGGGCACCATCCTGACGTCGGGTTTCAGCAAGTGGTTGAGCGCCGGCGGCTGGCGGATGGGGTACGCCCACTACCCGGCCGCGCTGGCGCCGCTTCTGTCGGCCGTGCGCTCGGCCGCCTCCAACACGTACAGCTGCGCGCCTGCTCCCCAGCAGCGGGCGCTGGCGGCCGCCCTGCAGCCAAAGCACGCGCACCAGCTGGACACCTACATCGGCACCTGCTGCCGCCTGCTGCGCGCCGTGGGCGACTACTGCGCCAGGTGAGCTCGACGGTAAAGTTCAAGTTTAAGTCCTAAACTTTACACATTCTTACATAATTTGACATGCCGAGTCCAAAAATCATACTCCCATGTCTCGCAAGAACAAAATTATCACCAAAACGCTAAGCAATAAGACCTCCCGACATCTCGCGACCAAAACACGCCGAGAGGGAAATGAAAACATCCAGCGCTACCATTGATGATAAAAATTTCCTGTCGGGAAATAAAAACATTAAATATATATAATAAAAAATAATAAAATATGTAATAAAATCATCTATTTTTTTGTTAAAAAAAATATATTTTAGAAAAATGTTTCTTTTGAAAAAAATATTATAATATAAAATTAAAATAGCAAAACAAGAAAGGGAAATGTTGGGAACCGGGGTCATTGGGTGGGGAGGGGGAACAAATACGATGAAACGGGTTAGAAAAATTTGGGAAATGTTGGGAATCGAGATTCATGGGTGAGGGAGAGGAAAATGAAAATGACGTCATAATGACAACGAGGGAAAATGGTGAAAAAATCGTATAATTACGTATTTTAAAATCATAGATAAAAATTGATATTTCTTCAACAATAAAAAACATTATTTGATGTCCGTTCCAATTATGTTATGAAAGTGACGTCATTTTTATAAAAAAGAAGTAACACGAAATTATAATCCGAACCTAACCTAACCTGGCCTGACCTGACCTAACCTGACCTAACCTGACCTAACTTAACCTAACTTAACCTAACTTAACCTAACCTAACCTAACCTAACCTGACCTAACCTAGCCTAACCTGACCTTACTTAACCCGGCAGGCGGTGGGCCTCCCGGCCACCTTCCGCGCGGTGGGGGGGGGGGGGCATTTCCCCCCCCCCCCCCGCATCTCCGAAACTACTGGACGGATCCGTAAAATTCAAACGGCGTTCGATAGCCCTGTCATTTTTGTCGAAGAAAACAAAATTTCCTTGACCTCGGGGTCACCGATGACGTCACAGGTCAGGTCAAAGATAAAATGTTTCACCGTTCACGGGTCTTCTAGGGAATGCGCTATAACACCGAGGAAAACGCATTTTGTCGAAAATCAGCGATAGGGCGTCAGTTGCCTAGTACATATGTTGCTATTAGAGGTCACTGACAATACCAGGTCAGGTCACAGGTCAGGTCACCAAGGGCCAGCACATGAACCCAAGTTTACTAAGGTTGTGCGATGCATGTTATATGGCCAATTTTTCATTTCCAACTCAATGGTGTTGGTTATAAGACCATCAGGTACGGCTTAGGTCACTTTCTGGTGGAGGTCAGGTCAAGGTCAGGTCAAAAAAGGTCAAATTTCAAAGTTGATAGTTTTGCATAAAATAGACATCGATTCGATTCAGCTCGTCACGGGGAGTCTAACGATGGTCTTTGTTTTGCACTACGAGGTCTAGAATTGCTAAAAATTGAGTTTGAAAATTTTACGTCATCAATTTTGAACAGTTTTCTCGCTATAACTTGGCCAAAAAAGAGGTATCGATCTCAAATTTGGTATGTAGATAGAAGGCGGTAGGGACTATCACATATATTCCGTTTATTTTAATTCAGAAAACTTTTTGGATTTTTCGGCTATTATATTCAAAAATTCTATTTTTTAATTTTTGGGGGTCAAAATCCGAAAACTTCAAAAATCAGAGATAACAGTTCTATAGCCCTCTTGCTTCTACACCTTTTATGTATGAAACATTTTTCTGTATCTCTAAAGCTGTAGGCCTGACATCTCTTTCTGCAAAACCTTTTTTTTTAGGTCAAAAATGGCAGAAATGACGTCACTCTGACGTCATTAGCGGCCAACCTATCATAGCCCTCGGAAAAAATAGTCACAATGTGCAATAGCTATTCACGGGAGGGTACTGAAAGTTTGGTGACGATCAGCGCAGCAGTTCTGGAGATATATCGAAAAAACTAAAGGGTGGGGGGCAAAAAATGCCCCCCACCGCCTGGAAGGTTAATCGATGATGTTCTCTGATAATATGACAAAGCATGCATATAAGCAATTAGTACAACCCTAGCTGATAGCTCCTAGGAGACACACTGAACCTTATTTGACCAAATCTGCACCTAATCTGCACCAGATGTGCACCAAATGTGTACCAGATGGCCGTCGTGAAAACGGCTATTATTAACCAAGTGGCCACACTTCCTGGCCGCCATTTCAATGTCATTTCTGTCCCGGGCGAAATGGTGGGCGAATGCCCGATCTCAGGTCTATGCGTAGACCTGAGTTACACAGGTGTAGGGGAGAGTGGGGCACAATCGTGCATGGGGCACATTCGTTTTCAGCAGTTTATGGGAACACGAGTGACTGCACGAGCTCAAGGTAAATTATGGAAATATGTATATTATTGCCGCCCTTCGTTCACCGTAGAAGACAACACTGTACCTGCTGTCATGCTTGATAAAAGCGCAAATTTGTAATATTAGTGAGCTTTCCAAACTTTTCTTATGTCATCCATTTTCGTGATCCTGACTCGGAAATGTGGTTCAGCTTTTCAAAATTGGGGGGGGGGGGCGAAGAAGCTCACTCTATTCACGGAACTGCTGCAAACTTGTTTGTTGACAAAGTGTCATTTTTTCAACAAGAAATTTTGAAATATATTACAAATAACGTTGTGGGGCAGGTTCGTGTACACACTGCCTGGGGGCACATTCGTGTATATTTTTAAGTTTTTGCGAGCTATGACTTTATCTGTGGTAGTTTTCACTAATGACGCTCGCCTGACTCAGTCTCGGCTGCTTGCGACGTCGTGACGAGTAATTCACGCGAACTTGGCAATGTCACGGAGGCCGGCAGTTGGCACATTCTTGTTGGCCAGCCCATTCTTTCTATTGTCGAAAAGAATCAAGTGAAATGACCCCCTACCAATTTCCTTTGGTAAATTTCTGATAATGCCCGGTAATTTCTCGAACTTTGCAGGGTGCACGGAAGTGCCCCATCCCTTGCACGAATGTGCCCGATAGGTGGGGCAGTTTCGTGCAAACGCTCAGAGTTATTAAAAGTCATTTTTTTCTGATAGAAGCAATAATTTTAGAGGATAACTTTCAAAGAGGAAAAATATCTGCAATAGTTTCTTTCCATACTACAATCAACAATTTTGCCGTTGCACTAACCAAAGAACAGATATAAGGATGTATCCATTTTTTTGCACGAATGTGCCCCACTCTCCCCTACAGAGGTCTATGCCTAAATCCTAAGTAATCCGCCGCCGCCGCCGCCGCCGTGTGCAACGTAGTCACTTTGTAGCGCTTATTGCGGCGGCATCCGTTGACCTACGGACGTGAACTTTTACAGAGATGTGGGCCACCTTTACACGTAGGTCGTTTTAACTTTTGGACATGATGCGGCCGGGGGTGCGCCCTTGGCGCGTGCTCAAGTGCGCCATAGGGTTAACATCAAAGACGGCAAAAAACAGGCTATTGCTCGGGAACGGTGAGGGCTACGGGGGTGAAATTTTCACGCCAAGTCGGACGCGTGCACTCATTTACCGTATTAAATTGTCGATGGTGTGGGCTCAGCGGTGTGCACGTGGTGGGGTCGCGACCGGCACCGAGCAGATGCCACGTGCTTTAGGTTCAGTTGTTCGCTTAAAAAAAAAAAAACTGAGTAAAAAGAATCCAAAGCCAGTGGCGTCCAAAGCCAGTGGCGAGGACGGCGTAACCATAGCCATGTTGCGAATGACCTGGCCAGTGATTGGACCATATGTACTCGATGTTGTCAACTCATCGTTAGTGTCAGACTCTGTCCCGGATGTGTGGAAGCGGGCCATAGTAATACCGATACACAAATCCGCCAGTGTTACCGACCCATGTAATTACCGCCCGGTGTCCGTCTTACCCGTAGTCGCAAAGTTAGCGGAAAGTGTGGTGTGCGTTCAGCTGCTCCGGTACTTGCTGTCACATTCGATTCTAACCCATGTGCAACACGGTTTCCGGCCTGGCCGACATACCGAGTCGGCGATGTTAGATGCGGTTAGCCACTTCATGGATTGTTTAGATAAGGGTCAAATTGCGTCCTTATCAACAGCTGATACCAGTAAAGCTTTCGATAGTGTTCAGCATCAGCGGCTAATTGAGAAAATGGGATGGCATGGCATCCATGATCACTGGTTCAGAGATTGGTTAGAAGGGAGAAGTCAGAGGGTAAAGGGGGGGGGGGGACAAGAATTTACTACCCATCACCCATGGCGTGGTACAGGGGTCTTTGCTCGGACACGTTCTTTTCACAATTTTTAGTAACGATTTTTAGTATTCGTTGTAGTATTCGTTGATGACGCGAGCATCGTGCAGTACGCGGATGACACTCAGGTTCTCGTGGGCGGGAGGCCCGGAGACATTGGCGCCCTGATCGGATCCATGGAACAAAATTTGTCACTGCTCTCGAACTGGTTTGGCAAAAATGGTATGAAAATCAACGCTCAGAAAACTCAGCTCATTGTTCTCGGCACTCGTCAAAATCTCCGGCAGCTTCCAACAGTCAGCATCAACTTTATGGGCGCCACTGTCTCCGGCTCTCCCGCGGTGCGGAATCTGCCGGCGTCGTATTTGACCAATGTATGTCATTTGCCGCCCATACCGATGATGTCGTCCGGCGCTGCACAGGTATTTTAATTGGATTGAGTCACTCTAGACATATTTTACCGTATTCGACGCTCACCACCCTAGTCCAAAGTCTAGTCATTTCGCTCATCCGCTATTGTATCAGTGTGTACGGCTCCTGTAATACCACTCAGCTCGCACGTCTGCAAAAGCTGCTGAATTTCTCAGCCCGTGTGATATTGGGGCGTCGGAAGTTTGATCATGTTAGTGACGTCCCGCATGACCTGGGATGGCTGTCCGCGCGTAACATGTACTCATACCATGTGCTGACCCTATTGAAACGTATGCTGGTCACTGCGCAGCCCGAGTCAATCGCGAGTAAAATAGTGCATAGACGTGACGTACATCAGCGAGCCACAAGACAGATAGATATGCTACATGTGCCCAGAATCAAATCGGAGTCCGGGAGGAGACGATTCCTCTTTACCGCCGTGACAGCTTTTAATAGCCTACCACCGGCGATGTGTGACCTGAACCTGCGCGCGTTCAAGGCAGAGTTGCGCCGGCACTTGTTGCGACAACAGGCGGCCGACCGTTAGCAATACTTCATGACGACACGTTTGTGAGAGAGTGACTGCGAACGAATGTCTGTCTGTGTGCGTGCGTGCGTATGTTTTTCCCACGACACCCATCATTTTATATTGCGACCCTGGTTCAGGAATAGCCATTATTGTGGAATGAGCCTACGATGTCAAATAAATAAATAAATAAATAAATAAATAAATAAATAAATAAATAAATAAACGATTTGCCGTGTTATGTAGATGGCTGCAAACTTGTAATTTACGCAGATAACGTGCAATTCGGTCATAGAGGTGAAGTGCAGCAAGTATCGGAGCTCTAGAATAGGGTAGAGAACACTTTCAATTCTGCTCAGTGGTGGTTCATAGCCAACAGCCTCAAAATTAACCCCACGAAAACGGATCTTGTACTAATTAATCCGCGAGTTGCTGGGGGGGGGGGGGGGCGTTAAACGCCCCACTTTTTTCGCCGGGCCATAGCGCCAAATTTTTGTTACCTGTAGGGAATTGATTGAAGTTTATTATGACAAAGTTTCAAAAAAAAATCGGTCCGAAAATTTTTTGAGACATCGAGGTTTTAGTGACGTCATGATTTCTGAGTTTTCGACCAAAAACGGCATATGTTCAAAAAAATCATATAAAATCACAGAATAGTAATACAGACATGCCGTAAACGCCATTAGACTGCCAATACCATGAACAATCAAATGGCTATATTCGATTATTGATTATCGTTCCGCATTTTCCAAAATCTTGAACTGATTCTTGGCAATTTCTCGTGACTACTTCACGACCATGATACATGTATTTCTTAAATTGAACTTTTTGAGCCAAGCACGTACACATATGATAAAATGAGTGTCACCATCGTCTTCTACGCCCCAAATTACCCATAAAACATGTGTCACAGGCTGCGAATATCAGTTTTGATTTTCGGGGATATGTGCCTACCCGATTGACCTCACCTTGACCCTGACCTATGCTTGACTGACCCCTACATGGAGCTGACACTCTTGTAGGCCTTATATGATGGATTGTGCACTGTTTTGACAGAGCTTATGACGAGAGGCGCCCATTGCGAAGTCCTGAAGTCCATGCTACTGAAAGCCCGATTTCAGGTGTTTGACCTGACCTTGACCCGACCTGTGACCTCAAAATTCAACTTTAAGGTACTCATCTGAAGCGTCTCGTCGCGTTCTTGCGTTTGCCGCCTCGTGCGTGTTTCGCTGCGCCTATTGGTTCTCGAGTTATCGGCTGGGAGCGTTTAACCATCGAGCGGCCCCCCCCCCCAGCAAACGGTGGGTGGCGAAATACCCCAGCAACTGCCGAGTTAAATCTAGCAGAAGGAATGTAAATTACCCATTTGCACTAAAAATTGGGAACGTAAGAATTGAAACTTCCTTGTCTACGAAGGTTTTGGGAATGGTAGTGGATAACAATCTTACTTTTGAAGCCCACATTTCAACAGTCATTAAACGTTGCTACGCGACGATAGGTGGTCTCGCCAAGTTTTCCCGATCGTTGCCAGAAAGTGTCAAGAAAATGTTAGTGGGAAGTCTTGTCTTCCCCCATCTGACTTATTGTATGACCGTCTGGGCAGGTTGCGGGAAAGGTCAAAAACGGCGTTTGCAAAAAGTTTTGAACCACTGTGCACAAATTGTAAAGGGTGTTCGTCGATCCACTCATGTGACCCCGTTGCTACGCGAATTAGAGTGGCCGAGCATCAATGACCTGATCACGGAGCGAGCCATGGGAATGCTGCACTGGCTGATGACAAACCAGCACGCGCCTGTCAGTTTGCGAGAGAGTGTGGTACTCGGTGAGAGAGTATCAGTTCGCAGTACCCGAGCAGCCGAGGGTGGCCAGCTGCAGCTGCCGAGGGTGGCCAGCTGCAGCTGCCGAGGCTGGCCAGCTGCAGCTGCCGAGGGTGGCCAGTTGCAGCTGCCGAGGCTGGCCAGTTGCAGCTGCCGAGGGTGGCCAGCTGCAGCTGCCGAGGCTGGCCAGTTGCAGCTGCCGAGGGTGGCCAGTTGCAGCTGCCGAGGGTGGCCAGTTGCAGCTGCCGAGGGTGGCCAGTTGCAGCTGCCGAGGGTGAGCACGGAGCACGCCCGCCGTTATTTCAACTTCCGGGCAGTATCTCTATGGAACGAGGCTCCAGGCGCAGTAAAAGAAACACGAGCACTGTACTGCCGTAAGAGAACTCGGAAATGGCGCCTCGAACAATACGATGGGTAGAGAGGGGATATGGAGCCATGGTTAACGTAAGCTTGTTTTTAGCTTTGTCATAGGTGTTATATGTCTTTGGTTTTTATTAGATTAGATTTATAGTTGATGTTTTAATGAGTGTGTGATCCTGTACCAATGACACAAAGCTAGAAAAGCCACGCAGTGAGGAAAGCTTTAAGAAATAAATGATGATGAAATGATGACACGTCGGCTATCAGACATGTGCTTGGATCCGGAAAAATGGATCTGAGATCCGATCCCATGAATCCCGATCCGAGATCCATTCAGATCATAGATTCAACCCCTCAATTTTGTCGAGAGATCTACTGGGATCATAGATCTGACCCTTCAATTTTGTCGCTAGATCCACTCGGATCATAGATCTGGCTCCCCAATTTTGTCGTAAGATCCATTGGGATCATAGCTCATAGGTGCTCAAAATGTTAACAACTTTCTTTCATAAAAAGTTATTAATACCAAAGTATGGTTAGAAACAAACAATCTGATACAAAGGCCATATTACATAGTAAAGGCATCCAGTTACATTATACATAATCCAAAATAAAGGAGGCTCATGACGGTCACAACTTGAGAGAATTGAGTGACATGAAGATTGTTCACATACCAACAGAAAAGTTTGCATTATATATTACTGACCGGGCCGACGAAATTATTTGGACACGAGGATTGCAAAATTGACGGAGGCCCGAGTGCGGAGCACGAGCATAGAGATCTTATAATATAGAGATGCCCAGGTACTAAAAAACCTAACGTTTCTTGGGCGTTTTCTAAGCAAGAAATTGCGCTCTTTGAATATCGTGATTTGTGTCTGTACCCTCTTCTAAAAAGAAAATAAATGATTATTATACGTATTTCTTCATTATATGAAGTGTAGAAATAAAGGATCACATTAGTCCACTTTAAACGTTTTTTTTTTGTTGCAATAATTTCTTATGTTCTTGGACACGTTGGAAACATCCCATGGGATATATATTGGAATGGAAGTTGACGTTGGGATAGCATTGAAGTATCGCTGTATTTTCCAAAGTTAGTTATTTGATTTATAAATTCGGCTCCCGGTACTGGGGTGTATTAACCCTCGCCGGCCGAGGGGGGGGGGCGGGTGCCGCCCCCCCCATAGGGTTTTTTCGCGATAGCTCCGAACACGCTGGCGATAGAGAGCTGAAACTTGGCATACCTGATCTTTGATCCAAGCCGCATCTTTTGACACCAACCGCATTTTTGGGTCAGGTCAGGTCACTGACCTATGACGTCATAAGTGAACCTCTGCACGGTCTTCAGATGTCGCAACTTCGCAACGCCCTCACTGCCAGAGGAGATGTCACAGGGAAATGAAACTTGCAGGATCTAGTATCCATTATGAGTCTCACAACTTGTATATCTCGGATTTTTCCTAAAGGTCATATGAGGTCAGGTCATTTTCGTGACCTCACCATTATAAGTCAATGGGGAAAAATGAAAACTGCTATTCTGGCGCCGGGAACGATCTCCAACTATCTCAAGCACACAGAATCGTGATTTGATGCACTCCTTGCAAGGTAAGATGCGTCACTTTTGCAATGTTGACCTTCCGTGACGTCATTTATGACGTCATCAAGGTCATATCAGTTTTTCGTCAATAACTCCCGATCAAATTGAGCTAGCGAGTCGAGAAAGCCACCAATGGACTCAGGAAGACCTGCCGAATCGAATGATATGCGACATGACCTCTTTCGACCAACTTCGTGACCTGGGGGTGCTGACCTGACCTTGACCTGAGGTCAACACCCCAAGTTGACCTGACCCAAACAAAAAGTATATCATTCGACGCGCCTGAGCGAGGCGAACACGATGCTGCCAAAATCGCGGCTCTGCGGCCGTTTTTGCGAAGTTATTCACCAAAAACTGAACCGTACCCTGGGGCACTTGACCTGACCTCAGAGGTCACCGGTTGACCTAGGACCTTAAAATCGGGTACCAATCTCTGCGCCTCGTAACGGCGCACACGCTCGTTTTTTCCGCGACGCGCTAGCTCCACCAGGGGCGAAACGGCGAGGGGGGGGTCGTACCCGCCCCCCCCCCCCCCCCTCGGCCGGCGCGTATGTAGAAAACCAATAGGTCCGGCGAGGGTTAAGAGATATCATTGGTTGTGCGGTGAGGTCATCATGAATATTTTAATGTCGATTTTTTGTCAACTTTTTTACACCGTATTATTAGTTCATCAGTGATGGGTTAATAAGTGTTGTGTTGAAGGATGCGTTGAACAGTCGCCGAACAGCTTCCACAAATTTCTAAGTCTTGAGCAGGCAATGGACGGAAGTGCTCGGAAAACCTGCAGTGGCTTTTAACGGATTGTGACAGGGTATGCTCCTCTCATTTCGACCCTGCCGTGATAAGAACGTATGGTCCCAGCGTTCGATTATTGAAATGTGCAGTGCCAAGAAAACGGCGTACTTCATTGACCATGCAAGGATGCAAGATGACCAAACATTCTTGGAAGATGACCACACTTATGCCCTACCAGACTATACAGTACTGAAAAGAAGAAATGACGTTTTAGGCGATGCAATTTTTTTAGTCGATTTTTAGTCGATTTTTTTAGTCGATGCGTTTTAGTCGACAATACAGAGCCAAATTTGCAGAGATGTTTGCCATTGTCGCTCTGTAGCTGAATGCATTGATTGTATCGAGACAAATATATGTTTTTTTTTTCTTCAAAACTCCGTCACAAAGATTGCTAATATTTTTACTTTATTGAAGCTGCTTTCAAGACGGGAATCTGGCACATATTTGGTGTAGATTTGGCAAATTAGGTTCATTGTAGCCGTTTTCACGACGGAATAGCGGGTACCTAATAGACACCTGTTTGGTCCTTTGATACCTCAGGAACAGGAATTTTAGTAGTTCTTTATAGTAGGTTTTCCACCTTTCGAATGAGTGGCCCGATACTTTGCTGTTTTTCTACTAAATATTACAATGATTAATTTTATTTAAGGACTTACCACTCACGTACACCTATGAAGCGTAAGCGCGTTCATGAAATTCTCAAATCTATATAGTGCTAGTACAATGATTACCTACAGTGAGTCGCAGTGGTCGGCAGGTCCTCCGGGGTCGTGCCCCCTTTTCGGGCGCCAGGCAGGGCCATTACCCCCACCTACCAGACCGCATTGCATACACAACCAAGTTTACTGAAATGTCATACCTTTCCGTGACACTAGTGGCAGCGGAACACCTTTAATGAAGGGAGGGTGCACTGCCGACTTTTGGTCGCATCTTTCCATGCAGCGCCAATAGGGAATTGCAAGTTGCAACGCCAATGTCAAATACCAAAATCAAAGGGGGCACGGTGCCCCGTGCCCCCCCCCCCCGTTCCGCCACCTGTGCGTGACACTTTGGGTATTTAGGGCATTATTATGTAAAAAGCGTCGGACCACGACAAAATTGTACCCTCGTGCCGATCATGTTTTTATTTGCCATACCTAACACATTTCATATATTGCACACAAATAACCGTTGGCTTGTTAGTTGTTTCTTGAGATCGTGGTAGGTCATACAATCTCAATTCTAGAAACTACAGCGGGTCCCTATCTTCTCCACAACTGTCATTGACCTATTGAAAGTCTTAACACGCGCACCGACGGGGGGCGGATATCCGCCCCCCCCCCCTGAGGTTTTTCGCGGATAGCGGGAAAACCGCGGCGCTACGCGCCGCAAAATTTGGTACGACTATTCTCTCATCAATTTTACACATGGTGTGCAAGTTTGAACCTCCTAACTTTTAAGGTCAGGTCACCAGGTCACTTTGAATGATCCAACATCAAGCCACTTTTTTGCAACTTTGTCACCGTGCCAGAGCTACAGTAGATGTCGGAGGCCTTTAAAAATCGCAAGATGTTATTAGGTCATTAGTAGCTACAATTTGTTTATCTCGGAATTTGGATATCGATGACCTAAAGTCAGGTCAATTTCTCGACCTCCCCATTATACCTAAGTCAATGGGGGAAAAATCAACTCCCTGTTTTTACCACTAAAACGGGTCGGAATGGCCCCATATACCATACATGACTTCATATACGATCAACCTTCACTACCTTGAGGTCAGTTTTGCTATTGGGCAGCTGTAAGGTCATGTGACGTCATCAAAGTTCACAAAAGTTTTTTTTTGCCAATAACTCCGTACAGGAACAAGATACAGCCGCGCGGATGGTCTCATTGTGTTCAGCTCGTCAAGACGCATCGAATGATATACATGATGACCTCGAGGTCACGTGACCTGAGGTCAACCTTTGACCTTGACCTTTCGAGGTCAAGGTCAAGGTCTGTGTGTAGGTCAAGGTCTGTGCAAGGTTTCGAGGTCAAGGTCTGTGTGTAGGTATACTGATGTGTGCACCGAGTGTTTATGTGTCCATATTACATGAAATCATGATTTGAGAAGCTGTTACCAAAAATGCAGTCAAAAAAATTCACGAAAAATAAATTTAGCTTGCCTAAAACGCAATTATTTTAGATGACCTAGGTTGACCTTGACCCTGACATTGACATCTGTACCTCGTCGAACAACATGTTGCATGATAGATTGGAGGTAAGAATGGCAAAAAAGGCCGAAATCAAGGTGTGAAAAGCTCACAAGGCCCATAGCCAACGCAAGATGCTGAGAATTGGCCATTTGGGCCATGACATGACCTGAAAAACAAGGTCATATCTCCGAAACCAAAAACCACAGAAACTTGAAATTTTCAGTTGACATCAAGAAAGGATGGAGGAGCAGCTATACGAAAAATCAGCCTTCAAGCTCTAAAAATGTTGAGTGCAGAGCAGAAAAACTACTTGGGGGGGGACCACCCCCCCAACCACCCCCCATGTGCGGGCGAGGGTTACCCCTTGCCGTTTCGCCCCTGATCGAGCTAGAGCTTCGCGGAAAAAACGAGCGTGCTGCCCGTGACGAGAGGAAGCCGATGATACCTAATTTTAAGGTCCTAGGTCATTGGTTGACCTTGCAGGTCAGGTCAGTCACGAAAACGGCTATTTACACCATATTACTTTTGAAAACATTTTCTTGCGACACTTCGGTCATCTATGCCTAGTGCCTTAATAACCAAGATGTCATCCGTAAGAGAGCAAATATGTAGTAAATGAATATATTAAAAAAGACAATTATATAACAGCTGTCCGTTATTGTCTATAACGACTTCTTCAGCGGTTAAAAAAACGCTGTAGAAGTTTTTTAGACGAAACCGGTCCGGTTTTATATATAATTATCTCTTTTAATATATTCATTTACATACTATACTTGCTCTCTACTATAGGCAGTACAGGTACACTCGTCCAATATATCTGCATGATGTCATCAATCTATGTTTTTACTTTCTTCCCGAAGCAGTCTGTGTTTAAGAGCCTCACGAGCTACCTGCGCTCAGAAAAGTTACTTAAAAAACGCCCAAGAAACGACACGAAATTGAGTGTTTTAACATTGTATGGGCATCTCTATATTATAAGATCTCTATGAGCACGAGGGCCGGAGTCAAGTTTTGCAAGCCGAGTTTCCAAATAATTTCGTACGGCTGAGGTCAATAAGATTTTTCCTACATGCCGCATACCAGCTAAGTAGTTTCGACAGGTTTTGGTGACACTTTTATACGATTGTTTTGTCCATATTTTCCTAACAGTGATTGCGCTACTGCTGTGGATAAAGGAATTTTTTTAGAAGAAAATGCATCAAAATACCTTACTTCAAAAAGAATCGCGTCTGAAATATCAACTCAGAATGGCACAACAACTGGATATCCAGGGAACATAATACATGAATAATTTTCCAAGACATAAGAACAAGAGGAAGGTATAATACATATACCTAGTCCGGTGATCCTGCCGATCCTTCCCACTACCGCCCTATTTCCATCATCCCAGTCCTTGCCAAAATAGTGGAGCGGGCAGTTCAGCGCCAACTCTACTATTACCTTTCCTCCAACCATCTCCTCTCCCCAACCCAACATGGCTTCCGTCCGCAGCACTCTACCGAGACCGCCCTCACGTGCGTCACCGACAGCATCCTTGATGCTACAGATTCTGGCCTTCTCTCCATTCTTTGTCTCATTGACCTTAGCAAGTGTTTCGATGTTATCAGTCATGCTAAATTGCTCGAAAAACTCCAGCTGCTGGGCGTCGACACATCCTGGTTTCAAAATTATCTCTCCGGTCATTTGCAGAGTGTAAGCCTCACTTCCTCTGATGGCCGCGTCAAAATCTCACCTCCTCTACCCATCAACCAGGGCGTTTTTCAAGGTTCTAGCCTCGGCCCTGTCCTCTTCTGCGCGTTTGCCAACGACCTGAGCTTGTACGTCTCCGATGGACTAGTTATCCAGTACGCCGACGACACCCAGGTCTTGGTTTCCGGCCCTAAATCTGCTCTTCCAGCGCCTGCATCGCGCATGGAAAGCACCCTTTCCTCTCTTGGCAACTACTTCCTTGCGAACGGCTTAAAGGTTAACGTAAACAAATTCGAGCTCATCACTTTTGGTTCTAGACAAAATTTGCGCAACCTCCCGACGATCAAAATCAGATACCAGGACACGTGCCTGACGCCCAGCACTGAGGTCAAAAATCTTTTTTTTTTACATGACAGGTGTGGTCTTCGACCAGCACCTGTCATGGGACGCGCACGTGAGGGCTGTCTCGCGTAGATGCTGCGGTATCCTCGCAACACTATCCCACCTCCGCCACTTCCTTCCTCCTGACACCCTTCCCGAGAGTCACCGCCCTGGCCGTCTCGCACATCCGCTATTGCCTTTCTGTTTACGGCAGCGGCAGCGCTGGCAACCTCGCAACCATCCAGAAGCTGCTCAACTTTGCGGCTCGCGTGATCGCGGGAAAACGAAAGTTTGACCGCATGTCAGCTGTGCGAGACAGGCTGGGGTGGCTCGACTCGTCTCAACTCTTCCAATACCAATCCCTCTCTCTGCCTCCTTGACAAAGTCCTCTCCTCTAGCCAGCCCGAATGCATCGCCCGTCAGGTTTGCCTCAACCGGGACCATCATGGCCATGTCCGGCACACCAGACAGGACGATCTCCTGCACGTGCCACCCATCCGTTCGGAGGCGGGCCGGCGACGCTTTATATACCGCTCGCCCCACCTCATGAACGATCTGCCCATTTCGGTGCGGAACCAGCGAGGTCCGCGGTTCAGGCGAGCCCTGAAGGCCCACCTACTCTCGAGACGAGACACGTGATGAATGCGTTTTTGATCATGATGCCGTGCAGGTGGTGTTTTTTATCCTGAGCTATATGTATATTTTAGGTTGTGTAACATCGTGAGTGTGTATTTTACCCTGCATGTTATGATCCGATTTTATTGACGTGAAGGCCATAATAGCCACTTGTCTTGTGGATGCCTCTTTAATAAACTACTACTACTAGTGATTAAACGTGAATTTTTCAGTGCTCTTGCAAGAATCTTTTCTTTATTTATGTGTACCTAATCGTACTTTGTTGATGCCCTATGGCTAAACTTTCGTGAAATACATTATATTTTCCATATTTTACGTGTTTGTTTCGAGGAAAGGACTACAACTGTCAAATAATAACGTAATAACTTAGGCCAAAGGTATCAGTGGACATATCAAACGAAGATAAGACAACAAGCTATAACGGATTTCGATTAATAGGCGCATATCTTACCATAATTTCGGCTTTGTAACCAATATACAATATTTCAAAACCCTTGATAAGCAGAGCAGATATTTTTTAACCAAAAAATGTTAGTTTTCTAATTTTACGCGGCAAATATCATGCAAAAATGATGTCAATTAAACCTCTGAGTTAATGCGATAAACTGTAGTTTAGAGGTCATTGCCCTGGGCAGTAAACCCAGGCAGTAAACTTTTGTTTCCTGCCCGGCCTATCAAATAGCATGGCCTTTTGACACCGACAGTTTCTTGGTCATAGTTTTACTGCCCGGCTCGTGCTGTGCTTAAGACATACCCCGGCATGTAGGAATAACAATTAACATAGAGGTAAGTCAAAGTAATGACTAATGAACAATACATTACTAGGTACCTACCACATCACAATTCATGTTAGAATCTACATAATGATATTGATAAGACAATCTTGCATTAGACAACCATGAGGCTTTCCAGTTTCCAGCTAACACGATTGATAAACAATAAAAGATGATACTGACACATGTGGCTTGGTTAGGTAAAGGTATTTCAATCTATAGAAAGAAATATTTGATCAAATTAACTGAGATATAAACAAAAGTATACAAATATTCAACAGCCTGCGGAAGAGATGGGAAGCGAAATATCAATTGTAATGGCCTTGGATATTTACCGTAAAATGATTATTCAGTATCTGAATAGAACTCGTGACGTCATTTCAAATAACAAATGAGCTAAGCGTTCTATCTTAGAGTATAATGAAAATAAATAAAAAATCAAACTGGAAATTCAAAAGTCTGGAGTTTTTTTCAAAAGAATATTCATTTTTTCTGCCTCACATAATTTTACGATACGATTGTTTGTGAATATCATCCTTGTAGCGTTGAATTTCATGACGTAAACGTAAGCTAAAACGGTATTACATCAGGCCCTGAGCCGGGTGTGCGCCTTGCATCTTTATTTTATTCACTTTTCAAAAGAATCACAATATCTTACGTCATTAGTTTGAAGGGCCTATTACGGGGAATCTTTTGGAATCATTACGGTTTTAGTCAAATTAAGATTTTTCATTGGTCAAACGATAATGACGTAATAAAACAATATTACCAAACGTGAGCTGTGAATTTCGTTTTGTCTTTTTTTGGGAGGCTCTCTCATAACGAAAGCACAGCATGGCATCACACGTGGCACGATGCCAAAAGTAGGTAACCTGAAGAAGTTGATGCCATTTTTGAACTTGTAATTTTATTAGGAAAGTATTAGAGGTTGGTTGCTATTCTTACTAAAACGATATTGTGTTGCACATACTAATAGCTCATACGAACATTCTGGATTGGGATTTCATACCTGGCAGAAGTGGATTGTTGGATTATTTTTAACAAAACTGACCTATTTGGCTTCCAGGTTTGATTTCCTAACATCTGTCCATAGGCGGCGGAACGGGGGGGGGGTGGCACCAGGGTACAGTGCCCCCCATAGATTTTGGCATTTTAACATTAGCCCTACCGGCGTTGCATGGAAAGAATGGGACCAAAATGAAAATCTGCAGTGCCCCGCTGCCACTGCATCTGTCTGTAGTTGTACCATACTGTATCTGTCATACTGTTTGTTCATTGAATTAAAGTGGCTGTAGCTTGTTGATAAGATTGTCATCAGTGCTGCCATGAAAAAGTTACAATTGGTCACAAAAAGTAGCAATGTGCATGTTCTTGGTTTATTTTAAATGTAGTACAAATGTTGTTGATTTAAATTCAAATTTAATGATGATACCTAATGATTACAACTGGTCTTAACCATGTCCACAAGTGACAGACGGCTATGACGGCCTGGACCGACCGACGCGACGGCGGCCTGCCGACGGTGACGGCCCGCGGCCGGCCGCTCGAGGGTTCCGGCCGCCGGCGTTCGGGCACATGCGGGCGAAATGGCCGGTGACGTCACACTCGAAACAGGCGGCCTGTCTGGATATCCGTCAAGACAGCCCATATTCAGCCCAGATTCAGCCCGGATTCAGCCCATATTCAGCCCAGATTCAGCCCGGATTCAGCCCAGATTCGGGACACCTCCGATCAAGCTGAAACTCGCACACAATGTAGGCCATGACATGCCCAATCCACAGTTCAAGTCATTCGGTGGCACTCCCAGCCGTTTGACCTACAGAGGTCAGCAAAGGTCACGTGGCCCAAATTTGCACAGCAGATTGTGGCCCACCCAGTAGAGCTAGAGCGCTAAATGGCACCAATCGACTCGCCAGCATCTAATCTTACTTTCTCAACACTCATTTGACCTCTCAAGGTCATGCGATGACCTAAGGTCATTTGTGGGCTATGTCGAAAATACACTTGCACAGCAGTTTTCGAGTAGAGGGATTGACCGAATTCCAAATCAAAGCACATCATCGGGTAGCCCATAGGCCGTAGTGACTTTCCTTAAAAACCGCTTTTCGATATGTGACCCCGTTTGACCTCGGCAGGTCAAAATGTGCAAATAAACGACACTCCATACGTCGCAGCCCGGATTCAGCCCAGATACGGCACATCTCCGACCAAGCTGAAAATCGCAAAAAATGTAGGTCCTGACAAGCCCAATCCACAGTCCGAGAGGCATTCGGTGGCACTCCCAGCCGTTTGACCTACAGAGGTCAGCAAAGGTCACGTGGCCCAAGTTTGCACAGCAGATTGTGGCCCACCCAGAAGAGCTAGAGCGCTAAAAATGGCACCAATTGACTCGCCAGCATCTAATCTTACTTTCCCAACACTCATTTGACCTCTCAAGGTCATGCGATGACCTAAGGCCATTTGTGGGCTATGTCGAAAATACAATTGCACCGCAGTTTTCGAGTAGAGGGATTGACCGAATTTAGGTCAAGTAAAGACTAATTTAAAAAATAGCGAAAACGACACGTGCTGGCGAAGTCTCCAATTACTCCCCGTTTCACGATTTAAAAGAGGAAATAACAGGGAACCGCTTATCTTATTACTGACCCTGCACATACATTCATTAATTTCTTCGCTTTTACTGACATATAAAGACATACCCTTTTGAAAATTGCACAACAAGTCTGCTACTACATCACACTCCCGTGTGTCACAATGCTAATCAGCAGCGTTCACTCGGCTTGCTCCTAACTTACGATAATTATCCCGCTAGATGACATACTGTTTCTCTAATCAATCGCTGAAACTTTCAAGGAGATCGTTCAGTTGGTACACCAAAGACTATATTTTAGGGCCTTGCCAATGACAAGCATTCTAACTTTTTCACTTGACCTGGCCTGGGGACCAGAACTTAATTAAGTGACTTGGGTCTGAAAGTTTGATAGCACTTGCAGAACATTCAACAGAGCTGCAGATGGGCTTGCTATGGAGCTGCAGGTGTGCCAGCCAGGCACACCTGCAGCTCCATAGGGCGGACCTCTGCCGAGCCTGGGGCGTGTGCTGGGCGGATCAGCGACTCTCATCTTCGAGTACCTGCGGCGGGTGGGCCGTGTCGACCCCCCGGTCGACGCTGCCACGGCCGTGGCCGCCCCGGCGGCCACGGCGTGACGTGTAGAAGAAGAAGAAGAAGCTGCAGGTGTGCCGAGCCGCCGGTCCGTGGCGGCGGGGTGACGATGCGCTGTCTGTGACCGACAGGCAACTGCACGCCGTCGGCGTCAAAGGCTACCCTAGCCAAGGCGCCTTCTACTTCATGCCAGACTTCGAGGTGTGCCGCGGAGCACTGGCAGCGCGCGGCATCACCACCGGCGACCAGATGGTTGGCGCCATTCTCCAGGAGGCCGATGTCGCTGTAAGTCGGCGTGGTCAGCAGACTGTGACTACTGGTAATGGTGGCACCTGGGCGTTGTTTCATCGAAGGAATAACTTACGGCCCTCCGTCAGTTATGCAAGCATTGGCGTATTTTATGCCAATTCCGTTTCATAAGGCCGGAGACCGGAGAAAGTCACGCCATTGTAATTGAGGAGCATCATTTACGGCAAATGCTCGATTCTGGCCCAATCGATGCCATTTGCGTTTCGAAGACCGACGTAATTAACGCCAAGTAATTTATCAAGTACTTATTCGGTAGGTCAGGTCAGAATTTGCAGCGTAAATTAGGAAAAGCGTACTCGAAATAGCAACAGTCTGGTTTTTGTAGTTTTTTTAAAGAAAAATTATAGTTATGCTTGAAACGTACAGGGTGCCCAATAAGTTCCTTCTCACCTAAATTTTTCTTTTAGAGGTTTTTAAAAGCCACGCTTAATTTATTTTGTAACTGAGCTTTTGGGATTGCCATGGCAACTGTCATGTTGAAAAAAAAACTGTGAATATGCTCCACGGTAACTAATTCGTCTAGACAATTTTTTTTTTGCTAGAGAGCTCACTTCCTGTGGAGACGGCTTACGCCGCAACATAGAGGTCCCCGATACGGGTACGTCTCGGTATTTAGTCCGCACGTAGGCCATTTGCGATGGTTGAGGGTGATTGAAGCCATTCAGTCTGTAGCCAATGTCTGCCGCTAACTGCACGCACAGTCAGCAAGTGACGCCGATGATTTTTCGGGAGTCAATTGCGGCAAGTTAATGCCCTTTTTTGTCAGCTCTCAGGAGTGAGCCATGTGGCCAAAACTGTGTGGCGCCAAAGTGGCCGTCAAAAGGATCTTAACGTTAGAAAGTTGGTAAGCAGGCTTTTCAGGATGGATTACCAGCTGTCTAAGAATATTATTTCGGGGTACATAACTCACGGTCACTTGGGCTCAAACTTAACAGAGGACGCAAAACAGTCGAAAATGTCTTAAATTGGCCAAACATTTGTTTCGTTATGCCTGAGGCTAAAAAACTGGAGGGCCGATGACATCAATGTGGTCATCTGGACTACCTACTCAGTCGGTGACACACCAGGGAAATAAGCTAAAATTAGAGCGCTCTATTTATTGCTCCCGCTACTTCACCGTCTCCCATAGGGTCCTGTGTTGAGCTGGTGTCGAGGCTCTAAAAATGACGCCGATTTTTGCACCCTTCTCACGAAAACCGCTCGGACCGCCTGGAAACTAATTGTTCCGCTCTAAAAATTTCATGACCGATGGGAAAATGAACGAGGAAAAGATTGGCCCTGAAATAATTCTGAACTCCCTGTAGAACATATCGAAATATGCACTGAGAAAAAAAATTATTCCCCTGGAACACCTTTAAGGGTGTGTACCAAACTGCACCTCGCTGGGGTGTCAGACGGGTGTCACTTTTGACACCAATACAGGTGTCATTGGGAATGAAACACCGGGTGTCTGACACCCTTTTAGGTGTCTGATACCCTTTTGGGTGCACACCCAAAAGGGTGTCAGACACCCGGTGTTTGATTCCCAATGACACCTGTACTGGTGTCAAAAGTGACACCCGTCCGACACCCCAGCGAGGTGCAGTTTGGTACACACCCTTAAAGGTGTTACGAGAGTGTCCATTGGATGCCAAAAAAGGTGTCGGCACATTCTTACATTTATTGGTTCAAACAGGCATATCGCATACAATGGCATTCCTATCTTGTATACAGCAACGAACTATAAAGTACAAAAAATATGGGCTCTATATTTACGGAGAAATCCAATGAAAACTCACCGAAACACATCGGGTCCATTCACAGTGAGAAGTTACTCGCATTTCAGCAATGATAATTAACCGTCGATTATCTCCAACCAGATGTTATTCCGCAGTTCACTTGCTTTCGTTTCCATGGTGCCATGCTGTGTTGTCATCCTCACTCCAGACTTCAAATTTCACCGAGTCCCGCCCGCCTCGTCATTTGAATAAACACGGAGCAAGCTACAAATAAAAGCTAAACATTATCATGAACGCACAATCACTTGAAGAAGTACACTGCGAACAACGTTCGGCGCCACTATATCCACATAAATTCAAAAAAGCCCTGCCATCACTCACACCGCACACGCACCACGTGGCACGCCGCCGCCAACTGAAATCTAACGGCTTTCCTGCAAGGTGGCGCTTTTTGATCTTCGCATGGTTGACGCCGTGACTAGCACACAAATGACGTCACACAATGAAGCTTGCTGATTGGGTAATGATTCAAACCACTGGACCTGCTCTGGTTTCTAGCAGTGCTACGGAGTCAGAGTCGGAGTCTGATGGAGTTGGCAGTTCTGGCCGGAATAGGAGTCCATTTTGGAAGACAGAGCGGGAGTGCGAGTCACTGAAAATCCGTTAGACACCGCATCCCTGGTTCCTAACACAAGTGACGTCAGAACAATTTATGTGATGATTTAGGTTCGAATACACGACAGCTTCCAAACATTTCATGACTCATGCTGGAATGTTCCTCAGCAAATGACAACACACGTGAAGGTATCACAAGGGTATCAGATCCCTTTTAAGGAACATTTTTGTTTACACCTTTTGAAGTGTTGATGGTTTAGGGTGTTTGACACCCGAATGGATGTTGGTGTAGGACACCCATTAATGTGTCTTTCTGAATCCCATTAGGTGTGTTTAAAAGCGCGTTGCACTTGAAGGTTGTCATCGTGGTGTTGTACACCTCCATGATTCCCAAAACATTTTTGACACCAATCTGGGCGTTATATATGACACTGCAATGATGTCCGACACCCGTGAGACACCCCATGGGAATATTTTTCCTCATTTTTTTTCGCGCTGTTTTTGGTGTCAGATCCTTTTGCAAGTGTCAATGTGACACCTCTAGCAGTGTCGGACACTCTTAACATTCCGCTTCAATAAATGGCAACACCTGTGAAGGCCTCATAAGGGTGTCAGATGCTTTTAAAAGAACATTTTTGACACCTTTTAGGGTGTTTGATACCTTAGAGTGTTTGATACCCGGATGGGTGTGGGTGTCGGACACCTATTAAGGTGTCATGCTGAATCCCATTAAGGTATATCTAAACGCTCGCATGCGAACGAACACTTGAAAGGGTGTCATCGTGGTGTTGTACACCTTAATGATTCCCTAAACAGCATTTTTCAACACCAATCTGGGTGTTCGATGACACCTCCAATGGTGTCTGACACCCGTAAAACACCCCTGGGGAATAATTTTTTTTTCTCAGTGTGGCTGCAAACTAGGAGCATGTCAAAATCGACAAAACAATACAAATAAACTTACCGGGATTTTTTTATTTTCCATGCATCTGTGTATGAAATCAGTCGGTTTTTCGGAAAGATCATCTTCTGTTTAATAAATAATTCCACAATTGCAATCGAGAAAAAAAATACATTTCTGCTGTGACAACAGTTTTGGCATTGTGCCAGTAGTGTGGCGTGCGCGGTGCTGCGTGGTCGTCGGGACGGAGTTGTGAGTATTTTCGGTGTTTTAAATGGTTGATGGCCATTTGAACCAGCTTTATATTATTTCCTACAAACTTTTGCATCAAATTATTGCTTTGAAAGACCATTGAAACCCCTTATCTCTTCATGAAACACGATCATATTCATCGTCGACGAAAATGGCGCAGGACTCCATGTGCGTTTCGATCGAAATAAATCGTAAATTAAATAATACTCGATGATAAGTATCATATTCTAGTGACACATTTTCATAAAATAAGGCATAAACTTTGCAAGGAAGTCAACATTGGATAATTCGATTCTTATTTTGCTCACATATCCTTGTAGTAGTCAAATGGCATTGTTATATAAATGTAAGTATATGTTTTGGCTTAATGTTTGCTGTGAAACCACCCAGCCACTTGCTGATTGAGTGGTTTTCTGATAATTACCTGATAATCATTTCTCCTTTTCCTTAACCCTATTAGTGGCAGGGGGGTTGTTTTTATCCACCCCTCAGGTTTTTCGGGAATATCTCCGAAACCGCTGAAGTTACGATGCTGAAATTTTCTGACTTTTCCTAAAACTAAATTGGGCACATTCCCTGAAAATTTCAAGTTCATAACTTTACCAGGGGCGGCTCCAGAGCACTGGGAATTGGGGGTCCTATTCGTGAAGCGAGTCATTTGGGCGAAGATCACGATGCTGCACCAGTTTTACGAACAGTGAATGGAAGGTATCATGTGATAACATATACAAAGTTATTGTGCATCCTCTTTTGACACGTTTTTGCTATAATAGGCGGATCCAGGCGTCCAAAAAGGGGGTTATTTTTTACCTCCCAACATAGGTGCCCTGACACCGCTTATGCATGACCAATACAATTTTAGTCGTTCTCTCATAGGAAAATTGTAACATAACAAGACCATTGCCACCCTTTTTAGAAACAGTACCAACAAAAACCTTATTTACTATACTTTTTGTGTACCCCCAATCTCAATGATCTGTATCCGCCTATGATTTTTGAAAATGCATATTTTTAGGATCCATGTGAATTCCTGGTTCATTCTCTATCGATCGGCAAAAGTTGCGTTAAGTTTGGTTCAGAAACCTGGCCGTGATAAACAGTCTAAAATGTATCTGCAATTTGCCCGTTTTTACCCCCCTCTACCCCCCTATTGACATTTTTTAATTTTATTTTTTTTTTTAGAAATGTAGATCTCGTTGAGCGAAATCGAATGCCGTTTGAATTTTGAAAATCGGCCCGATAGATCTCGAGATATCAAGGGGGGGGGGGCGTAAACAGCCCCCTGCCACTAATAGGGGTAGCCAGGAGCCTGCCACTAATAGGGTTAAAAGAAACTAAAATCATTTTCAAAGTAACCCATTTTTAGGAAAGGCGGCTTGCTCATTGACATTTCATGTTCTTGTTTTGTTATTGCTGGCAGTATTTTGATACAATAATGCAATATGAATTTTTTGCAATAATAAAACTTTTTTTTGCAATAATAAATTTTTTTGCAATAATAAAAGGGCGGGTAGCGGTAAACCATGATATGGGATCTCTTATTATCTGACTTGGTAAGAATTCGAGTCAATTTGCGGATTGATTGGTGCCGTTTCCTTGCCGATATCTTGCTGACTCTCCTCACCACTTGACAATGGGCGGCTTTTGTGGTCGCGACCGGGCTGAGTCTGCCACCGAAGTCCCAGCTTATTACGCCTCAGGCAGATGTGCAATTGGCTGCCGCTGATGTCCAGCTGCTGGCAGACCAGCTTCTGGCTCATGACGCCGTGGATGCCGCCATGCAATTTTATCACGAAAGGAGATATTGTATCCCTTTCTCGCAACTGCCTTGGACGCAAACTACCATGTGAACCCGTCTGTGAATCGACTCCTACTCAGAGCAACAGTCTGAGTTGAAAACCGATAGCAGAGGCACGTATTCATCCAATATTCCCACTTCTAACATCAGAAAGGATTAGGAAACTGTGCAAACAGATATGACGAAAAAATAGATGTCCGGATAATTTCGTTACACCCTGTACTGAATTAGTTTTTGTGCCTTCGTAACATGTTACGAAGCTGTCAGAGAAAAAATAGCGTTCTGCCCCTCCAACTTTTGCTTATTTGTAGAACTTCGTTGCTTAGCAAACCACTATGTTGTTCGCATTGAGGAGCTTTGAAATGTATGTGTGATTCAAAATGTATGTGTGATTCAAAATGTTAGTAATGTAATTAAAAGAATTGATTCAGTGTTGCACATAATTAAACATAACAACCGAGCATTGCAGGTTTGACGGCCTTTTGCCCCACCACCTTCCCTGGAAAAGCTCAACCCTTGCCTATGCACAGTGGGGATTTTTTCGATCTATCGCGTCTTAATTCCAAAAATCTTTTTTGGATTTTTGTTTATTTTTTTTTGTGTCAGTGGGGCTAAGAAATGTCTGAATTTTTCATATACATATGGCATTGTTTTATCTGTATGTTCACAGCAAGACTAGGAAAAATGCGCCAAAAGTTCACACTCATGCGTGATTACTCAATGGGCTCAGTAACAGGGTATATTGAGTGAAGGGTAGGACGAACTTTGGTAGGAATTTCTAGTATAACTACTAGAAAACCTACTATATGTGGTCGGGACTAGCAAAAAGTTAGTTCAATCTAGAATATGGTAGCGCTTATGGTTGGCAGTCGTGACGCGCACGTGACAATCATTTCTTTCATTTCTTAAATAACAGGTTTTAAGGGCCGATTAGTGGGCAGATACATTCAATTAGCTATTAATAATTGATTATGCAAACATTCAAGAATCTACATCATTTAATTCTAGCCAAAATCACGCGGCGCTTCCAGGATTCGAACTCACGACCCTCGGATCTGTAGCCCGATATGCTACCGACTGCGCTACCGAGGACCGCGAACCGACGATCGGAGAGGCGGATCGCGGGTGCTGGCGTGCAGAGAAATCTTTACCCTGTACGCCGTAGAAGATCGGCTGGGTTTCGTGAAAAATGGTAGAGGAATTGTCGAAAGAAAATTCATCGATCTATCATTTGAGACTAAGAACCATTGATTCCTTCAAAGGTTGACCGAGATATCGCTCGCCGAAAACAGGCCATTTAACATGTAAACCCTATGGGCTGGTAGGAAATGTACGCCGTGGAGCAGTAGTGCTACCAACTAACTTCGGCGGGGGCCGCTCAGTAAGGCCCGAAAGTATAGCTCAATCTCATTGTCCTATCCTGTTGGTTTTATTCTTGCGAGGTTTTAAAGTTGAATATCTTCTGAAAGGCACCTTTATTAGAAATGGAATGGCAAACAGAAAATAATGCCACAACCTTACTAAGGTCACAAAAATGCAATTTACCAAAAACACTAACAGACACCATATTGAAGGAATGGTATCCTAAATAACTGTAGGAAATCAACAATGTTTTCCACACTTTTCCACTCCGAAACATATCCTATCGAATTCGCAATTTTTTCCTGCACAGGACAACGCCTAGTTTGGCTGCCGAAACTTGCCTGAACACGGAATATTCACATTAGAGTATCTTAATACCCCACTCTAGGAGCGCTAGGGCAAACAGCACGATATAGGTTTGTTCCGGACATAGGCGAATAATTTAACTTCGTGATTTATATGATGCATATTTTCTGAGACACATTCATTAGGAATAGGATGACAAGCGTAAATTATACATACCGTAACCTTATTAGGTAACCCTCGGACTTGTGGGGAGGGGGAGGGGGAAGGGGTCGGATGAAACCCCATGGTTTTCCGCAAATTACTCGCGCAAAAAGCGGCTGATTGCGACGAAACTTTCGGTGCCCTCGAGACCATCAATTTTACATCTAATCCAAAAATTTCATGACTCTGACCCAACCGACCTTTGACCTGTGGCATATTTCTCGAGACCATGTTTGGCCGGAATCGCGATTCGGCGTATGCCAGCTCACATTATCCGCGGTTTCCAGTCTTTTTGTGGTTTTAAACGTTCAACTATGTGAAATGATGTTGGTGCCATGCATTATGGTGGGTGTCATGGTCACGTGAAGGTCAAGTCAAGGTCATTGACCTTTGATGACCTTGGCTCACTTTTTCGAGTTTTACTTGTTTCTCGGGCAGTTTTTGGTGCTGATTTCGAATTAAGCAACCATTTGAATATTTACGAAGTAGTTCTGGTGCCTTCGTGTTCGTACCATGCTACGAAGCTGTCAGTAGTAGGTGACACCTACTATGGATGGCCGGCAGGACGCCTACTGGTTGAGCTGACCTGACCTGACCCGACCTGGCCTAAATGCATAAAGACATCGTCTTTGATCAAAACTAACATGAAATTAGTGATTAGCACCCTAAAATACCCCGTATCACCCAAACTTTGCGAAGTTTCAAGAGGTCTCGATTTTTCAACTTTAGTTGGGTCATTAAACTGACTTGGAAAGTCAACTTATGACATTGGAGTTTGAAATTGGATATATTCGGCCTCATCTCGTCATAGGCAGCACGCTTGATTTTTCCGAGAAGCTCTAGCTTGATCAGGGGCCAAACGGCTGAGCCGGGGGTCCAATTGAACCCCCTATACTATGTTGATTATGCACATTTACACATTTACACTTTTACAGGTAACATTCTTTCAGAACACACCAGCCAACATCTTAGCACAATTTGGCTACAATACTACCTATGGTTTGCCCTCTAAGAATAAAGACGTGCTAGATCGGAAAAATCCCCGCTGTGCTATGGGGCAAAACATAAGGGACAAAAACACAAAACAAGACAGATAAAAAACAAATTAAAATGAACTCATTACCTAATGAAGTTCAGTCTGGAGCAAAACCATAGTTAATAGGTATTTATGTCAAATTAGAATGAAAGATTAAAATCAACCTAACCAGGCCTTACGGTCTGACCTGGTCCTAACCGCCTTACTTCACCTAACTTAACCCTATTCAACCTAACCTACCACAACACCTGCAGAGGTACCTTCCTGGAAAAATGACGCCCAGGGAGGTGTCCAACGTATTGGAATATCACCAAGATTGCTTGTCAAAATGTGTCTCATCATGCTCTTGTTTGACAAGTGATGTATAATAAATGTGACATTCAAAAATAGTGATCAGAATATTCAAATAATTAGGGTGCAATGCTGTTCATCATAGCGCACACTAATCATGTTGTTTTTGTGTAGGCCGTCTGTGCATTATTGTGTACACTGCTATGTGCACCTTAAGGAAAAAAGTGACTGGTGGTACATGACAAAGGGTTGCACAACTGTGAAGTTCATGCCCTTGGTCTTGCTGGTGCCAAATGCCTATAGCTATAGCAGGATCAGTGAGGGTTGTAGACCTGCTACATACACTGTGCATTGAAGATATTGGCACAAAGTTCATCCATAATTACCAGTATAACGCCTTTTGGGCGAAGAACGAGCGAGCGAGATAGTGAGCCCTGCACGTGCGGAAGGGCGAGAGGGTGCTTCCAACGGGTTTGCGCAAAGCACCCTTCTAACTGGTCGCTAGCGGTGTGCCAAATTTGAACGCAATCGGCCCAGCCGTTCATGAGATCTGGAAGCGGCATTCTGCATGTGCAACGGGGTCCAAAATGACTTTTGCACGGCACCCTACTAACTGGTCCCCAACCGTGTACCAAATTTGAGCGCAATCGGCCCAGCCGTTCTCGAGATCTGGAAACGCCCCCTGCACGTGCGCACGTGCAGTAGCACCCTAACCGCAACACATGGGAATGCATTGCCTGGTAGGTGCCTACCTGTATGCCAAGTTTCAGCGAAATCGCCCCAGTAATTACCGAGTTACTGAAATGGGAACAAATTTGGCACCTCTGTTTGTTGTATTTTGCACGTGCACTGGGGGTGACCCACATGCATCGAGAGTATCCTATTTTGGGTAGGGATGGGTAGGTAGGGTAGGTTAGGGTAGGTTTGGGTAGGGTAGGGAAGGGATGCTGCTACCCTATAAAAATTACCGCAAGTCAATCGCCCAAGCGGCTGCTGAGATATGAGCCTCTCAAAATCACTACTTTTGCAAAACAGCTTGAACACCCTTGACTTTTCACGTGGCACGTGCCACGACGGTCACTGAGATGTATCAAAAGTAGTCAATTACGGGGTAGAAGGGATGGGGCTACCCAGCAAAAAAGACCGCAGGCCAATCGGTCCAGCGGTTGCTGAGATATAAGCCTCTCAAAAGCGTTACAGGCCGGGCCGGGCCGGGCCGGGCCGCTCATACTGAGATTTTTCCGTTATATTGAAAAGACTCACTTCGCTCGCTGCGCTCGCTCGCTGGTAACTATGCTTGCTTAACACCTAACCTAATGTAAGAAGCAACATAAATGCCCAGATGATACAGCTCTCTGGTTAACATCACACAAATTTATTGACATACTTTGCAGGTACATATTTACATTCATAGCAAATACTTTCGATTTGAGCATATTTGATTGACCGAATCCTCAATATAATCTGAATAAAACGATCACATCTTTCGATCACAGATCTTTGTCAACCAATACCAGCAGGCGCCACAATTGTAGATGTCAAAATACTTTTCGTTCAGTACACATGCACAACAGTAGATATATCATCATGGAAAAGATTTATGGTTGGTAATTCTAAAAGTCGCAGCAGTCAAATATAATACACAGAAAACCTATACACAAGATTAAAGTGCGTGTGTGCTTAAACATATACAAATTTAATGTGCTACAATACAATACGTTTGCAAAACAATTAAATGGGCAGCATGTTATACTTTTACCCTGGGCACAGTTAGGGCACATACGACATGTACACAGTGATGAACAATTAAATGAGCATATTGTACATAAATGAACATTATATACATAAAGGAGTACCTACCTACATATGAGCATATTACATTTTACTATACTCATACCCTGGACAAAGTTAGGACACATACAACATGTATACAAAACAGCAGGGGCGTCGTTTTGTATAGGCCTGGTAGGGCCCGAGCCCTACCAATGTTTAGTTATTTGGGCCCTACCAATGTTCGCTGAGCCCTACCAATCTTTTGTCACTTTTCAGTTGGTAACAAAATCAGCATAAACAGATAAGCAAATAAGCATATATGAACAGTCGTCACAGATGCGTGTGGCCTGTGGGCCGTAGGAGCTGCTGTCGCGAACCCTTCGCAAGCCGGCAGGGGGTTCTTACGGAACGGCAAGGGTCCTTACTCCTCAGGCCGGCAAAGGGTCCTCAGAGGCCGACAGCACCTTCAGAAGTTCAGTTGGGTCCTTAGAGAACGGCACGGTACTCTCAGACTCCGAGGCCTCTTGCACCAAAATCCTCTTGCACCAATGCTTGGATTATTTTGCATCGTATACCCAGTCCAAGTCTCTAATGTAACAATTTGCGTGCAAAATTTAGCAAGCACATGTAGGATTATGTATTGGGCTATTGCAGACAAATTTACCACCGTTAGATTAGCTTATTCTGAAACCGGTTTTTCGATTTTACCTAGCTAGGTAGTTTGGTGCAAGAGGCCACGGTGTGATCCTCAGAATTGCCGGTGTGGGCCACGCAAAAGTCACCGGTGGGTGTTCGTCAGATGCACATGTGTTGGGCTTTCAGAGGCGCCGGAGTGGGACCTGCACAGTCGCCGGTGAGGGCCCTCTTAAGCGCCGTTTCGGGGCCCTCAGATACACTAGTTTATGGCCATCACAGATATGCGTGGGACCCTTAGAGCTGCTGAGTGCTGGTGCGGGCCCTTCATAGGCCGACAAGGGGACCTCAGAGGTCGGTGGTGCGTTCAGGAACGCCGAGGGGGTCCGTTTAGACCGGAATAGTATTCTCAGACGCCACTGGGACCCTCAGAGTCACCAGTGTGGACTCAGTGGAGCCGTCAGAGTCGCTAGTGTAGGGCCTTACGGGGGGGGGGGGGGGTTGATGCTCCCTGTGCCGGCGAGGGTTAAATTGAGCTTAAAGATTTTACGCAAGAATGAGATGGATGAAGCATAAGTAATGCCAACTGCGCGGCGCCTCGTGGACGTAAAAAAATAGCCGATCACCCCCCCCCCCCCCTCCCGGGTGACGGATAAATGTTATGTCCCGCGAGTGTGACTTTGCATCCCCCCCCTCCCCTTTTGCTAACGGCTGCGACCGCCAGTGCGCTATGTTAATATGCATGAACCTGGGCCACTTTTACCTGCACTACGACGAAATGGCTGTACTATGACGAATATCGTGCCGCGATTCAACCTACGAATGCACTATGCCGTACTCTGAAAATCACTTGCACTATCACCGAAAATTGAAATGTGTGCACTGCCGCCTAGATTGGTCGTTAAAAGCTGTAGTCCTTATTTCTATGCCCGTGACAAGTCGCACATGACATTACGTCGCTCTCAAAACGTTAATGCGCAATGCTGGCGCCGTATAGTCGAGACTACAGAATGATGTTCCACTTTTCATAGCCAATTATTTGCCTGGAGTGGTAGGCTGTGCCGCATCACGCGGGTTGAGTTCACAAATTATAGCTATTTCCCAATGCTCACAATCGACCCGCTTAATTGCGTGATAAACGGCACAACTTAGCGCTCCGGTCAACTGATAGCTTCTGAGGAGTGGAACATTTATTGTAGTCGACTATACATCCTTCTGGTATCTTACCATCAGCTGCCTTGCAAATTCTTGGCCAAGATGGTATTAATTTTGGAGCTAGGTATTTTCAAGATAATATTTGTGCGTCTTTTCAGGCGGTGTTTTCCGCCAGATGTGCTGATTGACGGAGCGCATGCGGTGGCGCCGTGTGTTTCCCCACAGCTGATGGCCAGCTCCTGCTTCCTGATGAGTGAGACGGACCTCAGCACCCGGTTCTGTTTCGTGTGTCTGGACGGCGCGGCGGCTCTGGCGGCGCTGGATGCCGGCGAGTCGCTGGACGACGCCTTTGTGGAGCGCCACTGCGCCCAGCTGGTGGCCGGCGTGCGTCGGCTCTGCGCCTGGGTGCTGGCCAACTCGGCCTAGGTGGTCGGCGCCCGGGCGGCAGCGCCGCCGCCGAGCCTCATCCGTGCCGACATGTTCCTGTGACGGCCCGCGCTGCAGTCAATGAGCTCCATCGCTGCCATCAACACTCAGCATTCTGCAGTGGTCTGCTGTGCCCGTCCGACTGTGACTGCTGACTGAGTCCGTTCTGTCTTGCCAGAACGGACTCAGTCATCAGTCACAGTCGGACGGGCTCAGTCACTGCCGAGTCGCTGCGAAGTTGCAGCGGCGCATACGAAGCGCTCGATTGGTGACAATTCAACGGAATGAATGGGTCCAAAAGACGGAGGAAATTAGAGCGTTGATGACTTATCGTCGGACGGGCCGCAAAAGAGACTAGCCAATAATGTCGAGACGTTTGTTTTATAGTTCGTTTTTATTCAAAAGGGATTTGGCTCCAAGTAGCTTTGCACGTGTTTGGCCAGAGAAAAGGACAAAAACTGAACCAGAGAAAATCGAATGTCGCCAAAGTTTAACATGTGAATCATTCCCGATTAATCCGTACGTGCGTTTTAGAATTTCGTACGTGCGTTTTGGAAATAGATGGAACAGTGGTGATGTAATGCTGTCGAACTTGCACTACATGTGATGCATAACTATCATGGACAGAATCGCTTACTCGATTCTAACCTCGGTAACAGTGAAAAACGGAGTTTGCTAAAATTTGTTGACAATTCGCGCCATCATACGGACAATGGGTGCCAGCTGCCACGAGTGACGTCATCATAGTATGCTCATTTTGAAGACAGAATTTCCATGTATTTACCGGGCACAATGTAAAATAGAATATTTTTAGGTAAGAAATTAGCCCCAGACGCTGAAGTTGACGAAGCTCACGTGAAAGCTTCCATAATGAACTTGAAGCCAAATCCCTTTTGAATAAAAACAAACGCATGGTTGGTTGGCCCGGCGTCTATTTACCATTTTCAGGGTCAAGTGGTGATGGTGCTGACCCGACTGGAGCGGCGGAGCCCGCCCCGTCGCGTCGCCGGGAGGTAGGTAGGTAGTAGCCGTTCTCACGACGGGCATCTGGTAGGGGGGAGTGGGGCACATTGTGTCAATTTTTACCAAAGTGGCTCTAGCGCGCACTCTTTCAACAGCTTGTGTTTGATACTTTCCTGGTATATCCCCTACAGCAAGAGCTTCAAATATTCCATTAGTGTTCCGGCTGCATCTCCATTGGTTTCGACGCTAGAGTCGGTTATGTGTCGACGCGTCGTCTGACAGAAACTGCCCCATACACGGGGCAGATTCTGTCACCTGCAGGGGCATATTTTATCAGTAATGGGACACATCCTTCTTCAATTACTGTATGCCATCCAGTGTCTCTGGAATGTTTCATTTTAACCCTCGCCCTGGCAGGGCATTTTTCATAACACGGCCTGGCAGGGGGGGGGGTCGATGCGACCTCCCCTCGCGATTGGCTCCTATGGCACCTAGAAACACCAAATTTGGTAGGTAGGTGGGCTTTCTGGAGTTCTCGCCCCTGTGCAAATTTGTTTGCTCTAAGTCAATATTTAGGAGGGTTTTGGGGGGAATAAATGTAAAAATTTCGCTAAAAACACGTCAAAAGTTTTTTTTCGCCTATAACTTTTGATCTAATTAAGATAGAGCAAAAAGAAAAGCACCAGTGAACTCCGTACGTCATGGCGCGTCGAATGATATACTTTTTAGCCTGCTTAAGGGTACTTAAAGTTTTTCTTAATTTTTAAGTAAACTTTAATTTAACCCGGCAGTTGCTGGGGTATTTCGCCACCCACCGTTTGCTGGGGGGGGGGGCGTTAAACGCCCCCAGCCGATAACTCGAGAACCAATAGGCGCAGCGAAACGCACGAGGCGGCAAACGAAAGAGCGCGACGAGACGCTTCAGATGAGTACTTTAAAGTTGAATTTTGAGGTCACAGGTCGGGTCAAGGTCAGGTCAAACACCTGAAATCGGGCTTTCAGTAGCATGGACTTCAGGACTTCGCAATGGGCGCCTCTCGTCATAAACTCTGTCCAAATGGTGCACAATCCATCATATTAGGCCTACAAGAGTGTCAGCTCCATGTCGGGGTCGATCAAGCATAGGTCAGGGTCAAGGTCAGGTCAACCGGGTAGGCACATATCCCCGAAAATCAAAACTGATATTCGCAGCCTATGACACATGTTTTATAGGTAATTTGGGGCGTAGAACACGATGGTGACATTCATTTTATCATATGTGTACGTGTTTGGCTCAAAAAGTTCAATTTAAGAAATGCATGTATCATGGTCGTGAAGTAGTCACGAAAAATTGCCAAGATTCAGTTCAAGATTATGGAAAATGCGGAACGATAATCAATAATCGAAGATAGCCATTTGATTGATCATGGTATTGGCAGTCTAATGGCGTTTACGGCATGTATGTATGTCTATTCTGTGATTTTATATGATTTTTTGAACATATGCCGTTTTTGGTCGAAAACTCAGAAATCATGACGTCACTAAAACCTCGATATCTCAAAAATTTTCCGACCGATTTTTTTGAAACTTTGTCACAATAAACTTCAATCAATTCCCTACAGGTACCCAAAATTTGGCGCGCCTGCGGCGCGCCGTTTTTATGCTATGGCCCGGCGAAAAAAGTGGGGGCGTTTAACGCCCCCCCCCCCAGCAACTCGCAGGTTAATTAAGTTCAAGTTTACCAAATTGCATCATATAGCATATCATTCGATTCGGCTGATCACCAGGAACACAATGACACCATTTTTAAGCTCTAGCGTCATTATGTGTCCAGTTATTGGCGAAAACGTCATTTGACCTCAGTTGACCTCATTTGACCTGACCCATGGATAAGTACATACACCAAACAAAGAAGCACCAAGTGACCTGCTGTTAAGTAGGGCGGGTCATCCGAGAATTTTTTTTCGAGGACACAAAATGAAGACCGAAATTCCTACGGAGCATGTCACAAGAAGACTGTGTGAATTTTTTCAATTTTTTTGGTTGAGGTTGCGGGTCGCCGCAGCCAATTAATCAACCGGGTTTTTCGCTACATTTTCACTGCACGCGAGTTTTGAGCACAAATATCATATAATTAATTATTTTCAAATATATACCTCGAAACTTCAGCTATTCCTCAACCTATTCTCTAAGTCTGTTGGCTGTATCTCTCTAACTGTGGCCATGGTGCCATGCTCTCTGTATCGGTTTTCCGCAACTCGATCGCAGCGCCATCTCTTGAGAGGACTGTTAACCTTGCGTCGGTCGAGACAGTATGCATTCTGCTGATGCGATCTTAGGACGCTGATGAAAAAAACGTGAGGCACAGGAGCGTATATAACGTGAAAGCTGTCAATTGCAATTAAATTAGCCATGAAATTTACATATTAGGGGTTCACCTGACTTTAGCACAGCCATTATTCGCCAAGTGCGATAGTGTCCGCTGGACCTATTAGTCATTTAATTCTGCGCTGAGACTTCAGCAGCATTATTTTCAGTTTTGGCTTCGATTATTTTCTTGCATGTAAATTTAACCTTTTGTTAATGCAAACCTAGTGTTAGAACTGAACAGTAGCAGCTCAATTGCAGAATAAGTACTAATTTAGCCCGGCTTCATCTGACAGCAGACTGAGGATGAGTTGCGAGGTATCCTGCTGATCGGCGATCCGCGTATCATATCACTGCCCGAGTCGCGCGTTCTCATCGGACCATCAGATCCCATTTTGATGACCTATTGGGGCTGGGCCACCGCAACAAGCAGTGGAGCATCGAGCTTTGAGGGAAACTGACCTCATAATAACCGCAGTAGTAGCTGCTAAGCGGTCGCCGGCGCAATTTGTGATCCCAATCATGTGACATTGTTGCAGTTAGTGGAAAGGAGCCTCCATGTCGAAACGGAACTAATGCCGCGTGGTGGTCCTCAGTGACACTTCACATTCTGTTCTCGGATAGGCAAGTGATTACAAAGGAAATGCCCTTCTGCATTTTACGTGCATAAGGATGCGTCGTTTATCATGATAAATAGGATGGCCGTGCTGGATCATCGGCTAGGACGAGCCTGCTGGAAGAGCATATTGCTTCAGTAAATGAGCCGGTAGTCAGTGCTTATTCTATTTTACACCAAAATCAGACAAGGGCCAAATTATTAAACAAGTTTACAAGACTTGTGGAAAAGCCACTGGACTAAAGCCGCGCCGATCAGTGGACCATTTACTAAGAGTGCCTGTGCATCGAGCAGGAACCGTTCGTGCCGTTTCGGGCAACGCCATGCAGTCCAGATCAGAGAACACTTCTGAACAGCCCGGAAGCAGACGTCACCTCTTGACAAATCCTGAGGTAGCTGTCAGTAAGGAAGCTTGAGCCCTTGAATTTGGTAAAATGGCTTACGTTGGCAGCTTGCAAGTTACGTATTCCGTCGCGATCGCCCATCATACAACATATATTGACCAGCTTCGAACTATCACCGAGTTCAATGTTGTTCACTATGTCCCAATGTGGTCCGAAATTACGGAGTAAACATTGCAGAGACGGATTACTCCAAAGCATCCCGCTATTGCGAGACCTCTCAGCTCATCGGTCTGTGTCATTTGCCCAGTGATCGACAGGAATAAGTACCGGACTCACTATAGGAAACTTTTTTGGACTGCCACTAGCCGATACAGACAGCCAGCAAACAGTGCATACGCTGCGATGCTTGCTGAACTAAGGAATGGTGATAAAAAGACTCGGGACACTTACGGCAAAAAAGTATAGGAAGTGAATGAGGCAGGAGACAAAGATATGCGATTCTATCAGCATTTTGCAATAAACAAGTCATGCACTACATGCAGCTCATAGATCGGTCCAAAAAACGCGTTACAGAGTCACCAATAGCAATCTCGGTGGAAGAGGGTGACCTTCGACCCGCTGCTTAGCAAATTAATTTCGATCCGGTGCATACCCATACTCACTACTCAGGCAGTGGAGCGAGCCGTCCGGCTCCTAACTTAGGCAGCATACGCTGTTGTTATTAAGAGAGCACGTCTCAGTTACATCATGTGTGCCATCAGGACGCAATACAGCGCTCTCATGCCGGCGTTTGAATCAATTATCGAAGTGTGATTTTCTGTCCTAGGACGGTAAGGTGGCTGACTACGTTGCATTCAAAAATGAACATACGGTTTGGACTGATGTTATCTGTCTGCAAAACTTAATTTAACTGATAAACATATATCAAAGTTAAGCATCTCGCTGTTTTCTTGGCGAAATCACTATAGGTATAGCTTCCGGAGCAACTTAGTATATGGATCGAATGGGTACAACTCACCTATTGTCAAATAAGGAACACCAGACACCTAGGAACACCAAAGAACACCATATACCCGACGTGGCAGCGGCAATATACCCTGGCAGCGGCTGCGTCAGCTTTTAACGGTCGGAAAGCCGTCAAAACCAATGTTATGCCAAACTCGCTCAATAGATGGCGCTGGTTTCGTTGCGCTCAGATCGCCGATGCTAATCGCTATTCTGAGCACGATTCTGCCACTGGGGTTTCCAAACTTTGTGAAGAGGTGGGGGTAAGCATGTAGAACTAGGAAAGTGGTAAATATAGTATCTTTCTCGATTTTTTCCTACTAAATTTTGCAAACAACGAGAAAAATTAGCAAAAGTGGTCTCGAAAAACCGTGTACGGCGCGCCCAGTTCCTTTTCAAAAATTCGCAAAAAATATGTTTTAACCGTTTTATGGATCAGCCCGTAGGAAAATCGCTCTTCACTTGAAAACTTTTTTCATCGACCCGCCCTACTGTTAAGTATTGTGGTTTCAAAGCACAAAAGTGACAGAACGAAGCGGATATCTCCAGTATTTTCCGAATATAGTATTTTCCCATAGGCTTAACATTATGACTTAATGACCTCTACCTGACCTCAGGTCAGTGACCTCAAAAAACCCGAACTATATGTTATAAAACTCAGTGAACTTAGCACATCTTGAAAGTTTGAAGGAAATCAGTCCCAAACTGTGAGTTTGACGGGTGTAAAAGAAAATTGAAATTTGGCCATGACCTTGTACCGGTTTTGCTGACCTGGTGACCTGACCCTAGATCACCCGAACCTGAAATTTTCAGGTCATATGTAAAAAGGTTGCCCCATAGGCTGTGCCAAATTTGGCGGCGCTGCGCGCCGCCGTTTTTACGCTATTTTCGAAAAACCTTAGAAGGGGTCGCGACCCCCCCCCCCTGCCAAGTCGAGGGTTAAGGCCGCCGTCCACTGTGACGTAATTTCGTCCGGAGTCGGTCCGGAATGTCGCCGCTTGCGAACCGCATCCGAACCGCAGACGGAGAGCTCACGAACACTGACGGACACCTTGCGGAGATCAATTATCGATTATTAAAAATGAAAATATAGGAATTGACAAGCATCACAGAGTGTTGCCATGCTAAGGTCTAAGGAAGTGATATTTACTTACTTCATGTTGAAAAAGTCGAACTTCTTTCTTAATTTTGCGATTGAAAACTCGAAGACGGAAGACGGTCACTGTCCGCGTCCATTCCGTCTGCGTTTTCCGCAGAAAGGTTCAACATGTCGGACTTTGTTATTTCGTTTCCGTGGCAACCGCTTCCGAAACGCTTGCGGAGAGCTGACGGAAAATCAACAGCTGATTGCCGTTCGGATGCGGTCCGCACAGTTCGCACACGATTTCCGTACGGACCGGATACGCCCACAGGGCTCTGTGTTAAATTCCGTACGGACCGCAAGCGTTCCGCATAGTGGACGGCGGCCTGTGTTTTCCACTTATCTTCGTATAATATGTATATAGAGAATGACAACCAGATTTGGTCCTGGCACAAATTTTCTCACGTCTTCTATCACGCTCGTGGAATATTTGGGGAATTGGGTGTTAAAGTGACCATCCCACCTTAAAATTAGTTTTGAGTTGAGATAGTCAAATTGGTGGCCATGGCCTGCGAATACCGGTTTGGGCACTCACAACATCGAAAAATGCTTTAATTCGGAGATATGGAATTTCAAACTTGCAGTTCTCGGATTCTCAGGGGCTAATGCATTGGAATGCCCCCTTAGAATTTGTGACATCAGCGGAGATCTAACGATTTTTAAATCTTCGACTAAAACCATCGTCAACACGTGGTGGTATACACTGCTTTGCGCGCAACGTCTGCCGCACTTCGAGGCTGCCAAATTATTGCTTCCAAATAAGTCGCTAGGAACAGCGGGGATCCCAAAAAGTTAACAAAAGTTAAAGCCTAATATCTTGAAAACCAGTGAATATCTTTCGGTGAAATTTTGTAGATACTCATTTGTGATCTTTCCGAACCAAGGGACATCACTTGTATGCCAATTCATTAACCCGCGCCCTGCTGGGGGGGGGGGGTGTTTGAACACCCCCCCCCCTTGTGGTTTTTTGCGAATATCTCAAAAACGGCGACACCTTATCATACATCAATTCTACACATGTTGTGAAAATTTCAGCCCAAGGTCATTCAAGGTCAGGTCACCAGGTCACTTGAAGTGACCTCACCTCATAAAAACTTTCAATGTCTGTCATAGCTACACCGAGTGACCGATCGCTTTGAAACTTTCAGCGATTGCTAAGAGCAATAGCATGTACAAAATGTGTATCTCAGAATTTTGATATCGATGACCTAAGGTCAGGTCGATTTTGCGACCTCCCCATTATAAGTCAATGGGAGAAAATTGAAATGCGCCTCTTTTGGATAAAAGACATTATAAACACTCCCAAACACCGAATTACAAGTGGTTTAGACACACTGAACTTGAAAATGGTGTCCGTGACCCTTGTTTATGCCCTGAGGTCATCTTAGGTCACGAATGGTATCTAACAGTTTTTCGCAAATAACTTTTGATAGAGGCATGTTAGAGCGATGAAAACGCCTTAGATGTGTTCAGCTCGACGATACGGATCGACTGATATGTAACATGACCCTTTCCGGTCAGGTCATGACCTTGACCTGAGGTCAAATTTTCAAATTGACCTTTCAAGGTCAAGTCATAGTTCATTCGATGCGTCTTGACGAGAGGAACACGATGCCGGTAACAGTAAGCTCGTACAAGGCTTGGGTCAAAAGTTATTGCAGAAAAACTGTTTTCGAAAAAATCGGCTATTTTTGCAGTTTTTGCCCCCTGCAGGCAAAACCGTTGACGTTAGGTCAAATCTGAGAGAATTACTCAGAAAGGGCGTTAATAGGGCTATCGAATGCGCTTTTCTGCGGCGCTGTAACTCTATTGGTTCCCGAGTTATGCGTTGGCTTCTTGGAAATTTTCGACATTCGACCTGGAAATCGGCAAAATTTTACCTTCAATGACCTCTGGTGACCTGACCTTTGACCTGACCAAAAAATTGACCGAAGTGATTTCGTCATTATTTTTTACGCTCTTTCGAACGCCGCCTTCCGCGTATCGCTACGTGGCCCAGGAGCCGAGTTACAAGGGGGGTGTTCAAACACCCCCCCCCCCCCAGCAGGGCGTGGAAATCCAGGACCCCCAGCAGGGCGCGGGTTAACTTTTTTGAAGGTGGGAGCCGAGGGTCCCTTTAGGTGTGAACCCAATTGCAAATTTTGGTTTGGCTCCGGCACATAGGCGAGCGAGACGGCGGCATGGACAAATTACAACAAATCTGAACAGATGGGGCAGATACTCGATTAAGTGACAAAAAGTGTCCCATTCGATGAAAATAAAAAATGTTGTTTTTTACTCAAAACTTCGACTATATGAACAAAATTATGTTCAGCAAGATAATGCTGACACTCATAACTACCCGAAGCGGTATTCAAAGTCACCAGCACGCTATCTGAATAGTCATGAACTAATGTTTTCTTTAAGAAAAAAGTTTGGATTTCTGCTGCAAAAACGAACTTTTTACATTTCATCAAATATGGTCACAGATACGTTGTTGTATTGATGGTGCCGGACCTTGCCAAGCAAAAACGAACATATCTCAAATTACAACAGCATACCTGCGCTCGATAGTTTATAGAAAACCCTGAGCTGACAGGATGTGCCCCGTGACAGAATCTGTCCCACTCGCCCCTACACCTTTGGTGCAGCTTTGGCGAGGAGTTGGTCTAATTAGGTTGGGTGTATGTATTTCTTAGTGGCTATCAGCTAGGGCTGCACTAATTGCTTATACACATGCCTTGTCATATCTTCAGACATTTTCATCGATTGAAACACTGAAATGAATGCATTATATAAAGATATTTGTTATAAAAGATTAGGTGCAGATTTGGTGAGAATTGGGTGCATTCGCCAGATAGCCCGTCGTGAAAACGGCTAATATGCATGCTAGTGCCTGCAGTGAGTACCTGGGGCGTCTGACGCTTGTGGCTGCGCACTGTCGCCGGTCGCCGCAGGGCACTGCTCAGTTCGACTCTTTCTCCAGCGGCATTTCGTCAGCCCGGTGCAGGAATGTGTCATCGAGGATGAGGAGCGGTTTTGGGCCTAGGCGCAGAACGCCTAAACAGAACAGGGATAATAGCGGCTGGTGAACCGGCGTTCGCAGTGATCTACACCTTTTTAGGCGCAAATTAATCTAACTGAAGACCAAATTAAAACAAGTGAAATCCAATTTAAGACAAGTGAAGCCCATATTAAAACAGTTGAGATCCAAATTAATCTTTATGAAATGCATTTTAAAACAATTGAAATGCAGTTTAAAACGCTTGAAAGACCGCAGAATATACGAACTGCAGAAAGCTATTAGTGTCGCAAATGATTGCCAATGAGTGATCAATTTGCTTATGATTTCAAGAAGAAAATGTAAAATCAAATACCAAATGACATCGTCTTTATTTGTATTCTTTCCAGGACGAAGACAAAAACCCTGACCGGGCAGGAGGTAATATCGCTGTGGGAAACCAATGCCATCGTATATTGGTACGGTACAAACATCAATGATCATGCTCAATACCAATAAATGTCGGTGAAATTAATTGACAACAAGTGCGCTGTTTACATTCTTACGGTAATTCATGGGCGATGCTGGCCCCCGGTGCGGCACATTGGAGCGGCCGCGGAAAACCTGGCACCGTGACCGCCTTTCCCGGCCGCACCCGGTAGTTCTCGTTCCATGCAATCCGATAATCATTGCACTACGAGTGTAGCGCTCACACGCCCATCGCCAAGTCCATGAGTGCCAGACACCCAGCGAAGTGCCTTTGGACGTGATTGCAAGCGTGCATGCACATGATGGGTGTGATGCGAGGCATGGCGGCATCAATGTTGCGCTCGAGATATCGAAGCCGGTGCTCGGTCTGTGAAATCCCCGTCTCTGGCGTCATCATCTCCTGAAAGCTGGCTGTCATGCTGTTCTTCATCGCCGCCTTCATCGCCGACCAGCGATGAAGGCCGTCAATGGGGTTAAGGGGTGCGCTGTAGGGGGCGGTGCGGAGGACTTGGACGCCCTCAAACTCTGGCTCCGCTTGGATGGCCTCCAGGTCGGTGTGGGCTGGCGCGTTGTCGCACACCACCACGACATTCTCCATCGGCTCTGGACAGTGTCGAAGAGCTCGCCGGAGCCATTCGCAGCAGTCCTCCTTGCGGAACGATCCGCGCCGCCGCTCCCAGTACACCATGCCCGTTTGGCTTATGGCGCCGATGACATGGATGTTGTCGCCCTTACCTGTGGCGACCTTCACGCAGCACCGTTGGCCGCGGCGGGACCGTCCCTCTGAACGTCGGAGAAACAAATTTACATTTGTTTCGTCCATGTACAGGATCGTCTTGCCAGCACCAGTGGCTTCCATTACCTTTCGCACAAAGGTGGCTCTTCTGTCTTTATTTGTCGCACTGTTCATTGTTACCGGCTCGGGCAGGACCTTCTTAACCGTGTACATGCGACCACTCAGGTGCTTGTGAACAGTGTTACTGGACAGCTGCACACCAGTCTCCTCGCGCAGTTTGTTCGCGATCTCCTTCAGAGTGAGCTGGGGGCTAGCTTCCACATAGCCCACTAAAGTGTCAATCATTGCCGCGTCCACCTTGCAGACCGTTGCGCCACCTCGCTTCCTTGGTGGCCCGTCACCGTCACCCTCGCCTCGCCGAATGTAGCCGTAGGCAGTCTTCACGGCAACTCCATTGGCAGTGGCGGCCTGCTTCCAGTCGCCGCCAGCTTTGAAGCAGTCTATAATCCGCTTCCGAGCATCACGTGGGACTCGGACGTAGCAAGGACGTAGTGCCCACGCCGGGTTCCTGGTTTGACTCCACGTCGATTCGGCGTGTTTGCCGGCGCTGGTTGGTCAACTTCCTGATCCGTGTCTTCTAAGACCTGAAAGTCACCCTCCATGATGCAATGCAATTGTATGGTACAGAAGTTATTGGTATTTACAGAAGAAATAAATATTACATAGACTATAAAGCCAACTTTTCACACCAATCTACTTCAAGTGAGTGAAATAAGCAGGACTCAAAGGAGCCGTCGTCTTCAGCTCAGAAAAAAATGTCAGTAAAATTAGTTTTTTTTCACGTGCAATTTAACTGTGCAAAACCATGCACCTTGTTTTAGTAAACCTCCGTTAGGCACATCAGTGCACCCACCTGCATAGGCATAGGTTAAGGTATCATAGCTTCAACAATCGCCACATAGGTAAATGTTCAACACATCCAATAATGTTAAACGCATCAACTGTTTTAAATTGCATTTCAATTGTTTTAAAATGCATTTCACAAAGATTAATTTGGATCTCAACTAATTTAATATGGGCTTCACTTGTCTTAAATTGGATTTCACTTGTTTTAATTTGGTCTTCAGTTAGATTAATTTGCGCCTAAAAAGGTGTATTTCTCGGCAATACACAGTGTCATTAAAAAAAGGGTAGCAAGGGGTTTTGTTAAGCGTTGTACAAGCGTTGTATATTACAGGTAGTTGGTGAATCGAGGGGATAAATACACATGGCGTACAACGAAGTAAAATCGTTGCTATAGGTATAACACAGTTTACCCGCTCCGGGTGTGAGGGAGGGGTGTGGGGCAATGAGTGCATTTGACTATCGTGGCAATTGAAAACGAACGCGAATCGTAACTTCTTAAGGTTATCAACGCAAACAAAGCGATTGTAAGGAAGAACAAGTTCTTTTTTTTCTTTTTTTCCGGTTTATTCACTTCGAACGGCAACGGTGGCTCATGCCAAACAATCTGAGAGGTTGACACTTGCCACAACCTCAGCAGCGCCAAAACCCACCCACACATTGTCTACAGTTCGCGTTTCTGCCCAGAGAGGTATACAATTACACACCACACACACAGTCACGTCGGAGGCCGGGCCGGCGGATCCAAGCAACGCGGCGCCGGCAGCTCCCCACTCTGCACACGTGCTCACAATGTATGTACCGAAATCTGATGCAACCAAACCAATGTATGCAACTAACCTAAAGCAGCCCCGCCGGCGGCCTAGCCAGCAGAGCTCGATTCCGACGGCGGCAGCCCCGCGAAGGCGGCGACAGCGGCGGACGGACCAACAACGGGCGCAGAGGACCGCGCCGCCTCCGGCCGCGCACGAGATCGCCCGGCGCGACAACTCGACCAGCCTGCCCGCAGCAGCTTCAGGGATAAAGATTTGTGTATAATGGTTGAGGAAGGGTGAGGATTGTGAGCGCGTGTGTTGGGGTGTGCGTGCTTGGGTGCATTTGTGCGCGATACTGCTGCTGTTGGCCACCTGCGCGGTTCTAAATGTGGATGTGTGTGCGCGTGTGTGTAGGTGCGTGGGTAGGTGAGTGTGTGTGCAATTGATTCGTTGTGTGAGTGACTGATTGTTTAACCCGGCACCGCCTGGGCTATTTCCGTACCCACGACAGCCTGGGGGGGTCGGATCCGACCCCCCCCCTGTTATCTCGAGAACCAATGGTCGTATCGAGCCCCGCGAGGCGGCGTTTGAAAGGTCTCTACGAGACCTTCCCAAAGCACTCTTAAGATTTTAAGATTGAGGTCAACTTTCGGGTCAAGGTCAGGTCAAAGGTCAAATTCAGGGGTTTTGCATGATTAGGCTTACGGACAGCGGAATCGATAGCTGCTGCTCGAAACTCACCACAAATGACCTCAAAAACCTAGTGAAGGTACCATGTGCGTATAGGGGTCATACTAAGTACGGGTCAAGGTCAGGTCACGAAAGGTCACGGTTTTCACTTTCTGCTACATGGGCGTGCGACACATGTTTTATGGCTTATTTTTCACGCCAAATGCGATGGTAATGGTCATATGTGACCCCAAGTCACTGTGCTGGTGATAAGTGTGCATTGAAAGCATAAAAAAATCGTTTATACCATACATAACTAAACGAGGGCTAAGAAAAAAGTCAATTTTTCAACTTTTTATTTTTGACATAAAAATGCACTTTTCTAGACGAGCTTTGTCCCAGGAATCTAGTGGTGCCATTTGTTTTCACATGCGATCTTCAGAAGTGCCTCTACTTCGCGAAAATGCTTATGACGTCACCATGCCCTATGCATGTTGGAGCTATATTTTACAATTTGGGGGTCAAAAATCAAGATAGAAAGTTGAAATTTGGGACATCTAATGTTCTAATAAAGCTCTATAACATATATTCCGGTTTTTTGGAAATTCTCAAAATTTTGGATTTTATTAGCTGTTTTCCAAAAAATATAGTTTTTTTGAATTTTTAGGGTTGAAAAACGCATTTTATGGAAAATCCGAGATAGCCATTTTAAAGAACTCGTTGAGCTGCGTCTTTTCATGTCCTTAATTTGCAATTTGCTTACAACCTCGATTTTTGGCGATTTTTTAAACATTTACCATTTTTTGACTGAAAACGCCATGTAGTTACATCACTAAAATCGATATATCTCAAAAATATTTGAAATTTTTTCTTAAAAATTGCACAGGAGACGTCAAATTGATGGAGGAGGAGGTATGCCAAGTTTCAAGTTGATAGCGCAAGCGGTTCATGAGTTATTAAAAAAAAACGGAGGGGGGGGGGGTCGGATTCGACCCCCCCCCCCCCAGGCGGTCGCGGGTTAAATACCGCTGGTTGATGCTGCTAAGTTTTTCAAGGAACCCCATTTCTTTGTGAATGCGTCTAATGTGTTGGCTTTTTTCGCGATACTGTATTCTGTGTTAACTAATTGCTTCAGCTTATTTTCCAAATGTGATATATTTGGGATATTTTCCTTTAATCTCGCTTCGTATATAACCATCTTGGCAAATACTAATAGACATGCTTCCATTTCCGTTACATTTGTGAGGAAAAACCAGTTCTTTCGTTGTATATTTAAGTTGATGTTGTATTTGCTCAATAAGCTCGTCTTAATTGATGTGATGTATGTCCGCGTGTGAGGACATAACCAATATATATGGGCTAATGTTTCTGGTTCTTCCTTACAAAATGTACAACTATCATTTTCAGTAATATTTATTAACTTTAAATATGTATTCGTAGACAATATGCGATTAGCAAGTTTATATTGGAATATTCTTGCACGGTTGCAGTGTGTCGCTTTTGTTATTTCAAAGAAACTATTTTCATCATAACAGCTTATGTCCCTTATCCATTTTTCGCTAACTCTTCTGTCGCACGGTTTGCTTGAAAACACATATGTATTATACGCAAGTCGCGTGAAATTTGACTCATTTAAAATCAGGTTCATACGTAATGGCATAATTGGTCCTACTTTTTTTTACTATAGACCTTTTCTTCATTTCATCCGGTAAGCTTTTCATTAAGCTGGTGTAGCACAAAAGTGTCATTTTGATATTGTAACACTTTTCGAGACTTTCTTTTGAATGAAGCTTACCGGTATTTTCATCAATTAAATCAGCGAGCAACCGTATTCCTTTATTGTTCCAATTTCTAACAATTGAGCAATGGTACTTTGTATAATCTGAGAACCACATGTTCTCGTGCAATATATGTGGCATATCTGGCTCATGAAGTTCAGTGAATCTAGCAAAGGCACGCAAGACGTCTTTCCAAAAGGGGTTTTGTATTTTTCCACACTTGACATGTAAGTTTTTACTACCATAGCGCACTATATCATGGATGTTAGGAAATTCATTTTTCGCTAATTGTGCCCACTCAGTGTTCGTGCCTGTCAAAAGTCTTCGCAGCCATGATAACTTCATGCTGTTCACGAACGCCTCAATGTCAATCATCTGTAGGCCGCCATGTCTGAATGTTTGACATACCTACTTTATATCGTTTTATCGGGTCTCGTTTACTATTCCATAAAAACGAAAATAGCAGGCTCTTAAGTTTCTTTATATCTTTTGCGTCTGGATTCGGTAAAGCTGTAAATAAATGCACAACTTTGGATATTAACAGTGATTTTATAACTACGATTCTTCCTAGCAGTGTAAGATTTCTCCTTTTCCACTGAAGTATTTCGTTTTGAATCTGTTGTAATTTTGGATCTATGTTGTCTTTAGTTGTGTTTTTAATCGTGTTAGAAAACGTTATTCCCAATATTTTCAACGTACTAACTTGTCTAATGCCATAATACCCACTGGACTCATGATTGGCAGGTACGCTGATTTTGAGGCAAGATGTCTTTGCTATATTCAGACCTAATCCAGAAACCTCGGAAAATGTTCTCAATTCTTGCAGCGCTCCCTCAATGCACTGTGGTGAGCGTAAGAAGAGCAGTGTATCGTCAGCATATTGTGATATCCTGATCTCATTATTAAACAAATGAATGCCAGTCAAGAGTTGTGATCGTTTTATTTGATGCGCTAATGTGTTAACAGCTAATAAAGTCTGATGGCCAAGAGTTGCGAACGAAAATTATAATAAAAATCTAAATCTTTTTGTATTTCAGACGTTTCGACAACACTGTGTCATCGTCAGTAATTGATATAAAATATTTCCTGAAGTCACAAATCACATTTTAAAAATAACTCAATGTTATTTTAAATGTTATTTTCTTATTTGTTATTTTAAATGTTATTTTTAAAATGTGATTTGTGACTTCAGGAAATATTTTATATCAATTACTGACGATGACACAGTGTTGTCGAAACGTCTGAAATACAAAAAGATTTAGATTTTTATTATAATTTTCGTTCGCAACTCTTGGCCATCAGACTTTATAAACATGTCTTACAATACTGAACAGTTAACAGCTAAGTTAAAAAGGTACCCTGAGACAGGGTCCCCCTGCCTAATTCCCCGTTTTAAGTAGATTTGGTCACCAAGGTAGCCGTTTAGCACGATTCTGGAGAAATTTGCTTGGTTGAAATAAAGTAGATTAATAATTGTTCTGAAATACGTCCCAAATTTGTAGTTAATTAACCCGCGCCCCGCTGGGCTATTCAGCCATACGCGCCCTGCTGGGGGGGGGGGGGGGCAGATTCTGCCCCCCCCTGTCTAACTTCCGAACCGATGGTCGTAGAAAGACGGGGAAAACGGCAATCGAAAGCTCTCAACAAGGCGGATCTTAAGAGCCCAATTTTTTTTACTTAAGTAGGTCAGAGGTCAGGTCAAGGTCAGGTCAAGGGTACAAAATGCAAGTTTCTACAGTATTGGCCTTGCACCGTAGTTGCCGAAGAATGGACTGAGACTGATTGCCCAAAACGTGTTCTTAGACTACCAAGACAATATTCGTTGCACACAATGTCATTCAAAGGTCAAGGTCAAGGTCAGGTCAGGTCAGGTCACCAAAAACAAAATATAGAAAAGGGCATGTGCGACACATGTTTTATGGGTCAATTTACTCATGGAATTCAATAGGCACACTCAATAAGTGATATGGACCACCTCTGGATGAATTTCAGGTCGAGGTCAGGTCAAGGTCAGGTCAAGTGAGGTCAAATTTTGAAGTTGGTTGTGTAGGCCTAAAAAGGTGTCTATCCGATGCAGTTTTTCACGGCGAATCGAATGGTGCTATTTTTATTTCCGTACGAGGTCTACAACTTCCAAAAAAATCATTTTTCAAAATTTTTGTGTGTCGTGACGTCATAAAATTTTGAATAACTCCCACATTTTTGAACCGATTCTTCTAAAAATTGGTATGTAGGTGCACATAGACCACTTCTTTGACATATATTCCTGTTTTTCGATAAACTCAAAATTTTGGATTTTATAAATATTTTCCCAAAAAAGTCAGTTTTTTGGAAAAATTTTGGCCAAAATCCAAAATTTTCAAAAAACCGAGATAGCCATTTGATAGACAAAGTAGAATCACGTATAACCTTTTTTGTTACGTCTTGATTCCACTAAAAATGAAGAAGTTAGCGGCGTTTGAAATTTTGCCGTTTTTTAGGCGAAAATGGCGAACATGACGTCACTAAAACGTCAATTTCTCAAAAATTTTCCGACGGATTTCGCTCAAATTTTCAGGGAACGTGTCAAATTGATGTATGATAAGGTACTGAAAGTTTGACGTCGCTGGCGTAACGCGTTTAGAAGTTATTGGCGAAAAACGGGAGGGGGGGCAGATTCTGCCCCCCCCCCCCAGCGGGGCGCGGGCTAATGCTTGTGTAACGAAATCCCAAGACAGTGTGTCAAAGGCAGCCTCAAAATCGGCCGACATGATAAGGCCGGATCCATTGTTGTTATGTAGAGAATTTATGACATCAAACACCAAGCGTGTGTTTTCTCCTATGTAGCGTCCCTTTATATGGGCGGTTTGGCATGGATCTATTAGCTTGCTTATCACTTTTTGTAATCGGTTTGAGATAGCGGTAGATATTATTTTATAGTCTACATTTAGTAATGTTATTGGGCGCCATCCTTTCACGTTATTGGGCGATTTTCCTGCCTTCGGTATCATGGTAATGACACCTTCTCGATGTGTGAGCATCATTACCTCGGTGTAATCAAAAAATAAATGACCTATGAATAAACGGTCCTAAACTGTTCCAAAAATACTTAAAGAAGGATGCTGTAAACCCATTCGAGCCTGGTGACTTGCCTTTTTTCATCCTACTTAGCGCCTCGGTTAATTCGTTCAGCGATAACGGTTGTTCAAGCTGGCTTATTTCGTCATCGTTCAGTGTCTTGCCTATGTTGTTGCTCAGGTAGTTACTGTATGTTTGTGGAGCGACTTGTTCTTTGTTATATTTATTGGAGAGATCAGTAGTAAATGTTTTAAGTATAACAGACATATTTGAAGTTTTCTGGTCTCCAATTTGAAGCACTGATGGCGTTTTTCTAATGGCATTCCTTTTTTCGAGTTCTAGGAAAAATTTCGATGACTTCTCGCCTTTTTCATGCCATCTTGTACGAGAACGAACAATAAGGCCATCGATAACTGGTTTTCTAATTTCTTCGAGCTGTTCTTTCAACCTTTCGACGCTCAGGGCGTGCTCCGAGGAATTCAAATGAAATGGATGGCTGTGATGAGCATCGTTATCTATATTACTATTTGAGGTGACGTAGTTTCTGTCTTTAACCGAGGTCGCGACATGGTGCTACGTAGCGCGGGTTACAGATCACACCGTTGCACCTACCGCGCTGAAATTTGCGCAAGTTATAGAACAAGGATGGACAACGTGCCTTTGAGCGGTCTCGGCTCGATCGGATCGATAGCGAGCGCGTGGCGCGTGCCCAAAAAGTGCAAATTCGCGTCATAGACTTTAAATGTATAAATCGGCTGGCAAAAACGGGCGAAAATGGCTAAATTTGCCCGACACGGGTCCGTTCCCCGTGCAATATCTCGGTAGCCGTGCGCCCGATCGGCACGGGGAAAACAGCATCGTGTAGAGAATCGAACAGGCAATCGAATAGTGTGCGGTGCAGGGGTGGCACGCGCCACGTTCAAGTGTGAGGGCAATTTCATTTCAAAAAGTGCCATTTTAAACGGATTTTGGATTTTATTTTATTTTCCCGTGACCATCAGACTGAGAGAGTTGAAACAAAGTCAATTGGCAAGAGAAATGTACCGCCTCTCATGGAAAAATTGTGAACAGCTAATTAATCAAAAACAATGTGGAAAAAATCGCTGAATTAAATGGTATTTGTCCAAAATGTGCCACTAAATAATTACACGGATTTTGCTGCTTAACCCGATACGTTTGACAATTGAAAATGCTATCATTGGAAAGAGCATTCAATTCTCTCCAAGATCCAATCATCACGTTTGCATGACAAGCAACAGTATTCTTAAAAATATAAGTGTTTCAAACCTCTGCAAAACGTTTTTTAGCGAAAATTATCTACGCCTTTCATTTGTCACAAACTACGCACCTAAATTATAAAACACATTTGTCAGGTTCACTGAACTTTTGACAGGCTCTTATGTAGAAAGCATGCTTATCAGACACGGGCACCTCGATGCGATGGATATTTTTTCCAAACCAAATCGTTTAGCCATCAAAAAGCAATCGACCGAAATGGAATGGAAACCCAACCGACACAAGAAAACCAAACAACCGCCGATCGAAAATATCCCTTTTCGCGTTGCGGAGCACGCGGGTCACCCTAGTCTATATTACTATTTGTGGTGACGTAGTTTCTGTCTATTACGAAGGTCGCGACATGGTGCTGTACGTAGCGCGGGTTACAGGTCACACCGTTGCACCTACCGCGCTGAAGTTTGCGCAACTCATAGAACAAGGATGGACAACGTGCCTTTGATGGGTCTCAGCTCGATCGGATCGATAGCGAGCGCGTGGCGCGTGCCCAAAAAGTGCAAATTCGCGTCATAGACTTTACATGTATTAATCGGCTGGCAAAAAACGGGCGAAAACAGCCAAATTTATCCGACACGGGTCCGGTCCCGGTGCAATATCTCGGTAACCGTGGGCCCGACCGGTACGGGGAAAACAGCATCGTGTAGAGAATCGAACGGGCTATCGAATGGTGTGCGGTGCAGGGGTTGGCTTGCGCCACGTGCACCGGGGAGGACACTTTCTTTTGAAAAATGGACGTTTTGGACGGATTTTGGAATTTATATTCATTTCAGGTGATCGTCAGACGGAATGAGTTGAAACAGCGCCTATTAGCAATAAAAATGTACCGTCTCTCATGGAAAAATTGTGAAAAGCTAATTGATCAAAAACAATGTGGAAAAAAATCGCTGAATTAAATGGTATTTGTCCAAAATGTGCCACTAAATAATTACACGGATTTTGCTGCTTAACCTGATACGTTTGACAATTGAAAATGCTATCATTGGAAAGAGCATTCAATTCTCTCCAAGATCCAATCATCACGTTTGCATGACAAGCAACAGTATTCTTAAAAATATAAATGTTTCAAAGCTCTGCAAAACGATTTTTAGTGAAAATTATCTACGCCTTTAATTTGTCATAAAACTACGCGCCTAAATTATAAAGCACATTTGACAGATTCTGAAGTGGAAAGCATGCTTATCAGACACGGGCACCTCGATGCGGTGGATATTATTTCCAAACCAAAATGTTTAGCCATCAAAAAGCAATCGACCGAAATGGATAGATAACCCAACCGACACAAGAGCAACCAAACACCCACCGATCGTAAATACCCCCTTTTCGCGTTGCGGAGCACGCGGGTCACCCTAGTATATACTATGTAGTATGTAATACGAGAAGTAGTAGCCTTTGCTCATATTAATGTTCAAATAATGCACAAAATTGAATATATTGAAATAATACTGATATTTCGCCTTGCGGCATCATCAGAGTACACACATACAACTTTAGGTTTAACCCTCGCCCGCACATGGGGGGGGGGGGGGTGGTTGCCACCCCCCCCCCCCCCCAGGTAGTCTTTCTGCTCTGCACTCAACATCTTTAGAGCTAGAAGGCTGATTTTTCGTATAGCTGCTCCTCTATCCTTTCTTGATGTCCACTGAAAATTTCAAGTTTCTGTGATTTTTGGTTTCGGAGATATGACCTTGTTTTTCAGGTCATGTCATGACCCAAATGGCCAATTCTCAACATCTTGCGTTTGCCATGGGCCTTGTGAGCTTTTGACACTCTGATTTCGGCCTTTTTTGCCAGTCTTACCTCCCACCTATCATGGAACATGTTGTTCGACGATGTACAGGGGTCAAGTGCAGGGTCAAGGTCAACCTAGGTCATCTAAGATAATTGCGTTTTAGGCAAGCTGAATTTACTTTTTGTGAAGTTTTTTTACTGCATTTTTGGTAAAAGCTTCTCAGATCATGATTTCATGTAATATGGACCCAAAAACAATCGGTGCACACATCAGTATACACACAGACACACACAGACATACAAACACATGTAATTGACCTTGACCTTACTTGACCTGAAATGACCTCAGCAGCAAAATTCTGGTCGGTTAGTGTGACAAAGAGGTTCTAGCTGGCTTGGCACCAGAAAACAGCATCTTCATCGGTATTTGATAAGCAGCGCACTTGATATCCAACGGTGACCCAAAACAGCAACATTTGTTAGTTTGACCTGACCTGGAAGGTCAATGACTGACCTGAGAAGGTAAAACTGGGTATCATTGGATTCGTCTCTTCCCAAAGAATCTTTTTGGTCTTTACCGCTAAGCTCTATCTCCAACAGGAACGAAATGGCGCGGGGGGTGGCAACCCCCCCCCCCCATGTGCGTTCTAGGATGGGAAAATGGCATGTGCGGGCGAGGGTTAACAAAATGCAAGAAAGCAAGAGACACGTGCGACTTTACCACGGGAACAAACGCCAGCCGATAGTCAAATCTTGTCCTATATAAGAACATTGGAAGAACCTATAACATACGTTGACTACATTTTATACATATGATAACAAATGCATGTAACAGTACGGTAGAGCGAAGAACAAACACACAACAGCAATAGGAGACGATGTGCAGACTGCAGAGGCCAGAGACCTATACCACACACCATGTCGGTCAGACACCAGAGGGCTACCCTAGTAGAGGCCATGTATCTAACTGATTGTTCAGACTGGGACGCCTGTCCCGAATGGCCAGAGCCTCTGCTATCTTTCTGTCTGCTGCATCTTTGCACCGGCGTATGATGGAGACAGACAACCGTGGCTCTGACACATTGGGGTGACACTGTTCCATATGATCACCAAATGGGGTCTGCCGAGTACGATTCGCGCCGTCACGGAAATGCTCATCGAATCTATATCTGATACACCGTTTGGTTTCACCGATATAGATTTGCGGTGGTCCTCCCAAGTCAGCACATATGGTGCACGTGATTGTGTACACCACGTTCTTAGTGGTGCACCGACCCGTCAGACCACTGGTGCACGTGCGGCATGAACGCTTTCCAGCGCGGCATGGAGGTGGGTCTAACGCCGAGTGAACAAGGCGTCTTTGGATGGTGTTCTCGTTCTTCCAAGACGCCGTGAGACTCGGATTGACTGATTTTAAGGCAGCATCTACTCTCCTAGTCAGGGTGTCGTCTATGAAAGGAAGGGTCAGGTATATCCTGTCTTTCTTCTGTGGTCGTTTTGTTGTCTTTTTAGGGTGTTTGTGCTGACGTATAGCTTGTCGAGCCACCCCGTCAAGCCAGTGGGGTGGGTAGCCGTTAGAGAGGAACAGTGCACGAATCATATCCATGCTGTGTTTGGCGCTGGTCTGATCTGAAGAGACTTTGAGTGCACGTAGAAACTGTGACTTCACTACTGCTTTTTTCATCTTAAACGGCTGGGCGGAATCGTACGGGAGGATGATGGAGGCTGCTATCGGCTTTATGTAAAGGTGGGTGGTATAATGGCCATCCGGGCGCACGCTGATGATAGTGTCCAAAAATGAAATCTGTCCGCATTGTTCAGCTGTATCTGTCCGTTCGATGGTAAATTTGATAGTCGGGTGGACTGTGTTCAGATACTCAAAATAGGACGTTAGGGAGTCTTCTCCGTGCGACCACACGCACAGACATTCATCGATATAACGCATGTACATGTCCGGCTGGACACGATCCGATGACAGAAATATTTCCTCTAGGGCTCCCATAAAGATAATCGCTACTGACGGGGCTATGCGACTACCCATAGGCAGTCCCATGTTTTGTTTGTAATATGCCTGACCAAATCTCAGGAAACTATTGCTTAAACAATGATTTAGTAGGCGTTCGACGTCAGCCAAATCGAGTCCAAACATGTTGATGACATGTCCATGTTCCTGCAGTAGGTTCGTGACCGTCTGTACGGCCTCATCAATGGGAATATTGCCGTAGAGGTTAGTAACATCCAGGCTAAAGACTATCGTGCCCGGAGGAAATCCGTTTGCGTAGCGCTCATTTAAGCGTTGAAGATAGCTGTCAGTGTCTGGAAGGTGGGCTGGGACCACCATGGTGTGTCAAAAGTGGAAATAGCCGGTGCGCCGTCTGGCAACCCGGCAGCCCGCCGCCATAGGGAAATCCATGCTTTTTGTCGCTTTTTCGCTCCCTATGAGTCACTTGATCTAATAAGAGCTTAACTAGGAACGAGGCGGGTCACTTGGACGTATTCGGGAGCCGAATACGGTGTTTTGGAGCCAATACCTGGGAAACCCTACCCGCCCAAGGCGAGTTTTAAAGAGTCTGCATACCCAAATTAACGTTGAGCGCGGCCGTTTTCGGTCGGTTTTCCCCGACCTTGTGGCGAAATCGCCTTATTTATTCAACCAGGGTGGGCTAATTCGCTTAACTAGGAATGAGGCATTGAAGAGAATTATTCAAGTAATAGAGCTGTGCAAAAATATTTTTTGTATTGTTAAAACTGTATCCGCCCTCGAACGATAAATATTGTTGACCCATCAGAAACAGATCACCTGGAATGCGTTTGGACTTGGCTGGATCTAATATTAGCGAGTATCTGCTAACGCAGTTTCTTGGCTTACATAGTACGCACACAAGCATACATACTTCCTGCCCTTGGTTATTCCTCACTTGAATGAAAATTTTGCTATAATAACTATTCCAAGCAGCTAACAGGTTTTAGTGCAGTGCCAATTCGGAACCGTTCAGCGCCGCCAGTCTCCCAGGCGGCGCGTAACGGCTGCCGCCGGCCGCCGCGCCGCCGCTCTGGCAGGGTGTTTGACTTCATATCTCTGTTGCTAGAAAAGTTGTGGACCGATTTACTTGATTCTTGCATGAAAAGATCCGCTATTCAATTCTTAGCAGATAACGAAAATTTGACGTCAATTGCACGATCCGCTGCCCATATTGTGGTACTGCCATCTATTGACAAGGCTGGCGAACTAAAGCCGGGCGGCTATTTCCACTTTTGACACACCATGGGACGTATAAATAAACTGGACTGACGATCCCAATGGACCTCCTATGGAAGATAGTGAGCCGACGAGGCGCCATTTTACGTTGCCAAAAACCTGTGCTCTGAAAGGTCATCGAGCCAATACAATTGGAATTGCGTCTAAACGGATGATCGGATCGAGATGCTGGTGGTACCGTTCGACGGGTAATGCTTTGAGGCAGGTGATGACGAATGTCACAGGTCACCCGGTGTCACATGGCGCGTGCCACGTGCCGACAAAGTCAGGAAGGGCAAAAACCTTTAAGCGACGCTCCAAATCAAACGGTGGGCGGCACAGGTGCCAAATTCACAGGTCACATGTCCCGGTGTTTGACCATTAACATATGGTATGCTCGGCAGCAGGGGGTGCGGAATGCACGCGCCCGGGGCGAAAAACATGTTTTGAGGAGGCATCCTCCGATTCCGGAAAACCTTGACCTAGGCACACCAAATTTGGCACACTGACACTACTGACGCGCTTTAAGGTGCTGTACAAATAGGCGTGCTGGGGTACACGGTGCACGTGCTGTGCACGTGTAGACCTTTTGATGTTGCACTCTGTGTCACATATGCGGGTAGGGCGGGGGGTAGCGCTGGCAAGCTCAAAGTGCCAGATTTACACAGGCCACCCATAATGCATTCCAGCATAGTTATTGAGCTATCCATCTCCTGATGGACCCCAAAGGTGCGTTCTGCACGTGCAAAAATTGTCCGCGCCGGGCGGTGTGAATGCTTGGACTCCCCTTGTGGATTTATGTAAATATCTCGAAAACGGCGTTGTGTAGCGCCGCCGTTTTTGGCACACCTTTCCATACGTCTTTTTCACACATGCTGCGTAACTTTCAGACTTGGTCACTCAAGATTAGGTCATCAGGTTACGTTAATTCGGGCTCCAAAACATTTAGCTACTCACAGCAACGCAAATTTACGCTACCATCGCCCGGTAGCGCAGCATAGGCATCTTTGTTTCCACGTTGTTTGCGCCTGTAGTGATACTGTACCGCAATAACCATTATCTTCATCTTCATCCATAGATGGCAGTAGCAGAGCGCCTGCATCTATGCTGTGCCGCAGTGCTTTTACAATACGAATTACGAACTGAGCATTGAGCAAGCGCGGTGTAATACGATTATGTGGTGGCCTGGACGGTGACCGCGGCCAAGAAATGGTTCTAACTTGACTGAGTAGCGGTAAATCAGCATCATTAATTTAACAATTTATTATTACGAGACCATGTTCGGCCGGAATCGCGATTCGGCGTACGTCGGCACGCACTAGCCACGCGTTTGCTGTCTTTTCGTGGTTTCAAGCGTTCAAACATGTAATGTTGGTAAACAATATGTAATGTTGGTCACATGCAATATGGTGGGTGTCAAAGTCACGTGAAAATTAGGTCAAGGTCACTGACCTTTAATGACCTTGGTTCACCTTTTCGAGTTTTACAAACTACATGTTCCTACGACAATTTTTGGAGCTGATTTCAAATTTAGCATTCAGTTTAAAGGGACCCTCCCACCTTCAAAAAAGTTAATGAATTGGCATGAAAGTGATGTCGCTCGGTTCAGAAAGAGCGAAAACGAATATCTACCAAATTTCACAGGAAAATATTCACCGGTTTTCAAGATATTAGACTCTTACTTTTGTTTACTTTTTGGGATCTCCGCTGTTCCTAGCGACTTTATTTGAAAGTGCGGCATTTGTTGCGCGCAAAGCAGCATATACCACCGCGTGCTACAAAACGTTTTAGTCAAACATTTAAAAATCGTTAGATATCTGCGCTGACGTCACACATTCAGAGGGGTATTCCTATGCATTAGCCCCCCTGAATCAAAATGCTGCAATTTTGAAATTCAATATTTCCGATTTAAGGCATTTCTCGATGTTGTGAGTGCCGAAACCGGTAATTGTGAGCCAGGGACCCCATTTTGGCTATCTCAACTCAAATCTAATGTTAAGGTGGGAGGGTCCCTTTAACATTTAAGAAGTTATAGTTTTAGTGCCTTCGTATTGTTCGTAACATGTTACGACGCCATCAGTGGTGGTTGACACCTACTATGGATAAGCGGGAGGACACCCACTGGTTGACCTGACCTGACCTGACCCGACCTGGCCTAAATGCATGAAAACATCAGCTGTGATCAAAACAAACATGACATTCCTGATAAATGACCCGTAGAACTCGCAACAACCTCAATTTACGAAGTTGAACTAAACATATCAAAAGTGTTCTCAGCGCTCTTGCATGTCTCTACCAAAGCAAAGGTTACTGTCAAAATGTTGTGGAGGGCTACCATGACCTGAAATAACCCCAGGACATAAGTAGAAGTCACAGGTACAATTTCCCGATTAAATTTGTCACGTTTCCCTGCTACCCGTGTCCCGTTATTTGAGTGCATTGTTTAGTAGGGGAAGGTGGGGTAAGACGGCCCAGCGGGGCAAGACGGACCACCAGCCCTCCCGGCTGAACCGCTGCTGGTATCTACTGCTTTATGCACTCACTATGTTTGTTTTCCTTCGTAACAATGGCCACCTTGAGCTCATGCTGCTAGGATGCATAGCTTTTGAGTTATTGAGAAAAATGTTGTTTTTCGTCAAACCGATCTAATATAAGAGGTCTACGGGTGATTCAAGTACGGTGCCTTTCTTGCATGATAAGTTTCTATTTTGCACTTAACTGTGAAGAACAAAGTTATAAACTTAGTTATAGTCACACTTTAGGAAAGGCAAGGTTTTGCAATGTTGAGCTATTTGACATATACGTCATGATAATGACAGAATTTAGATTTGGGGCAAGACGGACCACTGTGGTCCATCTTACCCTGCGGTGGTCCATTGTACCCTGCATATGGAAAGTTCTTTTCCAAAACATTGACACAAGTTTAAGTAAGCTAATTTTTCAGGAAGGAGTCTTTGTTGCATGAGAGCGATGCATGCAAGTGCTCAGTTAGCATGCATTCATGCCAAACGACAATCAACACATATGTTCCCAGCTTTTAGATGCACTTCCATCACACATGAGTAAAGAATAAAGGTTCATTTTGTTATTTTACCATTCTGGTTACTTTTTCTTACAAGAGTACAGAGCAGAAGTGTAACACACATGAACGGATAGCAGGCACTGCTGGATGGTCCGTCTTACCCCACGTTTTTTCTTGTCTGAGTTTTTGACATGTCCTTCTTTAAGAGCATCCACCACCTAGATGTCTTTAATTTGAAATTTAGTCTTTACACATATCAACAGAGGAAGGATTGAGCATTCCGAAGACTATAAATAATATGAATTACGAGAGCAGTGTAGCAAGGTATGCGGCCTCAAACCTTAGCTGGTCCGTCTTACCCCACCTTCCCCTATGTTTATATGAGTTTCGTGCAACAGAAGCGCAGTTTAATTGTCTCCCATTGACTTACCTATAATAGAAAGGTCGCAAAATTAACAGAACCCTAGGTCAGTGACAGTGAAATTCCAAGGTAGAGGTACAGCCCACCGCTAAAGTAATGTAGGGTTTTACCAATCTCAACGGTTGGCTTTGACTGGCGATTGTTTAATGCGGAGTGATCGAAAAGAAGATGTCAATAGCTAAAGTTGCAGCTGCAAGGGTGACGATACATATAAGCTACAAAGTTTCATTGTAGTCTGGTTAATCGTTCATAAGCTTCAGAAGCAGAACATACCCATGACTGAAACCCCACATTACTTCTGCTGTGGACTGTACTTTACGTATATGTGGTGCTCTTAGTAATCGCTGCCAACGTTTTAGACCGATTGTTCAGTCTGTGTAGCTATGACGGGCACTATAACTTTTTCCTAAGGTAAGGTCACTTGGACGTAACCTGATGACCTAACCTTGAGTGACCAAAGTCTGAAAGTTACGCAGCATGTGTGAAAAACATGTATTAAAAAGTGTGCCAAAAACGGCGGCGCTACACAACGCCGTTTTCAAGATATTTACATAAATCCACATGGGGTGTCCAAGCGTCCCCACCGCCCGGCGCGGACAATTTTTGCACGTGCAGAGCGCACCTTCGGGGTCCACCAGGAGATGGATATGCTCAATAACTATGCTAGAATGCATTCTGGGTGGCCTGTGTAAATTTGGCACTTTGAGCCTGCCAGCGCTAAGCATATGTGACACAAAGTGCAACATCAAAAGGTTTGCACGTGCACAGCACGTGCACCATGTACCCCAGCACGCCTATTTGTACAGCACCTTAAAGCGCGTCAGTAGTGTCAGTGTGCCAAATTTGGTGTGCCTAGGTCAAGGTTTTCCGGAATCGGAGGATGCCTCCTCAAAACATGTTTTTTGCCCCGGGCGCGTGCATTCCGCACCCCCTGCTGCCGAGCATACCATATGTTAATGGTCAAACACCGAGACATGTGACCTGTGAATTTCGCACCTGTGCCGCCCACCGTTTAATTTGGAGCGTCGCTTTAAGGTTTTTGCCCCTCCTGACTTTGTCGGCACGTGGCACGCGCCACGTGACACCGAATGACCTGTGACATGCATCATCACCTGCCTCAAAGCATTAGCCGTCGAACGGTACCACCAGCATCTCGATCCGATCATCCGTTTAGACGCAATTCCAACTGTATTGGCTCGATGACCTTTCAGAGCACGGGTTTTTGACAACGTAAGATGGCGCCTTGTCGGCTTCACCTGAAGGGAGGTGGTTGCGGGTCCAGTTTATTTATACGTCCGTGGCTGGGACATACATGACCAGCTGGGAGAGAATCTGTTCCAAAAACCACGTTACCTTATCGAGAGGACCCCCACATGCGGACACAATGGGGCGGAGGGGCACCCCGCTCTTGCACCCCCTAAAGTTGTATGTGTGTACTCTGATGATGCCGCAAGGCGAAATATCAGTATTATTTCAATATATTCAATTTTGTGCATTATTTGAAGATTAATATGAGCAAAGGCTACTACTTCTCGTATTACTCCGAGGAATTCGTTTCTACAAATAGTGAGTGAGCTTGATATATTTTTGCAAGGAGTTCTGCTTCAGTTAAAGGAATTCCTTCGCTTTTCTTTTTGAATATTTTACTGTCTCACCTCTGATCATCATTAAAGGGACAGTATCATCGAAAAAAATCCATGTATGGAGCTGATTTTTTTTTTACTAGCATTTCTTATTTTTCTGAATCAGAAAAACATAGTTTGAGGACCGAACTCGGTGAAAAATATTGCAACCACATTTCATTTTCATGATTCATTTTCATGAGCGAACCACCACTATACAAGCATGGCCGCCAGTTTGGAAGCATGCAAAATTACTACAGAACTGGCGCAGATAATACATTATTGACGCTACGCTTACGCGGTCGTTCTTCTGATTGAGTTGTCCTTAGGGAGAGGTAGCCTTAGGTATTGCCTATAAAAATATAACGTGACAATTGGAGGGAGTGACAATTGGACGTGACAATTGACAATGGGAGAAAATATCACGTGACAATCACGTGATAAACGTCATACATTGGAGGGAGATTGTGATTCAAGCTGGAGGAATTCCGTTGTTGAGCCGCTAGAATCCGAAGGAAACAGCGGAAATTGCCTACGACTATTTAATGAATTTAACGGTGATGAATAAGTGCGAAAAACGTTTTGGCTTTATAAAATTTGATGAAATGACCAGGGTAAAAGTTTTATTACTGGCGGTCAATCCAAAACGGCGCAAACATTTAAACAGTGAAGATAGTGAAGCACGATTCAAAGTGTGGTACACCTTTCGTACTTTGAGCGGCGATAGCGGGATAACGGTGTGGAGCTTCGAGGATCGGTCTTCAGTTCCCGGACCAGAAAGGTGGGGCCTATGCAATGTCAAATTTCATCAAAATGGTGATACTGTCCCTTTAAAGGTAGACTGCCACCTTTTTTCCACAAAACGGTTTTCACTAGAGCTGAGCCACCTATGTCCCAGACTGAAGTCGGTTTTCCGAAATTCGAACCCGTTTGCCAGAAATCGGAGACCAAAGTTCAGTTTGATGCCATTTTTTTAGTCCAAGAAAACCGACATCTCTACTGTTTATCAATAACTTTGAAACATGAATTTTCTTATCTTTTGGTAAATATATGTCAAAACTTTGATTGTTTCGAGATCAGAGAAGAATTTTGGAGTGTCAAAATAAAAGTTAAACCTATATATTCAGTAGTTCATTTTTTCCAAAAAAGTGTGGGAAATGGGGTTTAACATGGGCCAGACCCATTCCAAATGAGCCATGATTTTTAAATGTTTTACGAGCTTAAATGCAAAATAAATTAAACATGGCCAATTTCTTATGAAATCATATATTAGTAAATCATAAAATACCTTACTTTTTCAAATAAAATGTAATAATCTTATGACCTTGAAGTCTAGTGATGTGTAAACATTGTCGCTAGACATTAACCGATTGATAATTGTATGATAATCGACAATTTTTTCGCGATTCACGTGATGATACTTTGTCAGGTGAATTCTAAAATTTTGTTTTGTCCAGGGAATAAATCATAGGCCGATCTGAGAAAACTTTTTGAAGGTGGCAGTCTTCCTTTAAAAGTGTTTCATAAAATAAACCATCGTTTACCTGAAATTGAACCGCGCTGTAATTTTGTGCGTCTCTTAAGAATGCTTTCGTATACAACGGTGGGGCGTACTGTTCTATGGTGTTTTCAATACACTCGTGAACTAATTTAATGTAATTATCGTCATTGAGTAGCGAACAGGGGCGGCGGATTCGGGGGGGCAGGGGGGGCAGCTGCCCCCCCTGGCAAAATCGTGGGGGGGCAAAAGTATCTTTTTGCCCCCCCATAATTTGTGACAAAGCTTAGACAAGAAACCATATACCTGATGATTTTGTTCGACCATCTGAAGATGTAACCAGATGCCCATATACTTTATCATCATATACTATCATATACTTTATCAAAAGCCTAGTAGTACGTTGGCTTTTTAAATGGCAAGCGTTCGCGTTCAATTGAAGTTTTCCTCTCTTCAACCTAGTTTTGGAGGCATTGTAAGCGTCAACGTGACGTAGCGGCAACCCCCTTCAGTGACCGCTTACAGGGGCGACGGATGCGGGGTGGCAGAGGAGGCATCGTCCCCTAAGAAACTCTTGGAGGAGGGGCAAACGTATATTCTTGCCCCTCCATAATTTGTGCCCTAAACATGTGGAAAATTTCCATAACCTGATATTGCAGCTATGCGCTCCTACAGTTTGTTCAACGGTGCCTTTTGAATATGTGTAAATGCTAACCATTTCCGCTTTATATCATTTTTTGTCTTTTTAGATTCGATTTAGATATTTTAAGTGTGCAAGAGACGCAACTCATACCTTCAGTGGTCGTTTGCCGCTATTTTGTACCTACATAAATGCCAAATCGCTAGCGAGCGGAGACGGAAGGGCTAGACATTCGCTTGCGGGTAGTTAGGAGTAGGACTGATGAGCGCTCATAATAAGCCACTCATCTTATTTTTTTTCAAGCGGAACAGTTTCCAGCGCATAAAATGGTAAACGCCAAGGTCGTACACATTGACCACATTGACCAATGCACGGTATGGTATGACACCCAAAGGCCAGTCATCAGAGATCTACTTTGGGCATTCGGAGGCTTGTGTGGGGCCAGTGTAAAAACTGGATGTTCACAGTTCAGTATCCGCTTTATTTCAGTTTCACTATTAAAAAAGTAAAAATTAATGATGGAAACTCTTGAGGGTTAGGGCACTGATCATTAGTGGGCCCCCCTCTGTCTAAAGGCTGGCTATACATAGAATAAAGAGCATCAAACACGAACAGTAGCGGCGGAACACCTTCAATTAAGGGGGGCGGGGGGCACTGCCGACTTTTGGTCCAATTCTTTCCATGCAACGCCCATAGGGCTAACGTTAAAATGCCAAAATCAAAGGGGGCACGGTGCCCCGGTGCCCTCCCCGTTCCGCCGCCTATGAACACGAAAGCAAATTCTAAGACATTTGGGAAAATGAGTATGCCCCGCAGCGTCCGATAACTACCACCTTCCAGTGGGTCAAGCCAACGGGGCCCAAGTCTATAATGGCACTTAACGATAGCACTAACCTTGTTTCACTTTTCGTTGAAGTCTGTTCCGAATGGTTTCGGCCACAGACTGGCTGCACTGAGGTCGTTTGGTATGTGCAACTGTAATTAAAGCCACCTGAGGCGCCCTGACACCAGGCTGAAGCTGGGTTGGAAATGCTTCGTCTTTGCAGATATCACTGACCACTGATTCTCGAGTGCCTGAACCGGTAATGTCGTGGCAAAATTTGGTGTGATAATTTGGACCTTACCGCAGTCAGCACACCCTAAAGCCCTAATAAAGAAACGCCCCACCCAGAGCTTCTGGATTCTCGTTCCAGTCCACCGTTCCTTCACCTCAGCCCGCCGCCGCGCTCCCTCACCCTCCGTTCCCAGCTTGACGAGCGTTTGGGCCTTAGTTAAGCCCTGCTGTAGGCTTACTGTATAAACCCATCGAGACAGCCCGTCTCGGTGAGCTTATTTGGCGAACTACTGCCTTGGGGAGGGTATCTGGCGGATCGCTGTCCCAATAGGTTTAGATGTGACCGACTGTCTCTGAATGTTTGAGCGGTCTCCTCCCGCTGTGAGTTAGTTTCAGTTGATATCTGTCTCAGAAATACTTTTTAATGGAAGGTTAAACGGAAATCGAACGTAAAATGAACAGAGGAAACGGTAACGAGTTACCTCATTGAAGAATAGCGCTCGCCTACTTCAAAAGGTTTGGCACCGTTCTTCAACATCTGATATGCGATCGGGTTATGGCACAATTTTTCCTATTTGAGCTTTTTTCTAATACAGCAATACGAAAAGCGTTACATCGTCCACTGGCGGATCCAGAGAGCGGGCATTTAAAGCAAATATTAACTCCCCTCCCCCTGGCCCCTGCATCGCCCGAAATAGACAAAACGTACCTTATGTTTCCTAATAATAACACTTTTATCAGGATTTTTTTTTTTTTGCTTTATACTGTTCAGCATTATAAAGTAAGGAATCGAAATCCGAGGAGTTTTTGGATTTTGGACACTTTTTTGGGGGGGGTATGTCCCCTACAGCGTCGAAAACGTCTTTCTGGATCCGCCTATGACATCATCTCGACTGGGATCTTGCCCCCCCACGCCAAAATCGAATCCGCCGCCACTGGTAGCGAATCATTAAATTTCCACAGTCCCGGACCTGGCTTTGACGCACCTATTACTAAACTCATTGACACCATTGTGACACATTGTGGCGCAAGGTAAATTGGGACGCAGTGTGTCTGGACCTTCTGCGGGCGGACTGGAATGCTGTCTATGACTCAGTCTCGATTGACGACAAAGTGAGTGCTTTTCTGGCCATCTGGTGGAGCGTACTTGACGTGCACTGTCCTGTGAAGCGTGTCACACCTCGCCGGCCCCACTGCCCGTGGCTGGAGGACTGCCCGGAGCTGCGGGAGTTAATGAGTAGGCGAGACGCAGCGTACCGCGTGTGGCGCCGCTCTCGGACGGACACGGACAGGGACGAGTATCGGAGACTGAGGAACTGTGTGAAAAGTGGACTGATCAAGTGCAAGCGCGACTTTTTAGCCAGTGACATGCTTTCCGATCGCCGAGCCTTTTGGCGCAAACATCAGGGATTTCGCTTTCCGTCCTTCCCGTGGTGGAGCTGGTGCTTGCGAGGGGGTACCACTGGGTCAAGAGGACACTTTTAACGCCCATTTCGCAGCTGTTGGGCCTCGAATCGCTGCTGAGCTGTCCGCCAGTGACCCCTTCCCACTCCCGCCGCGGCCGCCGTGTGTTACGTCGGCGGGGCTGCGTCTGCAGCCTGCCACGCTGCCGGAGCTGTCGCTGGCTCTGAGCCGGTTGTCTTCGTCCCGCGCAGTCGGGCATGATGGTGTACCGCTGCAGGCTATAAGATCGTGTTTTACTGTCATAGGCTCTCATATTTTACACATTGTGAACGCGTCCATCATTTCTTGTACTTTTCCCGACACATGGAAGCTCGCTACAGTCGTGCCTTTGCACAAGTCCGGTGCCAAAGATCTACCAGGCAATTTTAGGCCAATCTCTATTTTACCTGTGTTATCAAAAGTGTGTGAAAAAATTGTTTGTACTCAGCTGTCATCTTATCTCGCTCGCTGTCACCTTTTAGCTCCGTCACAGTATGCTTACCGATCTAGACACTCAACGGAGGACGCGCTGATCGACGCGGTAGAGTGGATGACGCGGCGTGTCGACGATGGCGATGTTGTCGCCGTCACGTCCATCGACTTGAGCCGGGCGTTTGACAGTGTTGACCATGACGTTCTGCTTAGAAAGCTGTGCTGGTATGGTATTGATCCTAGATGGTTTCGTAGCTACCTGACTGGTCGACGGCAGGTGGTGAGAGGTGGTTCCTTGTCCTTGCCTCTTTCCCATGGGGTTCCGCAAGGTTCCCTAGTCGGTCCCATCCTCTTCAGCATCTTCACAAATGACCTTCCATCCTATCTTCCTCACGGTCGCCTCATCTCCTACGCCGACGACACCCAATTACTTGACTCGGCCCGTCCTAAAGATCTATCCATCCTTAAATCCCGACAGGAGGATACCCTCCGTGCTGTCCTCTCCTACTTCACATCCAACTCCTTAAAAATGAACCCATCCAAGACCACTCTGCTCCTTGTCGGCACTGCCCAAAACCTTAAGAAAACCTCATCCTTCCACCTTAACCTGTCAGGCTACTTACTAACACCCTCGCCATTTGTGAAGATGCTGGGAGTGACCCTAGACCCCACCTTATCCTGGGAAAAGCACATCTCCAACGTTGTCAAAAAGTGCAATTCCATCCTTATATGTCTGTATAAAATTCGCCATCATCTCAGTCCCGACATCCTCAAGCTCCTTATCCAGTGTCATACCTTTCCTCACATCCTGTACTGCCTCTCTGTCTGGGGTGGCGCCGCTGCATGCCACCTTCACCGTGTGCAGAAGGCGATGAATTTTGGTGCGAGGGTTGTCTCTGGCGTGCCCAGGCATCACCATGTATCGCCGATCCTAGCTGCGCTGGGCTGGTGTGACGTGCGCGAGCTGGTTGAGCGCCGTGACTGCCTCGGCGTCTACAGGGCGCTGAGGGACCCGCACGCTCCCGCGGCGATCCGCTCCCTGTTCGTCCCTCGTACAGCGGTTTCCCGGCGCAGCACCCGGTCGACTGAGGCGGGCGCTCTCGAGCTGCCTCCATACCGCCTGTCCGCGTCGCGCCGCGCGTTTTCTTACCGAGCGGCCGCGGCGTGGAACCGCCTGTCGCCGGCTGTCACCGGCTCTGTAACCCGCGCCGAGTTTCTGCGCCGGCTATCGAACTAGTCGAGGGTCTGGTTTGTCCGACTTTGGACCGTGTTTTTATATACCCATCTCTTGATTGTGATTTACTGTGATATTGACTGTGTCATGTTTTTATCTATGTACTCTGACTCGGACTAAATATTAAGCCACTATGTGGAAATGTCCTCAATACACCGAACTTGAAACTTGAACTTGGACACCATGTTATGATCCGTTCTATAGCCGGGACTAATCTCTACGTCTGAGCACTGATTGGACAAGTGTTCGCTTATATATAGCATGTCCATTGTCCAGTCTTGCACCTTTACTTAAATTTGGGTTGTGCCATGTGTAATCCTGAGAATTTTTGTTTTCAGATCTCCAGACGTCAAGCAAGTTGAATTTTTCGCAGACAATCATAAATTTTCTTTTAGCCCGAATGTTATTCTCGCACACGTAACCGTAACAATCTTTATTGAAATCTATAACGAAGTTAAAGTCTCCGCCGATGACACAATTTTCAGAATTCGTCTGTTCTAGTATGCTCTCTATTTCACTATAAAACTTTAGATCATCTTGGTTAGGACCATATATGCTTCCTAATAAGTAACTCTCCAAGCCGATCTTACATTCTACAATACGTAGTTACCATTTCTGTTTGTGTGTTTATTTATGATCTCGTGTCCTATCCTGTTGCTTATAAGAATGAAAGATCCTCTGCTATTGTCTGTATGAAACGAGTGATGCGCTTTTCCTTTCCATAGGGTGTTAAATGCAGATATTTTTCGTTCTGTTAAATGTGTATCCTGAAGGAATATTATGTCACATTTCAAACTTCTTATAAAGTTCATTACATCTCTGCGCTTATGTTTGGACCCGAGTCCTCTTGTGAAGAACAAGTTCGATCAGAGCGTTAGTACACTTACTTGTTGACAATTTGTAAGCTAGCAATGCCCAGTCAAAGGCTAGTTCATCAACAAACCAGGGGTTGGTGAACCGACAAGGAAACGACTATGTCTATCCAGAAGTTGGTAGGTCCACAAGGCCCAGACTAGTACATCAACAGAGAGAGAGAGAGAGAGAGAGAGAGAGAGAGAGAGAGAGAGGGAGAGAGAGAGAGAGAGAAAGAGAGAGAGAGAGAGAAAGAGAGAGAGAGAGAGAGAGAGAGAGAGAGAGAGAGAGAGAGAGAGAGAGAGAGAGAGAGAGAGAGAGAGAATTTATTGGATCTATGTACACAAATTTAAAGATAACATACACGATTGGCGTAAAAGCGCCCGAGGCGCTTAATACGAGACGCCGTTCGAGAAAAAGTTTTGTACAGCATCTAAAACACTCTTGTGAACAAGGTGACGCCTAAGCGAATTGGAACCAAACTTGTAGACAAACCGTTAGTTTGTTGGCCAACAAGCCTGGGGCTGGTGAATCGACAAAGTGACGCCTATGCGAATTGGAACCAAACTTATAACAAGCCGCAGGGGCGGATCCAGGAATTTTCGGGAGGGGGGGGGGCGGCAAGTCGAGATAGGGGCGACCTGGCAATCCGGGGGCGCTCCATACAAAGGGGGCGCCAAACCGTCAAAATCGGGAGCTAAAAGCCCGCGGCGTGCTAGGGGGCGTTATCGCGGTCCCCCTCAGGTTTTTCGCAAATATCTGAAAAACTGCTGCGCGCAGCGCCGCCATTTTCAGCATACCTTATCATGCATCTTTTTTGCACATGTTGCAAAAATGTCTGACGCGGGTCATGGAAGGTCAGGTCACCAGGTTATGCCAAGTGACCTAGCCTAAGAAAAAGTTCAAATGCTTACCATTGCTAATGCTATACCGACCGAAGGATTGCTTTGAACCTTTCAGCGATTGATGAAAGCAACACTGTTCATGAAATGTATATCTCGGAATTTCGATATCTGTGACCTAAGGTCAGGTCAGTTGTGCGACGTCTCCATTAGGTAGGTAGGTCCATTAAGTCTTTGGGAGAAAACTGAAAAGCATCTCTTTTGGACGAGCGCCATTCTAGACAATATCAAGCATTGGGATACATATAAAATTATCACACTGAATAAGAACATTGCACCTAGTGTGACCACTCATTATGTCCCAGAGGTCATCCCATGTCATGAAAGGTCCGCAGCAGTTTTTTTTAAATAACTTTTGATGAATTCAAGCTAGAGCGATAAAAACACCTCAGTTGTGTTCAGCTCGACGATACGCATCGACTGCTATGCAGCATGACCTTTCCCGGTCAGGTCATGACCTTGACCTGAGGTTAAATTCTCAAAATTACCTTTCATAAGGTCAATCTTTAGTTTGTTCGACGTGTCTCGACGACAAAAACGCAATGCTGGCAAACGTAATGTCGAGACTCTCTTGAGTCAAAAGTTATTGCAGGAAAACATTGTTCGTAAAAAGGCTATTTTTAGAGTCTTTTGCCCTCTGAAGGCTAAACCGTTGACCTGAGGTCAAATCTGAGCGCAGCTTGCAGAAACACCTTTAAAAGGGCTATCGAATGCGCTTTTCTGCGGCGCTATAGCTCTAGTGGTTTCCGAGTTATGTGCCGCTGCTTCGAAAACGGAAAAATGTTGAAACAGGCAATATTTTACCTTTGATGACCTCTGGTGACCTGACATTCGACCTGGCCTAAAAAATGACCGTTTTGTTTTCGTCCTGTTTTTTGACGATCTTTCGAATGCCGCTTATCGCGTGTCACTACGCGGCCCAGGAGCCGAGTTAGACGAGGGAGTGTGCCTGCCCCCCCCCCCCCCTCCCGAACAGGACACGGAAAACTCAGACCACCAGCACGGCACGGGTTAAAAGTCGTAGATGGGCACCGCTACTCTAGCAAAAGATATTAGCAAAAAGGTGGCCTCCATTTACTGGTGCAGTCCTTCTTCTCCCGGTGATGCCCCCTCCTTTTTCTGGAAGCGTCTCACTTATGCTGGTATGCCTCACTTCCTGGGGGCGCCCAACCTCTGCTTGGATCGCCTAATCCATTATGTCCTCTCCGTGGCCGAGTGGATAAAAGCGCCGGAATTCGACGCTTCGCCGGAAGTGAGAGCCCGGTTCAAGCCCCGGTGCGGGCGGCCACATTTAGCTCCTACGTGTAATGGCGTGCGCGTCTGTGGCAGGGGCCGCACAGAAGCCAGGTAACGTGAGTGAGCGGAGGGGACCGTGTCCAGTCGTGAGGGCACGTTAAACGTTCGGACCAAATTCTGCCATACAACTGGAATTGCGCGATCGGGTGGTGGGGTCAGGGTCAGCACAACAAGCTATGCTTAGTGCGGGCTCTGATTCCTCAAATCCGCCCATTCAGCCATTCGGACTAAATTTATAAAAAAAAAATGGAGAGACCCACTTTGCTTAAGTCGCCTCATTTCTTCCTTCTAAGAACGACCAATTTGCTGTAGGCGGCCCACTTATCTGGGACGCCCATCTTCTGCTAGAACTCATAGAAGTGCCCCTCTTCTTCCTGATGCGTCCCACTTCTACTACGAGTGCACCTTTTCTGTTAGGGCGCCCCTTTGCTGCTGAGGAGTCTTTTTATACTGTGAATAGGGCGGCCCTCTCCTGTTGGCTGTTGGGCGACCCCAAATTCTGCTGAAGGCGCCCCACTTCTGCCCAGCTTTTGGTGGGGGTGCCCCTCTCTTGCAGGGGGCACTTCTCTTTTGCTGGAGACGCCTCTCTTGTGGGGGCGCCCTTCCACTGCGGGGATCGTCTCTCTTCTGCCAGAGGCACCCCTTTTCTTCTTATGGGGCTCCTTTTTTTTCTGGGGCGAGGCGACCCTCTGCTGCTCGGAACGAGGCACACCTCTCCTTTTACTGGGGCACCGCCCCTCTGCTGGGGTTGCCCTTCCGCTGTCGTCAGGGGCGCCCCTCTTGGTAGAATATACTCCTTTTCTTTTTGTAATGGGGCGCCCCTCTTCTACCGGGGGCGCCCATCTGCTGCTGGGGCGTCTGTCTTCTGCCGGATATTGTCAATGGGGCGCCCATATCCTGTTTGGCGGGCCCAACCTCTGCTGGAGGCTCCCTATTTCTGATTAACTTTTGCTGTGGCGTCTCTCTTCTGCTGGGGCGCCCCTCTTCTGCTTGGGGCGCCCGTCTCCTGCTGGAGACCCCTCTCTTCTGCTGGGGCGCCCCTCTTCTGCCAGTGGCACCCATTTTCTTATTATGGGGCTCCTTTTTTGCTGGGGCGCCCAGCTGCTGTCAGGGCGCCCCTCTTCTCGGAATGGGGGCGCCTCTCTCCTTTTGCTGGGGCGTCAGTCGCTCCTCTTCAGGGGGACACGTCTCCTGCTAAGGGTGCCCTTCCGCTGCCAGGGGCGCCCCTCTTGAACAGAAGGTATTTTATATTCTTGTAACGAGACGCCCTCTTCTGCTGGGGGCGCCCATCTGCTGCTGGGGCGACTCTCATCTGCTGGGAATAGGCAATTGGGCGTCACTCTCCTGCTTGGTGAGCCCAACTTCTGCTGGAGGCGCCCTATTCCGGCGGAACCTTTGCTGTGTCGCCGCTCTTCTACTCGGGGCGCCCTCTCTGCCGCGGGATATGGGCGCCTTTTTCGGATGGCGGGGGGGGGGGGCGGCCGCCCCCGTCGCCCCCCCCCCCTGGATCCGCGCCTGTAACAAGGAGCCAACTTGTAGATTTGGTTTACAGTGTACTTCAAAGAGACCTCGAAGGTGTGCGCCGCTGGGCCCACATGTGGAAATTAAAACTTAACCCTGCGAAGTGTAAGGCGTTTACTATGACGCTCAAGGCAAAACCGGTAGAAGCAACATTTTTCACTGATCAGGCAGCATTGGAACACGTGGACACAATTAGAGATCTAGGTGTTAATACTAGATACGAAACTTACATTTGGACCTCAGGTGCATCACACTGTCGTGAAAGCCAATATAGGGCGCTCGGAATTCTAATAAGTTCATTTCAAGTGGCTAATCCGAGAGGTTACCTAAAATCATCGGCAGTCCTTACGTCCTATTTTGCTCACGTTCGTTCCGTGTTGGAGCATTGCAGCGTCATATGGGGAGGGGCGGCCGCCATACACAAGGACCGCATCGAACGAACCCAACACAAGTTTCTTATTTGGTTGAGCGCCCATTCAAAGAAGCAGTCAGCTTCGCTGTCGTACTCTGAGTTACTTAAACATTTTAACATCTGTTCTTTGGCTGCACGCAGAGTACAACACGCTATAATGTTCTTGCGCAGTGTGATGACTGGTAGGATCAGTTCGTCTTTTCTGTTACGATCCTTCTCTTTCGAGGTACAGGTCTCGCGGGTTTTAGCGGTAGGTTTTGCACCTAGAAAATTTAGTGTACTTCAGGCTATATCTTCGTCGTCTTAAAGGGACATGTTCATGTCTAACATGGGGAATGGAGTTGAGATAGCATTTATACTCGTTATGTGCTAAAACCTCATAATCCGGACAGGGGTGGATTTTTTTGTTTTTCATTGGGGTTGCACAGCCCTGAAAGGGCGCCCAAAGCGGTTCCGAGGGGAGCAATGGTCCGAAAGTGGGCGCTTGCAGGGGCGGTCGTAAACTTGGCGTGGGGGGGGGGGGGCGAATTGGCAAAGGGGCCCTGTCGACCCTCGGGGGGAGGGGGCGGTGTTTTAGCTTAACCCGCGTACCGCCGGGGGGGGCGGATATCCGCCCCTCCTGAGGTTTTTCGTAAATAACGGAAAACCGCGAAATTTCGCATGACTATTTCCCCTATCAATTTTACATACTATGTGCAAGTTTGAACCGGCCTATCTTTCAAGATCAAGTCACCAGGTCACTTCGAATGACCCGACCTCAAATCACTTTTTTGAAACTTTGTCACCGTGTCAGAGTTATAGTAGATGACGGAGTCCTTTGCAAGTTGCAGGATGTAATGAGGTCATTGGTAGCTACAATTTGTTTATCTCTTTTTTATACCGATGACCTAAGTTTAGGTTAAGTTCTTGGCCTCCCCATTATAAGTCAAGGGGAAAAATCAATTGCCTTATTTTTCCCCCTAAAACGCGTCGGAATGGCCTAAAATACCATGAATGACTTGATATAAGATCAATCTTGACTACCTTTAGGCCTTTTTTTGCTCTTGGGAAACTGTAAAGTCATGTGAAGTCATCAAAGGACACCGATTTTTTGCAAATAACTCCTTACAGGAACGAGATAATGCCGCGCAGATGGTCTCATGCATCGCTCCTCGGAGATCGGCATGACTTGTCTGCGTTGGGCCTAAGAGAACCGAACCGATTGGGATGCTTGAAAGCCGCCTTGAGGCCCTTTGAAACCCGTAAGAGTCCACCTGAGGATTATTTGCGGCACGTTGAGGACGGCAAGGAGTACATACCTATATAGGCTAGTATGGATTCCTAAGAAGCCAGTATAGAGCCCTAAGAAGTGGGTGGGGGGAGCAAAAAGTATAACTTTTGGTCCTTCAGACTTCAGAGGCCTATAGGTATAGCGTTTGGAGAGACCTGCGTGGGGCATTAACGACCCACGTGGGATCTCCAAGGATCGACGTGGGGTCATCAGATGCCGGTGGGGCTCTCATCTGACGGAATGGGGATGGTCCTTAGAGAGCGGAAAGGAGCCATAAAAGAACAGTTTTGCCCCTCAGGAGCAGACAAGAGTCTTCTGACACCCAAGGGCGCACACAAGGGGGGGCACACGGGCCCGTGCCCCCCCCCCCATTCGAGTTGGGGGGCCCAACTCGAAGGAAGGGGCCCATTTGAGCTCAAATGGGCCTCTAACTAATCCTTAGACCACCGAAGACCGTGTACAAAGGGCCCTCAAATGGCCTTAAAGGGCCCTCAGATGGTCTCCAAAAGCCCTCAGATGGCCTCGAAGAGCCCTCAGTTAGCGTCATAGGGCCCTCATCTGGTGTCAAAGGGCCCTTAGATGGTGTCAAGGGGCCCTCAGATGGCCTTAAGGAGCCCTCAGATGACCTCAAAGGACTCTCAGATGGCCTTAAAGGGCCCTCAGATAGCCTCAAAGGGCCCTCAGCTAACGTCAAACGGACGTCAGAAGGCCTTAAAGGGTGTCAAAGGTCCCTGAGCTGGCGTCAGAGGGCCATGCCCTTGCGTCAAACGGCTCTCCGAAGGCTCTAAAGGGTCCTTTGCTGGTGACAGAGGGCCCCCAGCTGGCGCCAAATGGCCATCAGAAGGTCTCAAACGGTCCTCAGCTGGCGTCAAGCGGCCCTCAAAAAGCCTCAAGGGGCCCTTAGAAAGCCTCAAGGGGCCCTTAGAAGACCTCAAGGGCCCTCAGAAGACCTTAAAGAGCGTCAAAGGGCCTTGAGCTAGCGTGAGGGGCCCCCCCAGCTAATGCCAGAGGGCCCTGAGCTAGCGTCAAACTTAAAGTGCCCTTAGCTGGTGTCAGAGGGCCCCAGTTGGTGTCAGAGGGTCATCCATTGGCGTCTAATGGCCATCAGAAGGCCCAAAAACACGATCCTCAGCTGGCGTCCAACGGTTCTCAGCTGACGTCAAGAGGCCCTCAAAAGGGTTCAAAGGCCCCTCGACTGCTCAAAGGGCCCTTAGAAGGCCTCAATGGGAACTCAAGAGACGTTAAACGGCCCTCAAAAGGCTTGAAAAGGCCCTCTGCTGATGGCAAAGGGCTCGCACCTGAGTCAATAAGAGCCTTGTCAAAAAAACGGACCTGAGAAACCTTGCCGGCCCTGGTTATCTGCGGGACTCCTACACTTACCTGAGTGGCCCCCGTTTACTGAGGGGCCCTGGTTATTGATGGGGTCCCTGGTTACTTAAGGGGCGCCTGGTTACCAGAGGGGCCCATGGTTACCTGGTGGGCCCCTGATCAATTGAAAACCCCTGGTCATCTGAAACGCCCCTGATTACCTAAAGGGTCCCTAATCACTTGGATTCAGTGACATAGCAAGGGAGCGAGGGGGTACGTGCCCGTTCTCGGGTTTAGGGTTCCTTCGAAACCGAGGGGCCCTGCGGCGCCAGTTGGTAGCAGAGGGTTCGCGCTGGCCGCACTTCAACTCGGAAGGACACCACAGGGCTTGTGGGGGCACGTTATTGGCTCCTATGTAGCCACAATTATCTTCATAAAGGCCCAATGCCGGTTTCTGAGAGACCTCGCCGGCCGCTCAGGGCCCTAGTAACGGCCAACGAAGGATTGGCTGCTATGGCTCCACATCCGTCTGTGATAGACACACGGTCCACACCAGTGTTTCTAAAGGCACCCACAACGGCAACTGCGAGGCCCCTCGCCCCACCTCCAAGGGACCCCCCACCAGCGCATCTTAAGGGCCTACATCGGCGGCTCTGAGAGTCCCCACACCGACGCCTCTGAGGGCCACGTACCAGTGACTCTGAGGGCCTCTTACCAGCCTCCGAGTGTCCTTGCCAGCCTATGACGGGCCACTTTCCACTTGCAGGCCATTTTGCAGGGCCACACACATGCCAATGATGGCCCCACCAGTGTCTCTAAGCCCTAAGACCCCGCAACGGCGCCTGTGAGGACCCAACACCAGCGCATCTGACGGCCTTTCACTGGCACCTCTGAGCGCGCCACACACCGGTGACTCTGAGGAGCTCGCTCGCTTCGCTCGCTCGTAAAATATCATGTAAATTAGGCATTAGTGTACATTAGGCACGCTCCTCGGGCATTAATGATACATTTGCTTGCCGATTTTCCACACTTTCTCATGCAAAGACCGTTTTAAAGAGACCCGTCTGCCAGTGAGACTGGACCCACCGTGCCTCCCTCCTCCCATCGAAAGGTCCTGGATACAGCCTTGCCTGAGCTGACCCCGGGCCCCCGGGTGACTCGCGGGCCCGGGGTCCGCGAAAAAAAACATGCTAAAAAAAACATGCTTGCGTAAAAATATATATGTTTTGAAAATTAAGCTGGTACCGAAATAATTGTTTTACCTACCATGCATTGACAAACCAATTGCTCAAGCTTCAAACCAACCGAAATATAGCCCCGTGGGCCGTATTTTTTTTTGGGGGGGGGGGGGCCTGCGGCATGGGGGGGCTCAGTTCGAAGGTCGTGCCCCCCCCCCCATTCAAAAATCCTGTGTGCGCGCCTGCTGACACCAGTATGAGGCCCTTATATAAGTCCGGCGTTAGATCATTTAAGGCTAGTATTGACCCTCTTAAACCGGGTGAGAGCTCGCGCAGCAGTTTGGATCTTAGAACTCCAACGTGGGTCCTACAAGACCTGGCTGAGCCATCAGAGGCCAATGCGGGGTCATCAAAGGCCAGTTCGGAACCTCTGAGGTGATGTGAGCCCTTGGAGACCAGCATTGGGCCTTGACAGGTCAATGTGGGACTCCTTGACTGGTATGGGCCCTAAGAGATATGTGTGGTGTCAATGCTACCCACAATAGACACAAATAACGACATGGGGTCTCAGAGACTAGCAGAGGCCCTTAAAGACCAGCATGGGCCAAAAAGATCGACAGGGGCCCTCCGAGACCGGCAGAGACTAAAAAGATAGCATGAGGCGCCCATGATGCCATCAGAAGCCTCAGAAGCCCATGATGCCTCAGAAGCCCGGGCTCTCAAGGACCGAAATGGAACTATCAGAGACCAGTGTGGGCCCCATGGCAGCAGACATGAGCCCTCAGAAACCGATATGACTTCGATATGGCACTAGTCCATAATGGGCTCGCTGCGACAAGATAACGGCCCTCAAGTTCCGAAATTCCGACATGGGGACCAACAGAGACTGACAGAGAACCTTGGAGGACGGCATGAAACGCCAAAAGTTCTTCCTTGGACCACAGAGACTAAAGATGGGACTCTCAGAGCCTGTTGTTGGGTCCTCTGAGGCCTGTTTCGGGCTACCAGGGTCCGGTTCGGTCCATCAAATGCCGGTCATGCCCCTCAAAAGCCGGTTTGGGACCCTGAGCGGCCAGTACTGGCCCTCCAAGGCCAGTTGGTCATCAGAGGCCAGCCCAATATGGGCCCTTACAGGCCAGTGTGGAGCTCTCAGAGGTCAATGTTCCTCAGAGCCCAGTGCGAGATACCCACAGGAGTGGGTTCATCAGAATTCAGAGGCTAGTGTGGGTCCCTCCAAGGAGCCCGGTTCGGCGCCCTCAGAGGTCGGTGTAAGGCCCTCAAAGGCCAGTATTGGTTCTCAAAGACCAGTATGGGCCAGAATGGGCCATCAGAGGTCAATGTGGGCCCTAAGAGGCCGGCAACGGGCCTTCAGAAGCCAGTACGGGCCCTCAGAAGTGCCCAAGGGTCAATCTTTATCTGCCAGAGACAGAAATTGGGCCATCCGAGGCCGGTGTTGGGCCCTAGCAGGTCAGTTTGGGCCATAAGAGACCAATTTGGACCCTATAAAAACCAGCGTGGGTCCGTACAGGCCAGTGTGGGGCCCTCGGAGACCAGTACAGAGCCTTCAAAGGGCAGTTTGGAACCACCAGAGGCCGACGTGGGCCCTCAGATGCCGGTGTGGTATCTTACAGGCCAGCGTGGAGCCCTCAGAAGACAGAGGTCAGTGTGGGGTCCTAAAAGACCAGCATGGGTCGGTGTTGGACCCCAGAGGTCAGCAGAGGGCCCTCAAAGGCCAGTATGGGCCCTCAGAGGCCAATGTGGACCTGTAGAGACCGGCATCGGGCCTTCAGAAGTCAGTCGAGCCCTCGGGGGCACCCAAAGGCCAGTCTTGGGCCCCCAGAAACAAAAATGAGGCCTTGAGAGGCGTGGACCCTCAGAAACCGGTTTGGGAGCCCTCGAGACCAGTACAGGGCTCTCAAGGGCCAGTGGAGGGCATGGCCCTGATGCCCCGTGCGACCGCCACTGGGCCCCACCCCCACCCCCACCCACACACATACACACGCGCACACGCACACACGCATATAATATTATCATTTTGGTACTTGGCTAGGTAGAGCAATGTCTCAATGATGACCAGTCACAAATTACATTTCAGCTGGGCGGTATGTTTACGGACGCCATTTAATTGCGTCCCAGAAAAGCTATTTCTGGCACCTAAAAGCTGACTCGCCCCAAAATTGGTCCTCAGCACCTATTTGGTGGATACCAGCACCAATCATGGAAAATGACCTTAATTAGCTGTTTCTGGCACCTATTCATCGGTACGCCTTACTCTTTTTTCTGAATCTGGCACCTAAATGCTGAGCGTAGCACCAATCTAGTCAGGGGCGGATCCAAGGGGGGGGGTCACATGGGTCATGCCCCCCCCCCCTTGAGGCCCGGGGGCCCAAAGACCTGCCAGGGGCACCACCGGCCTATCAGGGGTATCACAGTCCTGACAGGGGCACCACAGGACCGCCAGGGGCACCACAGGCCTAGCAGGGACACCACGGGCCTGGTGCCCCTGGGCCCTGACAGGACTGTAACGCCCCTGACAAGCCCGAAGTGTCCCCGGTAGGCACGTGATGCCCCTGACAGGCCTGAGGCGCCCCTGCAAGGGCGGTGGTGCCCCTGGCAGGCCTGTGGTGTCCATGGCAGGCCTGTGGTGCCCTTGCTAGGCCTCTGGTGCCCCTGACAGGCTTGTAATGCCCCTGGAAGGACTGTGGTGCCCCTGGGCCCTGACAAGCCTGAGGTGCCCCTGACAGGCCAGTGGTGCCCTTGCTAGGCCTGTGGTGCCCCTGGCAGGCCTCTGGTGCCCCTGACAGGCTTGCGGTGCCCTTGGAAGGACTGTGGTGTCCCTGGGCCCTGACAAGCCTGAGGTGCCCCTGACAGGCCCGTGGTGCCCTTGTTAGGCCTGTGGTGCCCCTGGCAGGCCTCTGGTGCCCTTGCTAGGCCGCTGGTGCCCCTGGCAGGCCTCTGGTGTCTTTGCTAGGCCGCTGGTACCCCTGCGCCCGGAGAGGACTGGTGCCCCTGAAAAGTCTGAAGTGCCCCTCGGCAGGCCCGTGGTGCCCCTGACAGGCCCAAGGTGCCCCTGCGAGGCCGGTGGTGCCCCTGGCAGACCTCTGGTGCCCCTGGCAGGTCTGTGGTGCCCCTGGCAGGTCTGTGGTGCCCCTGGCAGGTCTGTGGCGCCCCTGGCAGACCTGTGTTGACTGGTGCCCCTGCTAGGTCGCTGGTGCCCCTCACAGACCTGTGGTGCCCCTGGGCCTTGACAAGCCTGAGATGCCTGGCTATGACAGGCTCGTGGTGCCCCTGATAGACCAGTGGTGCCCTTGCTAGGCCTGTAGTGCCCCTGGCAGGCCTCTGGTGCCCCTGCTACCCCTGCGCCCGGAGAGGACTATGGTTCCCCTGAAAAGCCTGAAGTGCCTCTCGACAGGCCCGTGGTGCCCCTGGCCCCTGACAGGCCCAAGTTACCCCTGCGAGGTCGGTGGTGCTCCTGGCAGACCTCTGGTGCCCCTTGCAGGTCTGTGGTGCCCCTGGCAGGCCTGTGTTGACTGGTGCCCCTGCTAGGCCGCTGGTGCCCCTCACAGGCCTGCGGTGCCCCTGGAAGGGCTGTGGTGCCCCTGCCCCTAGGGGTGCTCATGGGCCCAACAGGTCCGTTGTGCCCCTGACAGGCCTGTCGTGTATACTTGCTAGACCTTTGGTGCCCCTACTTCCTGGCAGGCCTGTGGTGCCCCTGGCGGGCCTGTGGCGCCCCTACAAGGCCGTAGGTGCCCCTGAAAGGTTTGTGGTGTCCCTGGAAGGACTTTGGTGCCCCTGACAAGCCTGAAGTGTCAAGGACAGACCCTTTAGACGCCAGGGTCAAGTTCGTCGGACTGACAACGATTTGCTTACCTGATAACGTTCCTGGTAAGTACTCACTACTCAGCGTCCACAACATATATACACATAGCATCTATGCACATAGCACATTCATATATACTTGCTTATAATTGGTAAATGTGGTTGTGGCTAAGAGTTAAGATACTGACTAAAAATAAAAAATAAAAAGAAAAAAACTGAAAATGGGGGCACCACCAAAATGAAGTGGACGAAATCCGTTGAGTTTTTAATTTTGGGTATAGGTAGGGGCACCACTTCGATTCATGACCCTCCCCTTGGAGTTTTCCTGGATCCGCCCCTGAATCTAGTAGAAAAATGAACTACTGGCTGGTAGAATCATGTTGTTCTGGTATAATGACCCCTGGAGTCTAGCCTAAAGGTTGCCAGTGCAGCTACACTCTAAGACAGCCCCGTAGTGATCTCAGCATTGTATATGACGTTTAAGTAAGCAAATAATATTGATTTGTTTGAAAAAAACAATGTCATTTAAATATTTAAAAGTACTTATTTGTAATGGTTCAAGGGAAACATTTTTGTGAGTAATTGTCTCGATTTTGACCATTAAAACGGGTGTTGTATTTTTTGACGTCATCAAATAGCTCCAAAAAAGAAATGTAATGTTTTCATTCCGTTCAAGGCCGCTGAAGAAACGCGGGATCTTGCGTGGGACATTGTACGTTGTTTGCCGCGCAGAGTTGTGCCGTGGTTGTGCCTTTTTTCATCCGTTTCTTACTTATGTCATATGTGTGCATGAAGCTTTGATTTTGTTTTTGGTTATTGTGTGGCCGGTCAGTCAAACGCCCCTGTAGAAACCGGATGCTGCGTTTGATCGAGATGGAGTCAGACGATGATTGCAGAAAGCTAATAGTATTGAAAAGAGGGCCGGTTGCGTGGCATGTCTGTTCAGAGTTGACATTTTGCTTTACTCCAGTTTATGACCTGAGAGCCTGGCTGGAAGTGACGGATCCAAACTTTTCACGTTAAAATGGCTGAGGGTGCAATAATCTCTAGTCTCTACATAGCGGGCTGGTATAGGAGCGTCTTGCTATGCTGCACCATAGCTGGCTAGTGATTCTCTTTTGGCTAGAAATGGCATTAATCATTATCTCCACTGGCGAAAATGGCACTTGACATCACCGAATGCACCGTTCATGTTGTTAGGATACATAAAATCAGGAAGATTACGCGAATTAGGTAGGCAAACGTGGAATAAAATAGGTGCTGGATGTTTTGGTTTTGGTGCTGAATCAGCAAACAGCAAATACGGAGTTCAACTAGACGATCTGGCAACTTTAGGCTGTGTGGAAGCAATTAGGTGCCAGATTCAGATATTAGGGTCGAATAAGCATTTTGGGGCTGATCAGCAATTAGGTGCCAGAAACAGTTTTTTAGGGACCAGAAACAAATATTCCCCTATGTTTACTTGTGGGGCGGCAGCCGCACCTACATCTGAAGAGCATGCAGCCTGTACCTACACTTAAGGGGCGGCACGTGTACTTGTGGGGGCGGCAACTACACATAAGGGGGCGGTACTTACACTCTAGGGACGGAACCTTCATTTGAGGGGGCGGCATCCACACTTTAGGATACTTAAAGAGGCGGCACCTACATTTGCTGGGGTCGTCAACTACACCTGAGGGGGCAGCACCTATGTACATTCGAGGGGGCGGCACCTACATTCGAGCGGGTGATAGCTACCTTTTAGGGGGCGGCATTTACATTTGAGGTGACAGCATTTACACTTTAGGGGGCGGCACCTGCATTTTAGGGGCGGCACTCACACTTGACAGGGCGGCACATACATTTTATAGGCGGCACCCACACATGAGGGGGCGGCACCTATCTACATTTGAAGGGAAGGCACATACACTTAAGAGGGCGGCACCTGCATTTTAACCCGCGCCCTGGTGGGGTCTGTTTATAACGCGACCTGGTGGGGGGGGGGGGCTATTTTTTGCCCCCCCCCTCGTATCTCCGAAACTACTGGACGGATCCGCAAAATTCAAACGGCGTTCGAAAGGCCTGTCAGATTTGTCGAAGGAAACCAAATTTCATTGACCTCGGGGTCACCGATGACGTCACAGGTCAGGTCAAAGATGAAATGTTTCACCGTTCACGGGTCTTCTAGGGAATGCAATATAACACCGAGGAAAACGCATTTTGTCGAGAATCAGCGGTAGGGCGTCAGTTGCCTAGTAGATATGTTGCTACTAGAGGTCACTGGCAATACCAGGTCAGGTCACAGGTCAGGTCACCAAGGGTCACAGGTCAGGTCACATGAGCCCAAGTTTACTAAGGTTGTGTGATACATGTTTTATGGCCAATTTTCATTTCCAACTCAATGCTGTTGGTTATACGACTATCAGGTACGGCTTAGGTCACTTTCTGGTGAAGTTCAGGTCAAGGTCAGGTCAAGGTCAGGCCAAAAAAGGTCAAATTTTAAAGTTGATAGTTTTGCATAAAATGGGTATTGATTCGATGCAGCTCGTCACGGGGAGTCTAATGGTGGTCTTTGTTTTGCGCTACGGGGTCTAGAATTGCTAAAAATTGAGTTTGAAAATTTGACGTCATCAATTTTGAACAGTTTTTTCGCTATAACTTCGCCAAAAAAAGAGGTATCAATCTCAAATTTGGTATGTGGATGGAAGGCGGTAAGGACTATCACATATATTCCGGTTTTTGCGAAATTCAAAAAACTTTTTGGATTTTTCGATTATTATATCCAAAAAATCTATTTTTTGATTTTTGGGGGTCCAAATCCAAAAATTTCAAAAATCCGAGATAGCAGTTTTGTAGCCCTGTCCAATCTACAGCTTTTATGTCTTTATCATTTTTCTGTATTTGCAAAGCTATAGGCCTGACAGCTCTTCCCGCGAAACCCTTTTTGGGTCGAAAACGGCAGAACATGACGTCACTCTGACGTCATTTCCGGCCAACCTATCATAGCCTTTGGAAAAATTTTTGGTCACAATGTGTAAAATTGATGTCCGGGAGGGTACTGAAAGTTTGGTGACGATCGGCGCAGTGGTTCTGGAGATATATCGAAAAGTCTAGAGGGGGGGGGGGGCAAAAAATAGCCCCCCCCCCCACCAGGTCGCGGGTTAAGGGGTGGCACCTACCTTAAGGGGCGGCAACTACATTGAGGGGGCGGCAACTACACCTCAGGGGGCGGCACCTACATTCGAGGGGCGGCACCTACACTTAAAGGGGCGGTTCCTACACTTAAAGGGGCGGCACCTACACTTAAAGGGGCGGCACCTACACTTAAAGGGGCGGCACCTACATTTGAGGAGACGGCACCTACACTTGAGAGTTGAGGGGTGACCCTTATTACATTATGGGTGGAGCTCTTGAAGATGGTGCGAAGTCAACAGGCGGCATTGAGTTTTGGTGTGGTACACTCGGGGGCAGATTGATGTTCCACCACTTCCTACCCATCGGGCTCTCATGGCTCAGCACTGGCTGCTGCCAGTGGCAGCACTGGCAGCACTGGCACTGGCAGGCAGTGCTGAGCAGTGCTGAGGGCAGGCAACACTGACAGCAGCCAGTGCTGAGCCATGGGAGCCCGATGGGTAGGGATTGGTGGAACATCAATCTGCCCCCGAGTGTACATGGTTATGGGGCGGCACACTTTGAGTCGCCCGCCGGTTTACTTCAATTTTGAAGTTGGGGTTGCACATTGCACAAATTGATGTTGGGGTTGCACAATTCAAAGTTGGGGTTGCACGTGCAACCCCAACTTGATATAAAAATCCAACCCTGAATCCGGAGCCATTCGACTCAAAAATATAAAGTGACTGCGCTAGAGAGCAATTTCGATGGTCTTTACCAGATCGCCAAGGTCTTTACCCGATATGACCAGAGGCAGTGGCGCAGAGGATTTCGTTTCGGGGGGGGTCATCGCTTCCAAAGCGGGCCCCCTAGTGTGCGGGCCCCCACCCATTTTTCAGAATCTCTCCATATTTCATACGCATTCTGGGGCGGGCCCCCTTTACCTGCACGATAACCCTGAGCGAGTTTGAATCAGAAACTTTGCATAGAACAGTAGCTCGGTAATCACCCGGTCTTCACTTTTACGCAAATTGACTACGACAGAAATATGTTACTATGACGTATGACTTCGTATCTTTCGAGTCCGATATGAGCCCCAATTCCGCAATATGCATAGCATATTATATGCAATCGGAACTGTTGCCTGCTTCTGTCGCACAAGATTTAAAAGTAGTCCCATGTGCCTGTCCTAAGTCATCTATTGGCTGCTGTAGTAGATTGTGCTTTTATTCTTCTTCATTACGTGAATTCGCTCGTAAGAAGTTTTAACCCTCGCCGGCACAGGGGGGAGGGGTTGATGCAACCTCCTAAGGTTTTTTTTCGCGAAGAACTCGCGTAAAAAAGCGGCTGATCGCGACGTAACTTCCATAGTGCGCTGAAATTCGCGCAACTTATAGAACAAGGATGGGTAACGTGCCTGTGAAGAGTCACAGCTCGATCGGGCCGGTGGTGAGCACATGGCGCGTGCTCAAAAAGTGCAAATTCGCGTCATAGACTTTACATGCATAAATCGGCTTGCAAAAATGGGCGACAATGGCTCAACTTGCCCGACACGGGTCCGGTCCCCGTGCAGTATCTCGGTAACCGTGGGTCCGATCGGCACGAGGAACACAGTATCGTGCATGAGAATCGAACGGGCTATCGAATGGTGTGCGGTGCAGGGATGGCACGCGCCACGTGCACCCGTGAGGGCACTTATGCTTGAAAAATTGACGTTTTGGACGGATTTTGGACTTAATGCTATTTTTGGGTGACTGTCAGACGGAGCGGGTTCAAACAACGCTTGTTGGCAAGAGAAATGTACCTACCGCCTCTCATGGGAAAATTGTGAAAAGCTAATTGATCAAAAACAAGGTGGAACAAATTGCTGGAGAAAATAGCATTTGCTTATGACTTACTTAATTACAGGGGTTTTGCTACATAACCTGGTATGTTTGACAATTGAAATGGGCATAGATTGGAAGAGCATTCAATTGTGACCAAGGTCCAATCATCGCTTTTGCATGACGAGCAACAATATTCTTAAGAATATAAATGTTTCAAACCTCTACATAGTAATTCATCGATGGCTTTCACTCTTCAATAACCTACGCCAACCTATGTCATGAAATACACTTGGCATGTTCTATAGTAGAACGCATGGTTATTATCAGACACGAGCACCTCGATGCGATGGATATTTTTTCCCAAAACCAAAATGCTTAGCCGTCAAAAGGCAATCGACCGTAATGGATCAAACCCACAGACACAAGACCAACCAAACGCCCACCGATCGAAAATACCCCTTATTCGCGTTGCGAAGCAAGCGGGTCACCCTAGCGGGCCCCATTCACCGGGGGCTCGGGCCCTATCCACATGGGGGACCAAGCCCTATCCATACGGGGGCCCGGGCCACGTTCACCTGGGCTCCGGGCCTCGTCCACCCGGGGCTCCGGGGCCCGCCCACCAGGGGGCCCGGGCCCCATCCAGCCGGGGGCCCGGGCCCCGTCCACCCGGGGCCTGGGGTCCGTACTCCCGGGGGCCCGGACCCATCCATCGGGGGGCCCTGGCACATCTACCCGGGGGGGCGTGCCCCATCCACCTAAGGGGCCCGGGCCCGTTCTCCCGGGGCCCGGGCCCCATCCACCCGGGGGCCTGTGCCCTATCCACCCAGGGGCCCGTGCCCTATCCACCCAGGGGCCCGGGCCCGTTCTCCCGGGGCCGGGCCCCATCCAACCGGGGGTCCGGCCCCGTCCACCCGGGGCTCAGGGCCGTTCTCCCGGGGGCCCGGGCCCCATCCAGCCGGGGGCCCGGGCCCCTCCACCCAGGGGCCCGGGCCCGCTCTCCCGGAGCCTCGGGCCCCATCCACCCGAGGGGCCTGGACCCTTTCTCGCGGGACCCGGGGGTCGGGCCCCGTCCCCGGGGCCCGTTCTCCCGGTGGCTCGGATCCATCCACCGGGGCCCCATCCGCCGGGGGGCCCGGGCCCTATCCACCCGGGGGCCCGGACCCATCTACAGGGGGCCCGGGTCCCATCCACCCAGGGGCCGGGCCCGTTCTCCTGGGGGCCCGGGCCCTGTCCACCTGGGGCCCCAGGCCGACCCTCACCCGAGGTGTCGCAGTGGGCATTTCTCGAAGCGGGCTCGTCCGATTAGATTAGGACCTCTCTCTCTCTCTCTCTCTCTCTCTCTCTCTCTCTCTCTCTCTCTCCTCTCTCTCTCTCTCTTCTCTCTCTCCTCTCTCTCCTCTTCTCTCTCTCCCCTCTCTCTCCTCTCTCTCTCTCTCTCTCTCTCTCTCTCTCTCTCTCGCTCTCTCCTCTCTCTCTCTCTCTCTCTCTCTCTCTCACTCTCTCTCTCGAGCGGGCCCCTGACAGAAATTTCGGGGGGGTCAGCTGACCCTTTGACCCCCACCCTGGCTGCGCCACTGACCAGAGGTGTATGACGTCAGCAAGAAAAAGCCTAGATTTCAAGTTAACGGGAACGGATTCGCCTAACAGGACTGGTCTTTTTTAAAAAATTGCGTTCAAGATTGTCCGCAAGCAGAATGTTGAGACAACACGGGCAGATGGAGCGCGAATCGTCGTAAAGCTTTTCAGAATGCTTGCTTCTGATTGGGTAGTATTCTTTGAGGTTTAAAGCTGGAGAACTCAATAACGCTCTCCTCATACATTTTGCGCGTTTTTGTTTGCTGGTTGTCAAGGCAAACAAAACAAAAACCAAGATACATACGGCCTTGCAAGATACCAATAAGAAACCCAAAACCCTTTTGCGCGTTTGTGTTTTATTTTTTCCAGTAGCTTGCTGTCAAGCAAAGCCGTTCAACCGAAGCCGTTGTGATGAAGCAAAGCTGTTTTCTAGTGAAACTGTAAGTTACCAGTGAGTATTCGCAATGTTGTGATTTAAAAAAAAGTAAATGACTGAAAGGGATCCAAATTATTTCTGAAATAAAGCAACAGTTCAGGTCTAGGTCATTTTGGCAGGCAGGGCAGGCAGGCAGGCAGCCAAAATTTCTGAAATAAAGCACCAGTTCAGGTCTAGGTCATTTTGGCAGGCAGGCACGGCACGGCATGGTGGTACGGCACGGCACACCAAATGGTTCAAATTCAACAGGTGTATGGTAGTTTGATCTATCATTGGCTTTGAAAATGAAAATTATCATTGCCACAGTATTATTATATGCATCTGTTGGATTTTTCACAGGTGATTCTCACGTCTGGACCCGCGATGACTTGGAACGTGGACGTCGGACAGGCCGCCGCGCGTCCGTCGGGCGGTGGTCACCTGTCTGCCGGGGGTCACTGCGCGCCGGTCTGCCGGAGGTCACTGTACGCCTGTCTGCCGCGATTCCTGCTGGCTTTTGGTTTGGTCTACATTCGGTGGAGAGTAGTTAATTTTAGTAAATTCTAGTAAATCCTAGAATTCAAAATTGGAAGAAACTGGATAGTTGACGTCTGCTGAATATATCTATCGTTCTGCCAATTGGTAGCAAAATAATCTTGCTGCAACTGCTTACCTCAGCAGCTGTTGTGTTTCAGTGTTTATCCTGATGTACAGAAAGAATGTGTGCAAATGTTTGAACCGCGTGGACCGAGCAAAGTGATCTGGCCTAGGTTAGGATTGCCAGTGATTTGGGAATATAACCTTGTGTGAAAATAATATAAATGATGGTGCTTCAGAAGTGTTATGGAGGAGCGTCCCTGAAGGTGTCAGTCATTGCCAGTGACCAAAACCAAGACTATATACACCGCAAAAACACTCAGTATTATCACAAAAAAATATATTTAAAAACACGCAAAGGTTGGTTACACACCAGTTCTTCAGGCAACACCACTCAAACACAGACTGCTGATGCCAACACCATTTGTCAATCGACTCAATGTCAGCCATCAGACTCCTACATCACATCAGGTGTTCAACGACAAGGTTTGTGCCAATTTTAGGTACAAGTTGTGCTTCCATACACTTGATAAAATAACCCGCGCCCAGTGGCGGTCTCAGCCAACTTCGCCTAGGGGGGGGGGGGGGGGCATATTACCACCACCTCTACTCAAAAACTAAGAGGGCTAGAAAGACGCGGTAAAAAGCAGTCGATAGCTCTCAATGCGTACGTTTGAAAGTATTAAGGTCATTTTTCATCTTGGAGCAATATTGGGGTCACTGGAGGTCATCAAAGTCAAATTTGCCAAATGTCATTATCTTCTTCAAAAACATGCTTATATCTCAGGAACTTGATAGCTAGAAAAGCGCATTGAAAAGCAATCGATAGCTTTTGAACTCTTCTTCGATAAGGTCATTATCAAAATTGACCTCAGGTCAACGGTTTAGCCTCCAGAGAGGCAAAAAACTCCAAAATAGCGTGTTTTTTCGCAAAGTGTTTTTTCGACAATAACTTTGACTAGAAAAAGCCACGACGTTTCTATTGCCAGAATCGTGTTCCTCTCGACGAGACGCGTCGAATGAACTATAATTTGACTTGAAAGGTCAACTTGAAAATTTGACCTCAGGTCAAGGTCCTGACCTGACCGGAAAAGGTCAAGTTGCATATCATTCGATGCGTCTCACAAGACAAACACAATGAAGCCAGC